>NC_137829.1:2170197-2475197 GCF_963921795.1 Nannobrachium achirus
GGTCTTGGTAGTGAATAACTTCTCAAAGAGATCCTCTCCCTCGGCCAACCTGGGGAGAGCCCTGAACTGAGCTCAGTGAGCAAGCCGCTTCTTATCACCTGACAGGGGGGAGTTTCCCCGGTAGGACGAAGCACGTGGAAGGAACGTGTTGTTCCAACCAGTTCCTTTCCACTCCATCAAACTCCCCGACTGACCAGGTGGAGGCAGTATAGAGACCAGGACTACTAATGGGGGAGAACAGCCAATGAGGGAGCAGCGTTCTTGGTAACATCACCACCAAGTGCGACCTGATATAAATAACAAGGCGCAAGTTGGCATGTCGACAGAGTGCCAACTTGCCCGCCAACATACAGACAGCACTCACGCAGTACTGCGATCGGTGCTGTCTGTATCCGACAGTACAAAAGGTGCTGTATAAAACACAGTGTGGAGCAAAACCTACATTGCATTGTATTGCTGGTGTTGGTCCACTGTGTTTTGTCAAGTTCAGAGTCAACACAACCATCTACCCGGGGATTTTCAAGCACTTTGTGCTTCCATGGTTGAGAGATGATGATTTGCCCACAGAGCCAAAACTACTAGTACCTGGTACCTGACCATGGTATTACTGGGCTTAACTGACCAGCCAACTGGCCTGACCTGAACCCCACAGAGAATCCGTGTTGTGTTGTCAAGAGGAAGATGAGAGACACCAGACTCAACCACACAGATTAAGTTTAAGTTTTAGACAATATTATATTTTTTGGGGGGGATAGACCTGTATATGGCCACAAGTGCACAAGGAGCAAGTTGGTGCCTCAACAGAGCGCAGTCTAGTTATACTCTGCCCACACACACACACAGAGAGAGAGAGAGAGAGAGAGAGAGAGAGAGAGAGAGAGAGAGAGAGAGAGAGAGAGAGAGAGAGAGAGAGAGAGAGAGAGAGAGAGAGAGAGAGAGAGAGAGACAGACAGACAGACAGACAGACAGACAGACAGTCAGAGAGAGAGAGACAGAGATAGAGACAGACACAGTCAGAGAGAGACAGAAAGACAGAGAGAGAGAGAGGGAGAGCGAGCATGTAAAATTGACTCTGCAGGGTGAATTGATGGTGGTCTCTCCCCGACGGCCCTCCATGGAACAGATGGTCTTACAATATGAGGACGGCTCTATTAACAGATCCATCCATTGTGTGGATGTGTCAGGAGAGTAACACTAAGTGTGTGTGTGCGTGTGCGTTGTGCGTGTGCGTGTGCGTGTGCGTGTGTGTGTGTGTGTGTGTGTGTGTGTGTGTGTGTCGGGGGGGGGGGGGGGGGGGTGGGGGGGGGGGGGTTCACCGAGCCAAAAACTGTCAGATGGCCACGCCAACATTCACATGGACAGGGATTTGAGGCTCTGCAGGAACGAGAGAAAGCAACACGAGCACATGCGCACACGCGCACCACGCACACGCACACGCACACACGCACACACACACACACACACACACACACACACACATTGTACCGCCATTGCCAAATAGCTTCACTCTTGAAGTGAATGTCTTCTTTTGATCGAGAAGAATCAAGAACACAATGTTTTTGTACAAAACTTCACTCTGTATAACTATTACGTTGCCTCTGGGCAACTGAATTTCCCCCGTGGGATAATAAAGGTATCTATCTATCTATGTTAAGCCATCAAAAACATTATTTTATACTTTGGCATAAGTTGTAAAATTGCGTCACTTCGTGCCTCACTACGAGAAAATCATGACAATCTGTGTGAATGTATTTTTAGTCACAACAATACTTTGACGTAAAAAACGTAAAAAAGAAAAAAAGAAAAAGAAAAAAGGTTTGATACAGCTAGGCATTCATAGAATCGGCCTGAGTTAATCGTGAGAACCATTATGTCCTATTTTGGTTGCTTTTTCTGAATGTGTCATAACACCGACTCTCAAAACTGCTTGGTTGAAAATAACCCAAGTTGGTTATTTTGGTAACCCAAAACATTTCCAAATTAGGACGTGCCCAGCCAGTGTTTATTGTATACCAACAGGGTTGGGTTAGGGGTGTAACCCTGCATGTTGGGTTGGGATTGTACACCCAAAAATGGGTTTAAAGTGACCTTGCTGTTGGGTTCATGTGACCCTGCTGTTGGGTTGGGATTGTTCACCCCAAAAATGGGTTAAACTTGACCTTGCTGTTGGGTTGGGATCACTTTAAATCTATTCATTTTTATATCACTTTGTTGTCATATTTTTTCTATCTATCTACTAAAGAAGGAATGCATGCTGAGTAGATTTTACATTGAGTCACAAAAGTATGACACAAATTGGAACAATTTACAGAAGATCATGTGGCGCATCATCTTAATATTCTCTGTATTGTTCCAAATTTAGTATATATGCAGCTGTAACCAACAGAACAGCACCCCTGTACGTGTCTGGACCATCTTAGTCATGGTTTCTGTTAGTAACTATGTCTTTGCTTTAAGGGATTATGACTGGGCTACATCCACGGCAATCATCTACAATACAATGTTGTTTTCTCTATCTTAAAACATTAGTTAAGAATAGAAATGTTTGTAAAATATCTGTATCGGAGCACAGTTGCATGCTGGGTAACTGCCCGCCAACTTAGTAACCCAATAGTGGTGCAATTTACCAACCCATGTGTTGATCAAACTGACCCAACAGCCCAACGCAACAATTTTGTTATGAACTCAATTAATTTTATTTCATAGTCTGGGTGGGGGAACTATAACACGACAGATGGATTCCTATTTTAACTCATATTTAATCCAATGTTTGGTCAAGCTAACCCAATTTCTGACCCAATTATGTCAAGCTAACCAAATTTCAATTTCTGACCCAATTATGTCAAGCTAACCAAATTTCAGACCAAATTCTGTCTACAACCTCTAACCCAGCAGTTGAATTATGATTTTAACCCAGCATTTTTAAGGGCGTGGTCGTAATCTTCTGGCACGCCAACGTTTATCTCGACGCTCGGTTGAAGGACTGTCTGTGCATCTCATCTCACACAAAAAAAGGGTGCGCCAGGTGATTTATAGCATATTTGGGGGAGAAAGGCAAAGTTAAGTGCTGCATGAATATTTCAGATCCCCCCATTGTCTAATTACACTTAATTAGTGTGATTAAGAATTTAAGGAACGTGAGAGAGAGAGAGAGAGAGAGAGAGAGAGAGAGAGAGAGAGAGAGAGAGAGAGAGAGAGAAAGAGAGAGAGAAATGCTGCTGCGGTGAGAGTCGAGAGACAAAATGTTAGTTGTCAATTCAGAGCGTAAAATATGGAAGTAGGGATCGTCCCCTTGCCGTAACCCCCTCATCTTCCTGTTGGATTTAAAGGTGAACCGTCAGTGCATTATGTACATAACAACGCTAATGGGTACGAGCAGATGAGGGTGAAGATAATTTCCAAGATGGACATTAATTGTCGAGACTCGTTTAATTCCATTGGGCTTCTTGCTAAAAGCTTTTCGGAGCATAATGCCAGATATGAATCAAATGCTCAAGTCCTATTATAGACACATCTGGGACTCGTACCAGTAGCAGCAGTAAGAGGGAGAAGTGAAACTTTTTGCTGGATAATACGTCTTAGTTCTGATGAAGAGTGTATACCGTTCTGGCCAGTATCAGCTGACAGCCAAGAAACTCTGAACTATTCCCTTTGCGAGTTCAGGCGCTTAGTGCCAGAGTTACCGGGGGTGGTATGGTAATTTGTTCTCGTGCCTGGAGAGGGATTTTTGGGGCGATTTTTCTGCTTCCGCATGGTTTGTGCGGGACTAAACAACACACCACTCCTCCACAGACACCTCGACAGTATCTCTGACTTTTTGCATTTTATCCACACATTCCCCCCTATATGTGTGCTCAAATGCCATGCTGAAGAAGCAACCACTTATTCTAAAGCATTATTATTATTATTCCTCCATTGTCTTCAGAATATTCACTTTCTCCAAAAACAAGAGGGCTTCCCCCCCTCTAAATTCTACTCCAAATCTCTTTGCAGAAAATAGTCATCTACGAGCGCAGAACACATTACGTTGAGGCACGTTGTGAGCTTGTATATCAGATATGTTCAGGGTATTTGCCTGTTATGATACGCCTGGGAAGCTAGGGGTCATGTGGTCAAGGGGGCAAATGAAGGATTTTCAAAATGAAATCATGCAGGCATTCCAAAAAGACAAATGAATCAGCTCCATCAATTCAAGCTAAGATAACTGTCATTATACTACTATATAGTATAATGACAGTTTGATAAAGTTTTATACGTTTTAAAGTCAGGTCAGGGGTTATTTTGACAACCAACAAGCCAATTACAACCTGACCGTCGCTCCGTGAAATAGGATTTAAAACTCCAGTCCATGTGTGTGCGGTCACGTTTAAGTGACGCCATTATTACGCCTGGAGCCCCACACAAACTGTCCACAAAGCAAACTGGAGTTTAGGTAAAGCACGTTTGCAAAAAAGATTCAACGGCAGAGCAGGCAGTAATTGAGTCTGTGTATCTTAAATGTGGTCATGTTGCAGCATTGATAGTCAACAATATGGAGGCGACCCTCATAGTTACAGGTACGTTACCAGTCATCTCCAAAAGACCCAGGCTCCCTAGCGAGCAGCAACACAGCAACCCTACAAGCTTACACAGATATTCATTCCCTATTTCTATATGGGGGGGAAAAGAAATGTCTGTCTGTCTGTCTGTCTGTCTGTCTGTCTGTCTGTCTGTCTGTCTGTCTGTGGGTTCCAGACGTTTGTCTTCTGTGTGTGTGTGTGTGTGTGTGTGTGTGTGTGTGTGTGTGTGTGTGTGTGTGTGTGTGTGTGTGTGTGTGTGTGTGCGTGCGTGCGTGCGTGCGTGCGTGCGTGCGTGCATGCGTGTGTGTCTCTGGCTCTGGGACCCAGGAGTTTGGGGGGCAAAGGGAGAGCAGATGCTCTGTCTGGCTGCAAGTCACTGAAGTTCTGGTGCACAGCTTATAGTCCATTAATGGGAAACACTGATTGCTCCAATTAAAGGAGAGATTTTCAGTGTAAGTAGGGTGTATGTATATTTAAGGCTGTTATGCTGCACATCATCAGATACTTTTTAAATTTGACAGCCTAATTTGAAAATGACGATGGCACTGATTAGAATGGTACGTGCTGCAGGCAGCATTGGACAGGGGAGAGCATTAAAATAAACTGTAGGCAATATTTTGCCAAATAGGCCTACTGCTTCATTGACAATGAACTGTTTTCAAATCCAATGTTTTATTTTAACCTGCTTGCTGCCAAGAATTAAAATCGACTAATGTCTTCAATTGCCAGACTCTTACATTTTAATGTCCACGATGTGCATGAGTCATGCACGGATAATGCACAAATGATGAACCACACGTGTGCACACCATTCACAGCTTTCAAACAAAGAAATCTGCTTGGAACTCCGTTCAGGCATTCAAAAAATATAGGCTATAGTGTTTTCTTCAAATGTAAACAAACAGGGAAATCTCGCTTTCGAAAGACCGCCGGTTCGACAAAGGAGTGTCGGGAGGGTTAGCGACTCACCCCATGGAGGTTAGGTTTAGGGTAAGGGTTAGAGTTGGGTGTCGAACAGATGACATGTAGTAACAGCGAAGCTATCCCTAAACAAACATGGCTGCCATGTTTGAAAGATAGAGCTGTTCTGGGAGTCAAACATGCATTTCGCGATCGCGATCATGCCGAAACCGGAAGTAGGAAGTAGGGAGAGCAACAATTACGGCCACACTTTTTTTTTTTTTTTTTTAAACTGCAAACTCGGCTGACCCACGGCCACCCCGCGGGTCCCTCGCCGCCGACCCACCGCCGGGCGCCTCTCGCAGACTGCCGCTCCTCAGGGGGGGTCCCCGGGGATCCCTCGCCGCTGATATTTATTGTGTGCCGATCCCGAACAAGTTCGGCTTTTTTCCGGCAAGAAACAATATACTTTTTTGCTATTTTACTTACCCTGAGCTGCTTGTAGAGACGTGGGTGGTCCTGGCTCGTCCTACGCTTTCCAAAGGGCCATTCTACGTGGTCCGATGATTTATTCCATTGAAAATGGCCAGATGCCAAGTTTACAGCCCCCCAATGTTCACTGAATCTATGCTGTCGGCGGCGCGACGTTTCACAGGGTGCCGATCCCGAACTATATCGGCTTTTTATATAAAATGTATTAAATAATCGGAGGCCTCACCGAAGCCTGAGGCAAAATTTTCATCCAGGCCGCCGGCCGCGATCTGTTTACATTCTCACATCTTTGAAGCTCATTTTCTCTGAACTGTGTTCTTATGGAAGCAAATCGCCGAAAATCGGGCTTCTAACATAGAACATAGCCTATGGCTATCTTGTAGCTATTTTTATCCGGGTCTTTTTCATGACAAGCACAAACGTGTACACGCACGTCACTGCTGCGTGGGTCCTCGTATGTTACAGCGCTCGTCTATGGGAGAGACTCTGGCAAGGCTTACAGACTTTGGCGCCCTCAAGTGGCCGTGGCACAGAATCGGTTAAAAGTTATTTTTCATTATTAGGAACATTTTTTTTATTATGTTATTTTCCTGTGTTCAATAAAAGTTTGAAGAGGAATTCAAAGCCAAAAGCCAATCACAACAAGCCACGTCATCGTTCAGATGGAGAGCCAATCATATTGTGTGACGTCAGTCGCAAGCGCAGGACCCCCACACCCTTATTGCAGGCGAGCCCAAATATGGTACCCACAACGGCCCAAACTCGGGAAACTCATGTTTGGCACCAAGTGTGAATAACAGGCTAATCAACTCTGTTTTATAGAAAAGCTCCTTTTTAACAAGTAAACGTACCCTGCATAGCTACAGTTAAATAGCAGCACATTAAGAAAACATATTTAAATATTTAAATATTTAGTAATGTTCTAGTGTGTACACATATTGAACTTTAGCAATGTTCCATTTTATTCACATAGGGCTGTTGTCCCCAACTTCACGTCACTTGTTGCCAACACCTGCCAGTGGTTGTGTAACAATGCGCGTACTGCCCACCGCGAAGCTGCTGTACATTTAACCCCTGGAGTACCTAACACGTTCCAACACGTGTTAACGATTCCCCCCGTGAAGTGTCGCCGCCCTGTTGTCACCCTATTGGTAACTGGTAACCAATAGGGTGAGGGGAGTTTCCCATGATGCCTCTTATATATATATATATATATATATAATACAATGTGCAATATTTTCCCATGTCGCGCGTTTGGTCAAAACAGCCTTTTTTTCTATGGACCATAAATTACACACAGATCATTGCGGTTGTATTTTTGAGCGGTGGTAAACCGCTCTGTGTGTCTGTAGCCTTTTTCCTTAGCATTTTGCCATAGTAAAACGTGTGTGTGTAGCATAGCCTGTACATCCTAGACTCCAATCCTAGTCTGAAGACGTTATGCAAGCACAACCACCGCTCACTTCACATTGGGTGTGATTTTTTCTTCTACGCGTGAAAGAAAAGACGTTGGTCGGCCATGAGCGGGAGCCCCCACGCACACAATGGACACATGTCATGCTGTGCACACTAGCCCCCGGAAATCTGGTAAATACAATAGGAAAAAGCCTTGGCAGTAATCTACATTAGTTAAGGCAGAACTGTGACAGTCAATGTGTTTTAATTAGGCCACCTTCTGAGGCTCATCCCTACCTCCTCTGATTTCTGCCTTTTACCTCTGGTCCTCTGGTTTGATTTCCCAGCACAGCTGCACTATCAGCTCAGCTGGACCTGCCTAGTTGTGAACTGGCTCATGGTGCCTGCGCAGAGAGAGAACGCACCAGAAACTCGGCGGCCGTGAGATTATTCTGCTCAGCTAAAGAGAAAATGTCAAAATGATTAAACCAAGAACTTCTTGCGTTCATTCAGGTAGATTCTCCCCCAATGCACAGCCACGGAGGAATACAAGCTGCTTCCTTCTGCCTGCTTAAGCAAAGTAACTCGCCCCTATTCTTTGTATGAAGGAATTAATCTGGTATGTATTTACAGTATGTATGTATGCACCTTTAATAGCCCACTCGCATTGGGGGGAGACACGGAATGATTGCCTGACTGCGAGCGCCAGACATCTCACACTACGTTTCACTTCGGGAGAGAGTCTGAGATTACGGACGGAGATTCTACTTCGGCGTGGGCGGGCTAAAGCCTATTGACGTCACACACACACACACACACACACACATACACACACACACACACACGCGACGGCGACGTGTTTACGTTAGTGCAAAATGGTATTAAAACGTGAAGAAACGGCACTATTTCATAGTTTATAAAAATAATACGAGTCGAGTCTGACTCCACCATGACAGTTTTCACGGACCAATCAGAGTCCACTAGACTCTCACGTGGGCAGAGGACACCAATCAGAGTCCACGAGCGAGTCTCACGTGAGCTCAAGAGCTCTGTTTGGAGGGGGCTGGGACCGGAGCAGCCAAACCACGTGCCCCAAGCATACAACCCTGATTGGCCCATTCAATGCGCCCGCTCTTCAGGCGCGCTCGAAATAAAATAAAATATGTGCAGCTTCAGTCCACACTACAAACCACCCACCAACAGGGGGTGGTGATGTGCGGACTGAAGTATCAGGCTAACGGAATGATACCTCAAGACAACTGCTGCCAATCACACAGACAAACCCTCAAAAAGAATGAACACGCTGACAAAACACAACAAAAGAAATCTATGCATCCACCTAATGAGGAAGTGTTGCTTCTGCTTACTGTGGAAATTAATTCAGCTCCAGCCATTAAGTAGTAGAGTGACTTTATAGATAGCTGTAATCACCCACCTGACTGTACTGTACATTGAGTTACTTAGTGGGGCGGCAGTGGCTCAAGTGTTTGAGCGGCCGCTTGGGAACCGGAAGGTTCCCAGTTCGATCCCGGGCTACCCCGGAGTTAGTGTCGAAGTGTCCTTGAGCAAGATGCTGAACCCCTAATTGCTCCCATTGTGCAGGTTGGTGCCTTGCATGGTTTCCTCTGCCATCGGTGTATGAATGTGTGTGTGAATGGGTGAATGTAATGCACAATCTATGTAAAGCGCCTTGGATAAAGGCGATTATAAATGCACCATTTACCAACCATCTATGGGGTGCTGGAAGACGGAATTCGTTTGAAAACCTCAGGGGGGAAATAGTAGAGATAATCGAGCCTGAATGGACCTCAACAACATTGACCCAGATGTAGATCAAAATCTCCGGATACGGAAATAGGCCTAGCCTGGCCTAGCCGGAACCGGATACGGTCGATTAAACAGCGATAAAACAATAATCCGTCAGATCCCGTCAATGGTAGTCAATGAGTGAGCTTGGCCAACGTGACCCTGTCCATACAAATAGACACCAGTTGACCAATGACAGTCCGGACAGACACGGGACAAACAGACAAAGCCAGATGTAGGAGTGGTTGGTGCCGCTCAAAATCATTTAACAGAATATTGGAAATCATACTGAAATAAAACAACAAAGGAACAGCGTGTGAAGGTCCGTAGGTGAGTGTGAGTGTGTTGGATGATGGTGATAAAGGTTAGACATGCGAAAACAAAAGACGAAAGAACCCAGCCCTGAGTAGAGAGCCCTAAAAGCCACAGCCTAACCTCTCTCAGGCTTGACAGACACGGTAGACACAGGCCCAGGGCCGTCACAACTGGGGTGAACGGGGGTATAACCTATACAGTATATATAAGATAATTATATAAAATGTTTTTTGTTACTGTATGGAACATACAACATTTTGTTTAGTTCGGAACAGAACAATAGTGTATTGCCCTATATAGGCAACCACACTAATACATCTTTAAAAAAAAGCCTTGAATATTAAAACACTCGCATATAAAAATAAGTACTATTGCCCTGTACTATTGCCCTGGTCCGTCGTGCATGTAGGCTGAAATCATTGGAAGTGAGAAAGAAATTGACATGGATCCATTAATCCAATCCTGAACGTATTAGTGTGGAGACGCTGGTGCTTCTTCATGTTGTCCAACTGATTGAAACTGGTGTCGCACTGGGCACAGTGGTACGGTTTCTCCCCGGTGTGTATGCGCTGGTGTCTCCTCAGACTGCCCAGCTCGTTGAAGCTTGTGTCACACTGTTTACAATGGAAGGGTCTCTCCCCACTGTGTATGCGCTGGTGCGTCCTCAGCGTGCCCAGCTGGCTGAAACTCTTGTTGCACTTGTTGCAGTGGTAAGGTTTCTCTCCGGTGTGAATGCGCTGGTGTATCTTCATGCTGCCCAGCTCGTTGAAACCCTTGTCGCACTGTGCACAACGGAAAGGTTTCTCCCCTGTGTGGAGACGCTGATGCGTCTTCAGGTGACCCAGCTGACTGAAGCCCTTGTCGCACTGATCACAGCGGTAGGGTTTCTCTCCGGTGTGGATGCGCCGGTGGGACTTCAGGTGACTCATCTGACTGAAGCTCTTGTCGCACTGCATACAATGGAAAGGTTTTTCTCCCGTGTGGACACGCTGGTGCGCCTTCAGATTACTCGACTCTTTGAAACTCTTTCCGCACTGTCCGCAGTGAAACGGTGCTGCGCCGTGGAGACGCTGGCGTGACTTAAGGTGATCTAAACATCGGAAGCTGTCGTCACATTGTTTACGAATATGGGTTTTCCTTCCTGCGTAAGTCGGCTGAGTTAAAGTCTCGGTGAGCCCTTGATGATGGCTGTAAGATATTGGTTCGTTGGTGTCCCCTTGTTCCTGGCTGGTTACAGGGCAGGTGATTTGCTGTTGTCTGTTCATCTTTTGATGTCCATTCACCATTTGACAGTAGAGGTCGCTGTGGCTGCTCGTCATGTGTCGATGGCGGGAGATCATGAAGGCTTATGGACCACTAAGACAGGAGCTGAAAGAGTTGACCTTATTTATCTATCCTTCCTCTCAGCCTCTATCTCTATCTGTTCTGTTATCTCAAAGTAGTGAACAGCGTTGTGCGTTTCTATGTATTACACTCTCTTGGTCGAAATAGAAGCCCAAAAGTATCTTTACACCTTATGTATGCTATGTATTGGGTCGGGTCTGATGTTACACTCAAGACAAACCATTGCCATGTGTGCATGCATGCATAACAACCACGATTTGTGCAGGTGCCAATGCAGTGCATCTATCTGATGGTCGTGGCTGAAATGAATGATGTGGTTCTCAAAGAGGGGTCCTTGAGGGTGGTTCCTGCGTTATGAGCTTGTGAGCATGTAGATCATCTCACCAACTCAGCGTACAAGTGGCACGGCTTGGGTGCGATGAGTACTGGGAGCTGATGGTAGGTCTGGTGCTCCACCTCAGCAGTCCATCTGCCAGGGGTCTAGCGCACTGTTTCCCAAACAAAACTCCATCATTCGACTGCAGAGGAAAATCTGAAACGCCCTCAAGGACCACTCGTTGAAAACAAACCACTGAATTAGGGGTTCAGAGTCTTGCTCAAGGACACTTCGACACCAACTCTGAGGGAGCCCGGGATGGAACTGACAACCTACTGGGGTTCCCAAGCAATCCTGCTCTACCTCCTGAGCCAATACCCCTCCCCCCCTGCAGTTACGAGGGCCATTGGCAGCAGTAATTACCGGGCTGTGGGTATGGCCGAGCCACAACAAACATGAGCCCAGCCTCCCACAATAAACCGCCTCTCTCTCTCTCTCTCTCTCTCTCTCTCTCTCTCTCTCTCTCTCTCTCTCTCTCTCTCTCTCTCTCTCTCTCTGTCCAAAACAACCTGTTCATAATTATGAAGAACTTCGCCTGCCTGAGTCAATCTGCCTAATGAGGCCTTGCAAGCCAAAAAACAAGTCGATAGCTTTTTTTTTTTTTTACCACACCAGTGTTGATTTACTTTTTTCACTGACAAAAAAAAACGCAATAAAAACTAAGCTAAGATAACCCTAACCCTAAAATAGACTAGATAGCCTATATTGACAATTTTGTCAACAAATAAAAAATAGACTAAAATGTTAAGGAGGGACTAGTGGAGAAGACATCCAGTAGAACTAAAAGACAAGCAATTTTATGTTTGGTTTGCCCTCGGGTGTTGCGCTCTGAAAATAGAAGATCTACAGGCTCACAACGAGTAGCAGAGCTGCCTGCAGATCAGCTATTTTCAGCAAGTTCCGCCAAAATACATTTTAGTCGACAAAATCAACTGTAGATTTAGTCAACTAAAATTGTATGATATTTAGTTGACTAAAACATTTCAGATGACTGAAATATGACTAAGTATGACTAAATGAAACTTTATTCAAAAGACTAAAACATACATTTGCTGTCAAAATCAACACTATACACACAATCTTTGAGCATTTCTGGACTCGACGAAATGGCTCATCATCCGCCCAATTCATGACATCACTGGTTATGAATCATGGCGGAAAATCGATTAAATTATGGCAGAAAATCTATTAATCAGAGCACAACCCATCTCACGTATACGGCTGCCAAAAGAGTCCAGAGGGAAATTCAAATTGATGGCCGTAGTAGCCTAAACTATTTTCATTGCATATCTCAGATGAAAATGAGGATGTTGTCTGGGTCTGCCATTCACCATTACCCAGTGGTGGAAAAAGTATAGTTAATTTATTTTTTTACTTAAGTAAAAGTATCAATACCGCAGTATAGAAATATTCTGTTAGGCTGGGCTCAGACCAAAATGCCTACGAGAGTGGAATCCGCGTTCCGCCGATGCATTTCAATGAGAAGGCGGCGGTTTCATGTCAGTGGAGGATATCTGCGCTCCGCGCAGACCTTGCGTTTATGCTGGAGCAAAGAAATTCTCCACACAGATTCTGGTTTCCCCCCCTGTCCAATCGGGTGAGTCGAAGGCGTAACATTCTGAGAATCAGGAAGGGACTGGGAGATTTTTTGTTTTGATCAAGAGTCTCGTGCACCCAAACTCTTCTCTTTTTAGCTTGTTGCATCTCCCCTTCCAATAAAGCAAGGGCGAGTGCCCTTCGCCTGTCCATTATAGAGTTGACACGTAAAATATGATGAGGATCGCTACGCTAGTTTAACAGGCTACAGGGAGGGAGGGCGGTGCGGGAAGTGAGTGACAGGGGCGTCACTGGCTTTGGGACGGAATATGCTCTCTGCGTTTTTTGCCAGCTGCGCACCAGAAGAGTTTATCCACTGCCGACCATATTTTGGTCTGAGGGCAGCCTTAGAAGTAAAAGTCCGGAATTCAAAATGTATTTGAGTAAAAGGCCTACAAAAGTATTTGTATCAAAATGTACTTAAAGTAGCAAAAGTAGAAAGTATGCATTCTACAAGTATTGTCAAATAAATAATGGAGTGGAGTGGAGTAAAAGTAGCCTGATTTCAGACTCTACGCTGGAGCTTGAGTCTGAAGTTGTCCCTATTCTATTTGATTACAAAGGGGAGGGGATTTAAAATTTGAAATTCCCAATCACAAGAGATCTGGTGGGAGGGGTTGTGTTTGACTTGTGTACACAAAACATTCCCTCCTCCCCCTCCCCTCTATGACATGCACCAAACAGGTCATTGTCTTTGATGTTCCATTGATTAGAGAGAATCACTAACGAGCTATCGACACTTGTAGTTGTAGCTCTTCTGAAGTTCAAAGGAGGCAATTAAGAACTCTGGTGAGCCACCCCTCCCTCCACTGTTTCTGTTGATTTTCAAAAGTTAGACGCACCCCTCCTCCGTCTTGCATTGATTTCATTGGTCGGTTAGCCAAGAAACCGATAGAAAGAGACGCGTCATATGACACCTCCAGACCAAGAGAAGCAGTCCACTCAGAGAGTGGGCGGGTCTATTGGCTGGAGCTAGGCAAGAGTAAAAGTACAATATTTGGATCTGAGATGTAGTGGAGTAGAAGTAAAAGTATTGGAAACTCAAATTACACCACTGCCTTTACCTCTCTCTCAGATAACAGTGTGTGTGTGTGTGTGAGATTTATATATATATATATATATATATATATATATATATATATATATATATACACAGTATCACTACAGCCATTTCTCCCGGCGGGAGGAAGGGCTTCATTCCCTCCAGAGCGTCCAGTCTGTCCGTGCGTCCGTCCAGGGCCGGCAGGAATCATCCACCCTTTGATAAGCTATGATGAGCTGCCGGAGCTCTCAATCAGTAATGTGTGTGTGTCTGTACGTCTACCGCTCACCCAGCGCTGCCTGGCCTAGCTGCCTCCCCGGAGCTCCGCTCGTTCTGGGCTTCACTGAGGAGAGACGGCATCAATACTACTGTGCACTGCACACACGCGCACACACACACGCACGCGCACACACACACGCACGCGCACGCACACACACACACACACGCACACACACCTCTCTCTCCAAAGTGTGTGCCATTCCATGAGAGCAGCTAGCTGCTAGGCTCCCCGCCATTCTTGCACAAATCGATAGGGGAATTCTTCAGAAATTGAAAATTGAAAAACTCGGCAGCTGTCTATAGAATTTAAGGGGGGAGGGGGCAGGGGAAAAAAAGTCCTTGTTCTTTTCGAGAGCTGAAAATAAAAGCTTTTGTACACAACGAAAAGGTATTCAGGAATGCAGAGCCATAATAAGTTGCTCTCGTACTTAGATGTACTGCTGGCAGTATAATAAAGCACATACTGCAATATTGTTAGGGCTTATTGCTGCCGACTATTAATTTGGGTGCAATTATTATCCCTCCTCATCGTGTTGAATAAATAACTTTGGGTAACATGTTTTTGTTTTGTTTTGAATACAGAATACCTTCCACAACTGTTTGAGGCTCCACAGAATTGTCTATCGAACAGGACAACATGTTTTCTTGAGTGAGATGGATTAAGAAAATAGCAGATATACATACTTAAAGTATTAGCGTCAAAATATATTAAAGTACCAAAAGTAAGAGTAAGCCTACTCATTATAAAGAATGTCCCATTTAACATGTTTTCAAAAAGGTTTCTATACTGCCTCCCCCTGGCCAGCCGGGGTGCCAGATATGGGGGAAAGGAACTGGTTGGAATAACGTGTTCCTTCCACGTGCCCTATAGTGTGTGCCAGCGGCTACGTCATTGTAGTCCTTAGCGGCCATTTCTTGGGTCAAAACACAGGTGTTTCAATTGTTTGATTGCATAGAACGAATACTATAGTCTAATCAGAACACCAATGTAAGGCTGTGTTTACCCAAGAAATGGCCGCTCTTAGAACTACATTTGGCACACCCTATACGTCCAGCAGGGGAAACTCGCCCCTCAGGTGAAAAGAAGCAGCTTGGCCTCCTCAAGCACAGAAGGAAGCATGAGGTCAGTCCGTTGCTCTCCCCAGGTTGGCAGAGGGAGTGTGGCGCCCAGGATTACATTTGACAATTGACACTGGGTGAATAAAATTAGTTACAAAAATCGTGGATAAAGATGTAAGGAGAAAGATATCAGGCTACTCCAGGCTGCATTTTGTTTATGTCATTAACAAGGACAAAAGTGAAAACAAACTGTACCAGTGTCATGTCATTAAACTTGTTGATGTGTCACGGGATGCTGCGTAAGGGACATATTGGATTAGGGCTAATCATATCGTTTGGAACAGGTGGGGAATTATATGACTTCCTGCCAGGTGGTATCGATTTGGAGATGCCAGTCAGAGGAAATGTATTTGATTAGACTGACATGGCACTGGCAGATGTCAGAACTGGAACAGTTAGCGCCTCACTTAAGCCCCCCAGGCTTATTGTAGCCCAGACATCATTTGGAGGAATGGACCGCGCGCGCGCACGCACGCACGCACGCACGCACGCACGCACGCACGCACGCACGCACGCGCACGCACACACACACACACAAACACACACACACACACACACACACACGCACACACACACACACAGAGAGAGAGAGAGACACATACATACACAAGTGAGCACACTCGCTCATAAACACACACACACACACAGAGAGAGAGAGACACACACAAGTGAACACACTCGCTCATAAACACACACGCACACACTCGCTCATACACACACACACACACTCGCTCATACACACACACACACACTCGCTCATACACACACACACACACTCGCTCATACACACACACACACACTCGCTCATACACACACACACACACACTCGCTCATACACACACACACACACACTCGCTCATAAACACACACAGAGGCAAGTATGCAAGTATACAATCCCAACATACGCCCGATCCCAGACATAGTTAGAACCATACTCTGTCGAGGTGCCAACTTGCGCCTTGTGAACAAGTAGGCCTTATATGGCCTACTTGTGCACCAGCAAAAAGAGCACGCCATGAGGTGCACTCACCACTGGCATCACCAGGAATGCTGGTCCCTCATTGACTGTTAATGACGACGTTGCCAGAAATGCTGGTCCCTGATTGGGCACGCACGCACACACACACACACACACACACACACACACACACACACACACACACACACACACACACACACACACACACACACACACACACACACACACACACACACACACACACACACACACACACACACACACACACCACCAGCCGAACGCAGTACTTGCGTGCTCTGATGGCATCCTTTAAAGCTTGGCCAATGGGACACTGGCGTACAACAAACTTTGAGCCCCAGGCCCAGACATTTTTAACACGTTTTTCTCCCGAATGTGGTGGCAAATGGCTTCTAAAGCCCTCTCTCTCTCTCAAGCAAGCTAACAGGAAAATGTACTCGATTTTCCTGCTCAAGTAAAAGTATGGTTTATGTATGTTTTATAAAATTATAATTTATATCTGCAAAGTAAGTAGTAGCCACAGTTTTAAGATAAGAATAGTTGAGTAAAAATACAATATTTGAATCCGAGATGTAGAGGAGTAGATAGGCCTAGTAAAGTACTGGAAATTGGACATACTCTGGTAAAGTACAAATACCTACAAGTGCAGACAGTACTCAAGTAAGTAAATATATTTTACACACAGGTTGTCGCAAATTAAGTACATAAATCATATACATATTATGCTCATGGTGTCTAGAAAAAGCACAGTTTATATTGTGTTACAATTAGGTAAAAAAACAATCACACCCAATGTGAAGTGAGCGGTGGTCGTGCTTGCATAACGTCTTCAATTGGTAATTGGTGATGTAATACAGGCTACACACACACACACACACACACACACACACACACACACATTGCTAAGGCAAAACGCTGAGGAAAAAGACTAGGATATAGGTCTAGGATGTAATTGGTGATGTAAAATGGCTACACACACACACACACACACACACACACACACACACACACACACACACACACACACACACACACACACACACACATTGCTATGGCAAAACGCTGAGGAAAACACATTGCTATGGCAAAACGTTGAGGAGAAGTGGCTACAGATAGGTCTAGGATGTAACTGGTGATGTAATGTGATGTAATATGGCTAGTTGGCTACACACACACACACACACACACACACACACACATATTGCTATGGCAAAACGCTGAGGAAAACACATTGCTATGGCAAAACGCTGAGGAAAAGTAGCTACAGACACACGCACAACCACTCTATGGAGCGGTTTACCACCGCTCCAAAAATAAACCTTAGAAACCTGTTAAAACAACAGGATAAACTGTAAAAATCAAACCTTGGTTCGAAGTGAAGCGGTGAATTTGTATTCTGTGTTCTAGAGCTATGAAACCTGTGTTCTAGATCTATACATTCTGTGTTCTAGATCTATACTTTCTATGTGCTTTAGTTCTATATTTTTATGAATTCTGAATGAATGAATGATTTTGTCTGGAGGGCCAAATTGTCATATGAAGCTTGACCAATCCTCAATTCTGCATGCACGGGACATGTACGGGACAGACAAAGCCACTCCTTGGGAATCTATGGGAATCCTCAAAAAAAAACATGTACGGGACAGACAAAGCCACTCCTTGGAAGCGGCTTTCACCGCTTCAAAAAAAATGCTGCACTGCATGAGGAACCCAGCCTGTCTTGCACCCCCTGCTAGAAGAGGCTAGAATCGCCTATATGCCTGGTGATGCCAGTGGTGATGCCAGTGGTGATGTCAGTGGTCAGCGCACCTCATGGCTCGCTCTGCTGGCACAGTTGGCACCTCGACAGGGTGCAGTTCTATTTATGAGTTTCATCAAGCATCCCACTAGCCAATCAGAGGGCCTCCAGCAAAGATTATCCAATAGGACCCTGGTCCCTGGTGTAAAACAAACTGAGTGGCGGACATTTTTTAACATGTTTTTTGCCCACGGTTTTCGACCGGACAACAAACTTTGAGCCGTTTGTGCCAGGAGGATGTAGGCCGGACAACGGTGACAGCAGTGTGTGAAGCATGACCAAAAGATTCACTTTTCTGTTGTGCAAAGGTTAACAAAAAGCAGGTTCACTTTGCTCTCAGACCTAGAACGATAGTGGGTTGCCTTTAGCAACCACACTTTCACCCCAGCTAATAATATAACATATTAAACGTTTGTCGTCGGAGTTTGTTGTAAGACAAATGGCCTTGATTAACATGACCGGAATTGCAGGGCAACAACTGATGTTTTCACCGTTGAAAGCAATACTTTAAGAAAAGAAGCACAGAGTCACTCCAAGGTGGTTCCTGGGAGGACGAGGATGCGGGGGCATCTTCTATTGACTGTTCATTATTAATTCAGCTTCAAGCTCACAGGAGCCGCCAGCAGGAGGCATCAATTGGGGAGGCAGAGATGAGAAAATGGTACGGCTGCAGGAGTAATACTCTGGCTTTTCTCTCTGAGCCTCCTGTCAATATCCACACTAAAACCACGAGCTTACACAGCGCACACCCATACAGGGGTCAGGACAATACTGTGCCCTGAGGAGTTCAACCGCTTATAAAAGGTAGGGTTTTCAGTGATTTTCTTGGGTTAAAATACGTTTTAAATAGCTCTATATTCTGATAGTACTCGTTGCTATATGGAGTGTTTGTTCGGTAGCAGGAGTCTCCATGTCTCTCCAGCTCTGTATAAACAGAAAAGGCATTTTCAGGTCGGGAGAGCAATTTCATCCAATCACTATAGAGGACTCAGGCGCTGTTCACACAACACTGTTTTCTAGAGAAAACGGCAACATAAAATGTCAGATATGCCACCCGTTTATATGACAACAGTGTTTTGGGGGGTTGAAAACGCAACTAAGTGAACCCTCCTTCCAGGGTGGAACTCTTTTGAAGACACAAACGGAGGAAATGACAAAACAAGTGATGAAGTAGGCCAAGGACTCCCTCTTTGCCAATGTAAACGTGTCTCCTCATGCCAATAAAGCTCCTTTTAATTGAATGTAAGTCCTGGAAAAGACACGCTGTGATTGGTCAGTAGTCACGTCTTCCTTTTTTTTTTACCAGTCGCGCCAATGAACTGCAGCGGCAGATGAAGTATCTAGCTTTTTATATCTGTAGTCACCACCACCTGACCTAGCGACATGCCATGCACATTAAATCATGTTCAATGCTGGTGCGTTTCCACGCACGATAACAAGTGAGAACACAACTAAATTTTGCTGTTTTCTCTAAAGACGGTTAACGAGTAAACGTGGCCTCAGACAAGGTACGGATTAAACAAGTGAAAATGGAAGAGATGACACAAAGAAATGAGCAGACATAAATTGGCATTGTAAAATACAAATAAATTAAGTTGGGCACTCTCTCTTGATTGGCTTTTTGCCACCTGAAAATGTATTTTCTGTTTATCAAAGAGCTGGAGAGACAGGGAGACCGCAACCGTATTTCTACAATGTGGTATTGATATTTTTACTTAAGTAAAACATTCCACCACTGTATCTTTTGGTGCCTGTCCGTCAGCGCCATATATAAGCCATATATAAGCCATATATAAGCCATATATCTCCAAAACTGGTGGGTCAAAATGCACAACCAATGTCAATTTGTAGCTATGATTCCCTGGTTTCATACAACATGAAAAACCAAACCCAGTTTGAAGGTGCATTTGAGCAGTTCATTTCATTAAGTTATACCCTGTGTGTGAGATAATTCTACAGTAAATTCTTGTGGAAACGAGGTGAATACAATTATTCATGTCCACCATCAATCTTCCAATAGGATAGGCTACATATTATTTCACCTTAGCTTTGACAGTCAAGAGTCAAAAATGAAATGAATAAAAAGATTAGGCATCGAGAATAATTGAGCTTTTCTTTTTCCAACACCACTGTGTTCCTAGAATAATGAGTTTTAAGTGTGAAGTGAGGCTTCATACAAGGTGCATTATTATTACACAGCATGGGAAATATACACAGGGAGATAAGCTCAGTAGCGCCTCAAAGACAGAAAAAACAAGAAAGCTCACTTTCACTGATAGCATAACTTTGCGGAATTAATCCACACTGCAATAAAAATGGATTGAACTGTCAATATAATCCACCTAGAGAGAGAGAGTCAGTTTTGTACAAAAAGTTAAATTCAATTTTCCCAGCAGGTAAATTATCAGTGGCTGCGATCAACACAACACAAAGGAGACCTGGAGAGAAGCTAGCACACATTCACACTGACAATAAACTGCCAAAACCTCTCAATACTCCAGCCCTGACTAGGACAGACCTGCACTGAAATCTGTGTAACCCAGGGGTCTGCAATGTGTTTCAGGCAAAGGACCCCATAATTGAGAGAGAGATGAAGCAGCAATATTAATGAACTCAAGTCTCCAAGGCGTGAGTGATCAATAGGAGGGAAAAAACAAGTTTGTGGGGAACTACTCCTTTGAGTGGTTAATTCATGAAGTACTCCCCCCCCCCCCCCCCTTCTTAGCTAAATATACATGTCTAGTCATAAGCAAAATACGTGTCTTTAAAAAGTACAGGAGTGAAAGTCATACTGTATATCCAAAAAATACAAATACTCAAGGAGATGTATTTACAGTTAAAGTACAGTACTCAAGTACTGTGTTACTACTGTCCACCAATGCCATCTACCAATGGTGTTACCTTTTTAACCATTAAAGGTGATATTGTTTTTTTGTTTTGTGAAAAGGTTAAAGCACTATATTCTAGATATAGTAATCAAAGTGTTTATTCAGTAACAGGGTTACCAATTTCAGCCAATCAGGAGAGAGCACCTACAGTATTTATCACCGTTCCAGTTTGAATTATTGTGTCATCACTTCCAATTTCACTTGTTTAACTCATCTACTGCCATTTTGAATATGCCGTCTTTGGGATTTCCCCGCCAGAAGTCTCCATAGACTTCCATGTAATTTATAGTGCACAGATCATGCACGCCCATGCACAGATCATGCACCATGTTTGTGCAGGCTGTTCACAGCTTTCAAACAAAAAAATCCGATTGGAAATCCGTTCAGGCATTCTTGAGATTTAGCCATTATGTTTTACATGTTATGTTAACAAAGATGGCTGCCCTGTATGAAAGATGGGGTTGTATGGGGGTGGAACATGCAAAATCGCGATTGAAATCATGTTTACTAGATTTAATGGGGTCCAAAGTATGACGTATGACGAGTTTTTCAAACTCGTCATGCTCGTCATAGGCAGAGTGGACCCATAAATATAACTCGTCAAACTAGACATAAGCAGTAGATGAGTTCTGTATCCTAACCTCGCCTCACCAGGCTTTCTGCTGGGAGAAAGCCTGGTCTTCGTTTACAAAACAGGTCGTTTGATCCGGTCTAGACCAGATGGTATCCTACGTCATTTTGTATTCAAAACGGACTACACTTTGGCAGGAAACACAAAACCGGAAACAGTTTCACCCCAGTTAGCGCATGCGCAAGTAGTTTGCGCATGCGCAAGTAGGGGTTAAAAGTAAAACTGTTTCCGGATTGTTGTTTCCTTCCAAAGTGTAGTCCGTTTTGACTACAGAATGACGTAGGACGCCATCCGCTCCCGACCAGATCAAAAGCCCGAAATTGGAAGCCAGCCCAGGCTATCTGTATCCTGTGTGGGTTCTCACTCCTGATTGGATAAAATCGGTATTCCTCCCAACCTGAAAATGCATTTTCTAAAGTGCTGAAGAGACGGGGAGAACCACTGTTACTTAACACCCACCCTATAGCAATGATTACTATCACAGTATAAAACTATTCAACATTTATTTTAACGTAACAATATCACTTCAACATTTTCAGGCCAAGGACCCCTAATTAGTTGAGAGAGTGAGATGAAGCAGGGACCCCCACAACCTTTTCATGAATTCCATATCGTTTCATCGTTTGACAGCACAATCATCAGTGTATTTTGGATTCATGTCAATTTGTGTTTTCAGATATTTAACCACTTGAGCCTTCATTACCTAATGACCTTTTACTCTGTACTTAGTCTGCTCTTTTTCCCCACTACACCAAACCTCTTTGCCGAAAATAGCAAGCTCACAACGCCTCACGCTGCGAGGCGCTGTGAGCTTGTAGATCTGCTATTTTTGGCTACAGTTCTCAGAATATGGACACTAGGGTTCAAGTTGTTAATAAAAAAAGGATTGGAAGATTTGGAGGACCCCCTGAGGACCCCCTGTTGAAGAGCCCTGCCCTACCATTAAGCCCTGCAGCATCAGTAGGCAACCAGCTCTTCTTGATCTAGCAGGTGATCAGATTGTTAATGAGGTGATTGAACCATTGCTAACCTACTAGCGTTTGATGTGCATGGTACTTTTCTTTACCTTTATTATCCATATAAAATTATTGACTCATTCTTGGTATAGGATTTAGTATTACATTATTGACTTGTGCTATGCTTGAGTAGGTCTAATTAGCATCCTCTATAATAAGACATAAAAGTAATGGTGGTTTTCACGGTTCTGGCGCTGCGGTGATCACGGCAGCCTCGGAAAACAGCTAAGAGATCATGTGTCTTGCTCTACAGCAGTGGGGTCCCCACATGATTGGGGAGGGGGAGGGGGGTGCAGAGGACAGTGAAGTGACAATTTAAGGTCTTTTAACACATTTAGACCTAAGGCCGATTCTGAAAAAGATGCACTGCTGCTATAGCAACAACAACCCCCAAAGGGAAGTAATCAACAAACTATACAAAAACATACAAATATCTAACGGCCGGTCTAGACCAGAGAATTTGCTTGGACGCGCATGCGACTGCATAGGCACACACACACGTGACCGCATACGCACACACAAACTTATAGATCCAGTTACGGGCTTGCTTTACGCACACACACGCTTTGAAAAGCCTGATATAGACTGGCCACTAAACACAAAAAAGGGCCGGTTTTCAGCACAGTTAAAATAATAACACTTCTTTTGAGTGCTTATATACCCTACATAAACAGGGGTGTCACAAAGGGGGGAAAAGTGGGACTGAGCTACTAGGGCCCAAGGTGGAGGGGCCTTAATTATTTTATACTTAGCTATTGAAAAATAGCAGATATACAAGCTCACAGCGTGGCACCAAGTGCCGCGCTGATCTGCTATTTTTGAAAAGACGTGAAAATGTGTGCAAATCTCATTTTGGGGGTCCTTCACATAAAAAGGTTTGAGCACCACTGACATAGAAACATAGGTTATTCCAAAAACCTTTGAAATATTGTCATGATTTTTCAAAAATCTACAAGCTCGCAAAACCCCCTCCCCCTATGAAGAACATTCATGGGGGGCCCACAGTGAATCCTTGTAACCATGGCCTAGAATTTGGTGCGACACCCCTGTACATAGATGTTTGTTCAGAGGTGCAGTCACCAGGTGTGCTAAAGTGCTAAAATAATTGTCCCCCCCATGCAGATGAAATCACCTAGCCTCGTAAACCATCCCCCTTCGGAATCGTATTTGCATTTGATTCCAGACGTGGAACCAAATGCAAATGCGATTCCCGAGGGGGGTGGTTTATGAGGCTAGAAAACACCAGGTACACATTTTTATTTAAAAGCTCACTCAAAAGCAGCGAACATAGCCTATCCAGGAAATCTCGCTCTTTCGACAACGCAACATTTCTACGACGGAGCGTCGGCAGGAGAGCGCCTCACCCCACGGAGGTTAGGATTAGGGTTTGCGTTGGTTGTCGAAAAGATGACATGTAGAAACAGCAACACGGTCCCTAGACTATCTACGAGCTCACAACGCATCGCAATGCGACATGTTGTGAGCTTGTAGATTGGCTATTACAAGTGCATTAATTATGCGTCCCGATTTGGGTTGTTTGAAAATATGGCCACACTGTCTGTTATGTTTCTGAACGTGTGTGAGCGTGCACGGCACGCGTGCGCTACGTTCGCACAGTTCATTTTGTGCACTCAATTAGATAAGGAGGACATAAGTGAAACAACAATGGAGGAATGCGGGGCGATCCCTGCAGTCACACAGCTCATTCACAGCACTAACAGATTGCTCAGCATATGGATTCTGAGGTGCAGTCATATAATTAGTGGTGGAAAAAGTACTCACATATTTTACGTGAGTAAAAGTATCAATACTACAACATAGAAATAGGCCTACTCTGTTACAAGTAAAACTCTGGAATTCAAAATGTACTTGAGAACAATACAAAAGTGTTGGCTTCAAAATGTACTTAAAGTATCAAAAGTAAAAGTACAAAAATGTTTTAAAATAGCAGATCAACAAGCTCACAACGTGTTGCAAAGCGAGCGTTGAGAGCTAGTAGATTGTCTGGCTTCCCTTCCCTGAACATGGACCAAGTGTTCGTATAGAAGCTAACCCTAGTCTCCTGGTTCGAATAGTTCACATTAAACTATTTTATATACATCTAAAATCCATGTAAGAATCACCAACAATCTGATCAATATTAAAGGATAGTGTGGCCCAGGATGTTTTAGCGCACAGATTATGGTATTCTTCACATTCCTGCCGATACCGGAAGCTGCCGATATCTGCCTAAATGTTGTTATCGTTATCGGCGAGTATGTCTGTGCCTTTCCCGTACCAAATAATTTATCACATGATGATGTCATTTAAAGTCACCAATTATTTTGTGTTCTGAATGCTTCCGTTGATGTTGCAGAGACTTGAAACAATGAGAACACAGTAACTTTTATTATTATTTTTTGTCAAAGTTACATTATCGCTGTGTGCATTTGAAAAGTAGATAAGTTCTTTAGTTTTAGTAAATTAACAATGAGTAGTTCTCAAACTTTTTCATGCCAAGGACCCCCACGTTATATATGTGGCCATGGACCCCCATTTGAAAGTGTTGTGCCAGGGACCCCCATGAATTGAAGATTTGTGTAAAAAAAAATTCAAGATTAAAGAAAATAGCAGTTGTACAAACTGGCCCCGTGCCGCACATTGTGGTGCTTACAAGCAAGCAATCTCTGTGAGCTCATCTAATGGTAAAACATGTACTTCAACAAGCAATTATGAATCTCTATGAATAATGCTTATATGCTTATAATATGAGTAGATGCTTGATGGCAAGGTACTGTTTTGGGCACCAGTCTTGCTTTATCAAATTCTATGATTATCAACAAAAATACATTCTTTTTATCTTCTTTTTTAAAATGGAACTGTCTGCCAAGCTTGATTTGAATCAGCATGCCTATTCTAAACTGTGGGTAATAATCATAGTGGTGTGGCTAAAATTACCGTAATGGTCTTTTTAAATGGAAATAAAATCACAAAGGACCCTGGAGATTTGTTTTGCCAATACAGAGATACAATTTAGGTGACAATTTGCTGTTCCTGGGGTGTGTTGTAGCAGCAGTAGGAAAAATCACAGCGTCTATAGCAGGGTTCCCCAATTGGTTTTCCCCAAGGGCCGAATCATGTCTAGGGTACCAAGCCGAGGGCCACAACATTGCAGGGGGTGACGGCGGCGTTCCCGCTACTCCAGCGACTGCGACAGTTCAGATATCGTCGTTGTTGGGTGAAAATCTTGTATGTCCAAAACCTTTCTTTTTGCATTTATCATTTTAAAAATGATTTAAACTAGTAAAAACAGCCGATCTACAAGCACACAACGCCTCGCGGTGCGAGGCGTTGTGTGCTTATAGATCTGCTGTTTTCACTACTTTTGTGCGACGGCCTTGTATGATTTGCGAAAGAACGTAAGAATTTGGAGATACGAGATTTCTACCCGACAACGACGATATACTAGTGTTGTTGCCGCTCTTATACCACCATTATTACTGGGGTTGGTGTGGGCCAGACAGTAGCCCCCCGCGGGCCGCCTATTGGGGAACCCTGGTGGTCTATAGGATGTTTACAACGTGGGACAAAACGGAACACTGGGGCTCTCCTAAAATGTAGGTTACTGTCAACTTTATCTGTCCCTGGAGCAGGGGCGTGCATAGAATGTTAGAGAAGCAGGGGTTGACATTTCTAAATGGGCCTTTTGGTGAAAATATTGAAGATAGCAGACCTCAGAACTCACAACCCATCACGCTGCGACGCGTTGTGTGCTTGGAGTTTGGCTATTTTTGGTGCGTGATGATACCACACCGAACCGAGATGTGGCGTAGCGGCACGGATTTCTACACAGACAGAGAGGGCAATTCTTTCAACATAAGATGACAAGGCATTTCCTTCAGGTATGGCATGGAAAGAGGGCATTTGCATTTATTTCACCATAGTAAAAACTGCATTCATGGTCTGGAGACGTTTTACAGACGGATAAAGGGGCAGGGGCTCAAACCCCCTTTGATGTCTATGTGTGCATGTGCCTGACTTCAGCTGTTAACGTCATCTGTCCCTGGCGGGCGGTTGGTTTTGCAGCGCGACGTTTAGATACGAGGCGATGAAAAAGTGAAAATGTACAGTACAGGTCATACATTCCACAATGAGGAGAACTCCTGGGGTGATGTTAACTGTTAATTAAGACCTGAGGACTATTCTACAGATGCCTTCTAAATGTAAAACAGTTTTGTAAAAACAACTTGTGTTTCTATGTCAGTGGTGCTCAAACTATATTCAAACATTTGCACACATTTTCACGATTTTTCAGGTCCCAAAGCTTTTTCAGATCCACAAGCTCGCAATGCGACACAAAGTGACACGCTGTGAGTTTGTATATCTGCTATTTTTGAATAGACAAAAGCATAAAATAATGCTTTTTTTTAGCTCAAATCTAAAATGACACAGATGCTTTCCCCATCTTATCGGGTTAACCCATTTAAGACCAGGAATTATTGTATTCTTTGCAATACAAGCTACGATACAAGCTCGCAAGCGTGGCTGCGAGCTTGTAGATTTAAATCTTGTCGATTTAAAAGCGAACATTCTTAACTAAAACATAGGGTCCCTGGAACAACATGTTTTGAGATGGGAACAACATGTTTTGAGATGGGAGTCCGTGGCCAAATACATGTGATTATGGGGGTCCTTGACATGAAAAGGTTTGAGAACCACTGATTTAGAAGAAGGATTTAGAAGACATTTATAGAATCGGGTCAATATATTCAAAGACATTTCTAATTTTCAGGATTTTTCAATAACAGATCTACAAGTTCGCAGCGCGGCACTCGGTGCTGCGCTGTGAGCTTGTATATTTGCTAATTTTTTTTAATAGTTAAAGCATGACATAATGGTCAAAGTAATAATACGTAATAATGCCTTCCATGTCTATATGTGGGTTAATGCCACTATAGGAGAAGGCTTTGTACCAAGAGACTGAACCAGACATATTATTGTTCTGTTCTCACTCAGTGTCTTGAGTGTCCATGAGTTGAACAGGCTGCTAGTTGAACAGCCTATCCACTGTAAAACCTCCAAGGAACAGGCAATTGGCAGGTTTATTATGAAGAAGTGTGAAACTGAAATAACAAACAGGCATGATCAGTCATAGGAACAAACAGGTAAGTATTAATGGCAAGAATCACCCTGATAATGCGAATTAGTATTCCCTTGTAGGGCTATTCAGGTAAGTAGGCTACTATATTTAAATAGGTATTAGAGGTAACACTATAAATATTATGACCAACAAATATTACTGTAACGGGCAATTAAGATTTTACCACAATTCACAGCCCCTCGCAGTATGGTCATGCTACTAAATAACTAACGAAAAGACATGAGGCGCCAATCATTTAGGCTGGTCACCCTCTGTTGAGGGAGAGAGACCCGTTGAAAATGTCAGTGAATTTCGATTCCCGCCGGGGTACGCTGTGGGCGTGTTCTCTGCTCCTTTTAACTCATTCGTAGTTTACGGCCGTAGGGCCCGGAGATTTTTCTATGTCTTTCACTGCCGGCTTCTCCTACCTGTTAACTGGGGCACTCATCCAGTTCCCATCGTACGTGATCGGACACTGCTATGCATCGTGTGTTCGCGTATTCCATCAGCTTCTCAAATCCTTTTAAATTTTTACAATTGATCAATAAGTTCTCCGTCTGTAAGCCGCGGAGTTTATACAGAAAGCTAACGGGCCAAAATAGACGACGGACCATCCGCCTCCGGTTCACGGCCTCAATGTTAAATGGTCTGCTCAATAATGTGTCCGTGTAGAAACCGATCACGGAGCATTAGTTCCGGCCTATTTTAGTTCCGCTTCGATAAAAAACATTTTTTTAATTAAAGGACCTACACCATGAATTTTCACTTTTTCTATTTTAAAACCTTTTTTTGGGGTCCCACTGGCACCTTCTATCCTCACAAAGTCCTATTTCTGTACATTGTGTCTTTCTCTGGTTTTGGGAAGACAGAGATGAAAAGCTTTCCACGGGTTCTCAGAACAGTGCTGTTCTGAGAGTTGACGCATGTGACGTCACACGCGTTTCCCGTTTTTTTTTCAGAGTCAAAAAAATTTTTTAAAAAAAAAATTTTTTTTCAAAAAAAATTTTTTTTTCAAAACATTTTTTTTTCAAAATTTTTTTTTTTTCAAAAACTCAGTTAATTTTTTTTTTTTTTTTTTTTTCAAAACTTTTTTTCAAAAACTTTTTTTCAAAAAACTTTTTTCAAAAAACTTTTTTTTTTTCAAAAACTTTTTTTTTTCAAAAAACTTCTTTTTTTTCAAAAAACTTCTTTTTTTTCTGGAAAAACCCCACTAGATGCGCCCCTGAGCAAACAGAGGCCGTTTTGGTATTGCAGCTGGAGAGCCTCATTATAGTAGAGCTAGAACAAACAAAAAGAATGGTCAGAGTGTTTGTTGAGGGTTAAAACCTGTCTAAGACTAAATTTTGAGCATATATTTATACAAAAAATATAGTTTTAAAAGCATGGTGTAGGCCCTTTAAAGCTTATTAAATCTCCGGGTTCTACGGGCATGGCAGAGAAGGGGTACAAAGGGGTATTTTTTTGGCAGAGGTTGAGTTTTAATAAAGAAAATGTCAGTGAATACCTCCGCCAACTGGTAAGCACAGGCCTTTATATAGTAACTATTTAGCAAAGAAATTAAATCTGGGTAAAACATGTACAAAATATATTATTATGGAAGTAAACACTGTGATTCTCTAGCAAATACATGGACATTGTATTTCAACACATATGGACAAACCCACCTTGACATGAACACAGATATTACACACATTTATTGATAGACCAAGACTATCTATATGTAATGGAAAGGTAATTAGACCCCCCTTTTTTATTTTCCCTCTTAAATTTGCCAAACACAAGGCACAAATACTTAGTTTCGATACAATCAATTATTTGCATTGCAAAACGATTCGATACCGATTACCGCATTTTAAAACGATAAGATACGATACTAAGCCATAACGGCACGATATTTTGCTTTTGCAAACAATATAGTAGATCATTGCAAATTCAAATCGATTTTTCGATTCAGTTACTATATCATTAAACTACGATAAACGCCAATTACAATTATCGTTCCGTCCCTAATCCTGAAAAGCAACTAGCTTAAACTGTTTTATTTTTTTGGACATACAAGGTTTCCACCACGGCAGAGGACGACATAAAGAAAAGCATGCATTATGACTAGAGGGAACATACAGTAGAGTGAACCGCACGACCCTGTCGGTATGATGTGCAGACATGGAGCTGGTGGGCTTAGAGAGCCTTGCAGCGCTGAGGTTGTAGACAGCTGTATACACAGTGTACTGTAGTGTACAGTACAGTAAATACAAGGCCAATGCCAATGCTATTAGGAGCAAACATTCTTCATGCATGTGGGAGGCAGTCTCTTTCGGGTGCCGTCCGTCCACTCCATTAGTCCCACGACCCATTGTTCCCAAGCAGCAGCAGACTGCACTGACGGAGCCCATTAGAACTAGTCAGGGGTGTCACAGGGGGGGGGGGGAGTGGGACTGAGTTACTAGGGCCCAAGGTGGAGGGGCCGTTTTAATTATTTTATACTTTAGCTATTGAAAAATAGCAGATATACGTGCCGCGCTGCGAGCTTGTAGGTCTGCTATTTTTGAAAAGTCGTGAAAATGTGTACAATTCTTCGAATATATGTATTTTTTAAGCGAACATTTTTAACTCAAATATTGCTTCTGAGGGGGGTCCCTGGAACTAAATATTTTGAGATGGGGGTCCGTGGCCAAATACATATAATTTTGGGGGTCCTTCACATGATAAAGTCAGAGCACCACTGACATAGAAACAGTTGTTGTCAATCTCTCTCTCTCTCTCTCTCTCTCTCTCTCTCTCTCTCTCTCTCTCTCTCTCTCTCTCTCTCTCTCTCTCTCTCTCTCTCTCTCTCTCTCTCTCCCCTAAGGGGTCCTTGCCCTGAAAAATGTTGCCTGCAGGCATACTTCCTTTAAGTCAGGGGTTTATAACAGATTTTGACCCAGGGACCACCATCCTGACTACGACAGGACAATATTGGTAACTGACAATATCAGTACCAGGCCAGCATGCATGCTTTAAAGTTTAAATTGTTCACACAGAGAAGTCTGGTGATGCGTAATGAACCTAGAGTTTCTCCGGTCTGAGGCAAACCAGGCCATTGAGAGTCGGAGCGTCGGAGGAGGGGGTGGGTCTAACGAGACAGCAAATCAACAGAAACAGTGGAGGGAGGGGGCGCTCAGCCAGAGCTCTTAATTGCTCCATTTGAACTTCAAAGGGGGTTGTGCACACCTCGTTAGTGATCTCTCTAATCAATGAAAGCATCAAAGACAACGACCTGTTTGATGCCTGTCATAGAGGGGAGGGGGAGGGGGGAATGTTTTTGTGTACACACAAGTCAAACACAACCCCTCCCACCAGATCTCTTGTGATTTCAAATCCCCTCCCCTTTGAAATCTCAACACAATGGGACAATGTCAGACTCAAGCTCCAGCGCAGAGTCTGAAATCGGGCTAGCTTTAATAGCGCCTCACTGATGGCTTCTCTCCCCAAAAAAGAAAATAAGGAATCTGCACTGACTGGAGATGCACTGGCTGCTGCACCCAACCGACGCAATGAATAAATAAACAAAGCATTGGAAAATTAAAGTGTCCATTTCAGACGAGTCACAACACGGCGGTAATTTGCACCGAAAAATTGCCTATTAATTCCTAGCAGGGCAATTTCTTCTCCCCAGTGCCAATATTGACAGCCTCCCCAGTGGTTTTATTGTTTAGATGCAAGCACCGCGAGGAGAATTACCTGCTGCTCCTTGTTTTGTTTGCTCTTCACCTGCAGATAATGTCGGTGTGTGTGTGGTCAACTTAAAGGGAGTCTATTTCTTTTTTTTTAACAAAGGGGACAATGTTAGGTTTTTCTCATCATCGACTTAGTTTAGAAAGTCAAGGGAAACAAGGCCTACTAGACCCGAACAACCACCATACAATTCCCACAAAACTGCTCCATCTTAGCACAAAAAAAGAAAGATTTATATTTTATTTTAAAGTCATACTGTGTAACTTTTACATCCAAACATGAGTATTGATATAATCTATCGCTGGGATTCTATTCTATTCCTCCATTCTTTTTTTCTTTCTTTTTTTTCCTTTTTTTTTACAACTTCTCTGACACTTGCGGCCAGTGGTGGAAAAAGTACTCACATTTTATACTTAAGTAAAAGTATCAATACTGCAATGTAGAAATACTCTGTTAGGGTGCCCTCACACCAAAATACCTATGAGAGTGGAATCCGCGTTCCGCCAATGCATTTCAATGAGAAGGGAGCGTTTTTTGCAGAAATCCTCTGCTGGCATGAAACCGCTTCACTCTCATTGAAATGCATTGGCGGAACGCGGATTCCACTCTCATAGGTACTTTGGTGTGAGGGCACCCTTACGAGTAGAAGTCTGGAATTCAAAATGTACTTGTACGAAAGTATTGGCATCAATATGTACTTAAAGTACCAAAAGTAAAAGTACAAAATGTTTGAAAATAGCAGATCGGGTTAGGGTTAGATCGGCTATTTTCAAATAGCCTAAGTATAACATATAGGGATTAATCTATGTTTTATAATATAATATTTATATCTGCAAAGTAACTAGTAACTAAAGTTTTCAAATAAACATAGTGGAGTAAAAGTACAACATTTGCACCCCAGATCTAGTGGAGTAGAAGTACCGAAAATTGGAAATACTCAAGTAAAGTACAAATACCTCAAAACTGTACTTAAGTACAGTACTTAAGTAAATGTACTGTACTTAGTTACTTTACACCACTGCTTGCGACAAAGTGATACACATTATGGAGTGATACAATGCATCTGTGTTATTGTCTCAAACTGAATTCTGGGAATTGAAGTTCCGACGGACAACAGAGCCACCAGACGTGACGCCAAAAAAAAAAAAAAAAAAAGACTACTAAAATGGACATCTGGACATGAACCCGTGTTGTGTTTTTAACAGTAGGCGACAATTGTTCAGATGAATCCACATATGTCTCCTGCCGTTCCCACAAGTGGCCTTCTTTGCCAAGTCAAATCCTTGTTAGGCTGATAAAATCTGCGAAGGAAGAGAGTAGATAATGCCTTCCCTCAAACAAGGTGCTAATTGCTGATAGCTCACAGTAGAGCTCAGGGACTGTCTGGGACCACAGTTCAGGCCGGGAGTCGCATGCAGCGTAACCTCGCATAGCGTAACCTCGCATGCAGCGTAACCTCGCATTAGTCGCGTAGCCAGGCTTACTCATCTGTGAAGAGAAAAGCCTGGTCATGATATGAGGCAGAAAGTGCCTAGAACGGTGGGACTTCCACCATGAGACTTTTCCCGGATGTTGTTTTCTTTCACAGTGTGGCGTTCTTGCAAACGTATTCCCGGCAGGGGAAAAAACTGTTCTACTTCTCCCTCCCCTTTGGTTGCGCTTGTAATAAACAATATCCAAACAAAAACATGGATTCTGACAAAGTTACACCTATTAAGAGTGAGTTAAGAGCTACAATCTATTTAGGTTTGTTTCACTGGGGGATGTAAACAGACCTGCACCGCATGACGTAACTTCCCTTAATCGCAGCACTTCCGCCATTTCCGGTTATGTGACGCACAGCGCATATCGTGCCCAGGGTGCACGCAGTGGTGGAAAAAAATATTCAAATGTTTTACTCAAGTAAAAGTATCAGTACTGCAATGCAGAAATACTCTGTTACAACTAGTAAAAGTCCAGAAATCAAAATGTACATGAACATAAACGTACAAGTACTAGTGTCAAAATGTACTTAAAGCACCAAAAGTAAAAGTACAAAATGTTTGAAAGTAGCAGCTTGTCTGAAAATATGACCCCATCTGAAAATAATGTTGTTCCAGGGACCCCCCAGAAGAAAAGACTTGAGTTACAAATGTTTGCTTTAAAAGCATATATTCAAAGATTTGCACCAATGTTCACGATTTTTCAAAAATAGCAGATCTACAAGCTCGCAGTGCAGCACTTGGTGCCGCACTGTGAGCTTGTACAGTATATCTGGGAAAACAATAGCAAATCAAATTATCATAAAAAGTAAAATCACTTTTATAATTGGACAATTAAACACGATGCAAGGTTGTTGCTCCTACAGTGTTGTTGCAAGAGGCTGTGTGTGTAACTAATGAATTGCATTTTTATAGCGCTTTTCCAAGTGCTTTACAATGGTTCATTCATTCATACATTGGGAGGTGAAGCGGCGAACAGTCGACACCGGCGTCCTCCACTTCCCACATTCACACACCAATGGTGGCAAGCTAACACCGACCCACTCATTAGAGACAATGTGGGGTTTAGTGTCTTGCCCAAGGACAATTCGACATGTGGACAGGAGGAGCCGGGATTCAAACGGCCAACCCACAGATCATTGGATGACTCTTGAGTGAGAACATTATTTCCCAGCAGGCGCAACATCCTGTAGCAAAGATGCTTCATTCAGGAAGATACGCCATCCCACACTTTATAGCAAGGGTTCTTAACCTGTGGGGTCCCCACATGCTTTTGGGGCGTCCCCAGATGACAGTAAAGTTCAGACAATTTAAGGACTTTTAAGACCTTTTTAATACCAAAAGAAATAAAGAGCTCGTAGATCAATATTAATCAAATCAAACTAAATGTAATGCCTCAACTCAAATATGATTATTCTGGGGGGTCCCCACTCCCCAGTTCAAATATGGTTATTTTGGGGGGTCTTGGTCTGAAAAGGTTGAGAACCACGGCTTTATAGGGCACTACAGGTGTGAAATGGTACAATCACTAGATATCGCAACAGTAGCATAACGGATATTACAAGAGTGCGGTGCTAGAACCGAAGAAAAAAGGACTAATAGAGTAGATTTTCTCCATATTTGTCACTCTGAAAAATGCAATTTTGGTGTCGGAATGTTCAGAAGATGTGTGGCTTGTGAAGAATGGGTCCAATATCTAGTTCAGTGACCATGGGGATAAAGAATGGTGTTGCACAGCCGTGTTCACAGTTTGTTTAACATGACAGACATCGTCCAATCCAAAGCAATTATCCCCATTGATATTGTAGTGTTAGTTTGGGACTGAGAAGCAGGTGTGTGTTTGAGTGTCACCTAAAAGACACTTCCAATAATTCTAAGATAAGCTCTTCTCCTCGTAATGAGAGAACAGGATGTCCCAGACTCCAGGAATGTGATTATCTGTAATATTGGGGCATGTGTTACCCTACTGTTGATCTGATTTCACAGTCTGTACAGCATTGGTGGAAAGTAACTAAAGTACATTTACTCAAGTACTGTACTTGAGAACAATTTTGAGGTACTTTTACTTTACTGGAGTATTTTCAGTACTTTTAGGACTTCTACTTCAATACTCCACTACAATTAATTCAAAACTTTAGTTACTCGTTACTTTGTAGATTTTGATTATTAATACAAAACATACATTAACCACTTCAGCCCTATAGGAGAACGGGGTAAGATGAACCACTTTTCGCTCAAGTTGACAAAGACAAAGTGAGATGGCAGTAAAATCTAAACATCTAGACATATTTCAGGATGTCTTCTATCATTTTAAATGATCAGTAATCATCTATGACAAAGGGCCATGAAAATATGACTTGTTAAAATAAAGTGGTCATGTGGCTCAACTTGCCTCAGGTATTAGGGGTAAGTAATTCATCAAAATGAAAGATCATAACACATAATTTGAGTAGCAAAGACCTAATAAGAAAATATGAATAGTGAGTCATATTAGGACAATTGTCTCAATTTATCCCAAGGCATTTGGCTCATCTTGCCCCACGGCCACCAGCTAAATGATTCACATAGTTTTTCACAGGAATATCACCAACATGCATGATACATTTAGACCTGGGTACATTTACTTTAGGCACTTTGTCCATGTGTTTGTCAACTCCACAGCCAGGAAATGATGGTTGTGTTCTTATTTTAAGGTCAAAATGACAACTCACGTGTATAGTTTTAAAGATACAGGGGGTGGTTCAACTTATCCCGGGTTCATCTTACCCCGTTTGGCCATTTGAAAATAGCCGATCTAAAATAGCCGATCTCAATGCGTCGCATATTGCGACACATTGAGATATTGAGCTTGCAGAATTGCCATTTGCAAATGAGTTTTAGACATGTTATGCATCTGAAAACTTTGCATAATGAGTACTTTCTTCTGTTGGTACTTTAAAGTACAATTTGATACCAGTACTTTTGTACTTTTACTCCTTGAATTCCAGATTTTTACTTGTATTTCTACATTGCAGTATCAGTGTTCATTGCTGCACTGGTTGAATGTGGTCTCTTCAGTGTGCTGATGCCTGCTTGTGATGTGAGCGAGGATACATGTAAACAGTAAACAACAACAGGATATGATGGTGCCGAGGGACACCTTATCATGAGTACAGCGACAGGGGAAAAACACGATATGAGCTACTATCTGGGAAACCTTATGAATGAAAATGAACGCTAGTACGCATAGTGCACTCGGAGGCGAATGCAGCCGGTGTAAAGGATAGATGTTTAAGATTGTTTTAGTTACTTAAAAGGCTGTGCATGGCCTTGCCCCTGGCCTACGTTATCTGAGCTTTTGAGCCCCCCTCCACCACCGCGAGACCACTTAAATCTTCTGGCCAAGGTCTTTTAATCTATCGCTAAATCCAAGCCTTAAATCCAGAGGGTGACCCTGCTTGGGCTTGGGTTTGGCCCCGACACCCTGGAGCCGTTTTACCCCCAAAACTACCGGATGAGCCATGTGGTTCGACTGCTCCAAGCAAGCGGCACTATTTCGTTGTTGTTGGGTGGAAACCTTGTAAAACCGTTCGTTTTGTATTTATCATTTTATTTTTATTTTTTTTAAATCTACACTGATTGTATATCTGTTCTTGAGGTTGTTCCTCCCCTAGCTGTGGTCCAGAGCGTCAGCTGCACGGACACTCTGACAGACCCATCGCTAAATGACTAGACCAGGATTTCTCAGCCCGTATGAGCGCATTGAGCGCTCAACTTGAGTCAAAATAAACTAAACTACTTCACTACTCACCAAACCAAAGGTAGTTTTGCGTTGTTGAAAGTCTATTCTCCGCGGTGGGAAACCTCTCAGCACCCCACCCACTCTGTAAAATACGTTATTTTTGTCATTAAATAAAACGCATCCAATTCGACCGCCACTTATTTGATACCCAAGTACCTGTCAAAATACTTTATAAACATTAAGGATGTCCATAATTACAACACCAGAGGCAGCGCCACAGATCACTTTCAACCCAGAGTCAAAACCAACAAAGGGTCAAACTCTTTTTTCTGCTATACCACCAAAATGTGGAAAGCCTTACCGAAGGCCATAAAGGAGTGTGGATCACTAGCATCCTTTAACATTGCCCTGAAAAACCACTTACAGGCAGCAGCCGTTCGCAACTGGTAAAAAAAACTAACCTAGCCCAACCCTACCCTCCCCTGTCCCTTCTTTGTATATACTTACTTACTTACTGTTTAGACTCTTTTTTTGTTCTCTCATTTTTCTTTTCTTTACATATCTACTGCATAGTACTGTGTTCTATTCGTCTGTCATTCAATGTTATATGAGATACTTAAATGGTTTCCTGTGGAAATAAGCTTAGTCTTTTCATGGATCTCCTTTTAGTAGACCTTGTACCAGTGAACTGTACCGTCATGAAACTGTACCTTTTCCTATGCAAACTTCTAATAAAGTCTTCAATCAATCAATCAATCAATCAATCAATTCGGGTTGTGTATTTCCATTGTGTCTGCAGTGGCCGCTGGGTGGCTCGAGGTGGGTCAGTGCAGCTGACGCTCTGGACCAGAGCTATATTCATCCCCCAACATCATGAAGGCTAATTTGACCTTTTTGGGCGACACAAATAAGTTGGTGTGTCCAACAACGCAGTTACTGCACTCTGGCTTTGTAGGACAGAATAGGGGACAAGTTAACTTGTAGTGAACATGTTTTTTTTACGATGTAGAGTGCCAATAGTCTCTCTGATTCCTTTCCACAAGTTCCTACTCCCAACCCCTTCCCCCCTCCCAGCCAACATCTCTCTCTCCCTCTGCCATCACTACACCACCACGGCCATAGTGTAGGAGAGATGAAGGCTGCGTGTGAATTCCTCTGGCCGGGCCCGGTGATTGGCACCGGATGGCTGCATGCGCGCGCGCGGAGCCTGAGGCAGCCCTGTGTCGGCGGATATCAATCACTGCTGATAAATAGCCCTTCTCCTCTGGAACACCCGATGCCCCCCTCTCTCTCTTCTCGCCACTGATTGAGATGAACCAGCCAAAGAACATCAACATCCAATTGGTCTGTCCCGCCGCACCCCTCCCGCTCATCAAATCGCATCTGTTAGCCGTCTCACGCGGCCAGAAGAAGAAGGGGAGAGAAAAAAAAAGAGGAAAAGAGATTGTTCTCTGATAGTCAGATAGCTTTGAAACACGGTTGCTTTTTCAAGGTCACAGTCATATACAGTATAGATATAGATATACCAGCTATAGATATGGGTATGTACTGTATGTTTGTATATGTATGTACTGTACATATATCAATCGTTTTCTAATATACATTTTGGCAGGAACACTCACATAAATTTAACCATTTATTGCATAAATGGAATACAGCAGAAATAAAAGCAGACTGCTGTTGAAGCAGCACAGTAGAAAGCAGCAGCAATCATATCACCAAACTTTAGCGCAGAAACAGAGAGTAAAGCAGCCAGCAGCGAATGATTCCGAAGCTTAGGAAACCAAGCATAGGTAGAGAAAGCAAGCTGTGTTTAAAGGAGCCTTCCCTACTGATTGAGAGCTTTGATTGGAGTATGGCAGTCATGTGACGTAATGACCAGCATATATGAGAATGTGGAATGAGAACAGAGCTGACTGACAGCTGACTACTAACAGCTGGGCGGGACGACTCCCGTGTCCTGCATAAACTAATGTGTCCAAAACTGTTACTTTTTCAGGATTCAAATTCAAAAGTAGCATAAGTAGCATATCTACAAGCACAAATGTTGTGTGACGCTGTAGTGCGATCAAGTAGGGTCGTTAATTTACGGGGGAAAAAAATTGTAATCTTAACCCATTTAGGCCTAGAATTATTGAATGCTTTAACCAGTGAAAAATAGCAGATATACAAGCTCACAGTGCGGCACCGAGTGCCGCGCTGCGAGCTTGTAGATCTGCTATTTTTGAAAAAGTCGTGAAAATGTGTGCAAATATTTGAATATATGTATTTTTTAAGCGAACGTTTGTAACTCAAATGTTGCTTCTGGGTGGTCCCTGGAACTAGATATTTTGAGATGCGGGTCTGTGGCCAAATAAATAGCATTTTGGGGGTCACATGAAAATGTTTGAGAACCACTGACATAGTAGTCTCTCAAGAACAGACTAACTGAGCTCCAGTTAAGTGAAAAGGACCTTTTCTTTGACGATGGCTGGCCAGATTGCTGACAAAGAAACATAGGTTTTTCAAAAAATCTTTGAAGGATTCAAAAGACACTAATAGAATCGGGTCAAAATTCTAATTTTCACGATTTTTCCAATAGTTAAAGCATAAAATAATGATACACAATAATGTTTACCCGTTATTATGTAGATAAGAGGTTTCTTCCCTGACTGCAACCATATGAATAGTTTGGTGTGTCAGAGTCAGATTACTGCATTCAAGATCAGTGGTGGGAGAAGTTTAATTTTGTACTTGTAAAAGTATTAACACATTGTAGAAATACTCTGTTACACATAACAGTCCGGAATTTAGAATACACTTGAGTAAGGCCACAGTCACTCCAAAGTATGGCTGGCGGCTGATAAACACATTTTGTGCTCAGACGACTGGTTTTCGCAGCCATGCAGCGGATTCTCCCAATAACCAATGACAACCACTTGTCACTTCTTGAGTCTTGGGCCGTTCCGCCTTCGACTCACCCGATTGGACGGAGGGGGAAAACAGTGCTTCAAGCATAAATGCAAGGTCTGCGCGGCACGCTGAAAGCTGCGCAAGACCATAAATCCACGCCATTCCCATTTAAATGCATTGTCGGAATCCACTCTCATAGGTAGAATATTTGTCCGGCGTGACTGTGCCCTAAAAGTACAAAAGTATTGGTATCAAAATGTACTTAAAGGGCCACTTCACCTCTGGGACAACGCAATCTTATTATGCATTTTGCATAATCAGTGATGCGTTTTGGATCATATGATGCAAAATGCATCACTAGTACATGCTGAAATACCAAAATATCTAAAAACACAGATTGAACACAAAAAATAACTCAGGATTGTGTTGATCGTGTCCCAAACAACAATAAAATAAGATAGGGTTGTCCCAGAGGTGAAGTAAAGTATACCAAAAGTAGAAAGGACTCATTATGCGGAATATAAAATGTCACGCTTTTCAAATCATTTGTTTAAAACTATTGTGAGCTTGTAATCGGCTATTTTGAGATGTAGTGTAGTAGAAGTAAAAACTGGAAACCCTCCAGTAACGAAAAATGAATCAAATATGCAGTTAAGTACAGTACTTGAGTAGAGGTACTGTACTTAGTTACTTTACACCACTGGATAGCCTATTCTAGCAAAGATCGGCTGTTTGCCAAAATGTATGAAGTGCATAAATTGTATAACACTATTTTGAAAATAGAAGATCTACAAGCTCACAATGTGTGGCATCGCAACAGATCAGCTATTCTGCTTGTAGACCGTCTATTTTCAAACTGCCAAAATGTATGAAGTGGTTACTGTATGTTTTGTAATAATAATAAAAATCTACAACTTTTCAAATTGCAATGGAGTAAAAAAAAAGTACGATATTTGACTCTGAGATGTATAGTGGAGTTAGAAGTAAAAACTGAAAATTGGAATCAATCCTGTCAAATAAAATACAAATCATCACATTTGTACTTGAGTAGAAGTACTTAGTTACTTTCCACCACTACACTGGATAGCCTATTCTAGCACACTGACCGCACCACCCACCCACACACACACACACACACACACACACACACACACACACACACACACACACACACACACACACACACACACACACACACACACACACACACACACACACACACACACACACACACACACACACACACACACACACACACCTTGTTAAGAGGGGCCAGCAGGTGACCACAGCCCAGAACCTCTCTCGGCAACACAGGAATATTAATTGCAGTTCCACTCGGCGCCCCCGGGGGCAGGTCTTCACAGAAGCATCCCCTTGTTTTATTTTCTATAAACAAGCCCAGAATGAGGGCAGCTCTCTCTCTCTCTCTCTCTCTCTCTCTCTCTCTCTCTCTCTCTCTCTCTCTCTCTCTCTCTCTGTCCCCGCACACATTTACTCATTGATTGTTTACTTACTTATGCACGTTAGCATTTGAGAGGGTTTTCATCGGAGGCATTATTAATTGAGTTCCTAAATTGACAGCAAAAACATGCAGATTGTTTCATTTTTCTCTCCCTTTTCCCACCCCCTGCATACATGTGCGTGTGGAGTTGTTCCACCCATCCTTGATTCAGATCCCTGATTGAAGAAGACAATACGGCTGTTGCCGGTACTTTAGTGCCCCCTGTGGGTCAAAGTGGTGAACTGAAAAGGTTTAGATTTCTGCCTGTTTTGCAGTTGCTGCTGATTATGAGGTCAGTCTGTGGAAACAAGTGGCATTTTTTGCAAAAGATACTTTTATTTGAGCAGACTGCTGATGCCATATGGGTGTACAGCACTACGTATAGGATAAAATAATCGGCATGTGAAAGTCACAGAAAAGTTACTACGATACACTTTCTATCCTATTCTTTTTTTTTACCTCCCCAAATCTCCTGCATAATATTGTACATTGCGCTATGCATAATATTTCTCTGCATGTATATTTCTGTATACTGTATATCCATCCCGCCCGGTTGTAAATTATTCTCCCCTCCGTTCCCCCCCCCCCCCCGTACATTCATCTGTCTCTGCTAAAGTTCGACTTGTTCGACTTGTTTTACCTTCTTTTTTATATCGTGGGGGTTGGTTCAGCACAGTCAGCGGAACGTGATGTCACAGCAACATCCCACTGCACGAACCTGTATGAGTGACAAAATAACACAGTTTGGTGAAGTTTTCTGTGATTGACACCCACCCTAGACTCTCCAGAATCCCAGTCGTCTTTTCACACCCAAACCAAATCCCACCCATACATCTTTTTTTAATGAAGCCAATCCTGGTGTTAATATTAGTCAGTGTGTGTGTGTGTGTGTGTGTGTGTGTGTGTGTGTGTGTGTGTGTGTGTGTGTGTGTGTGAGAGAGATATAAATAATGTTGGAAATTAGCTGGAATCACCTACAACAAAACAAACAAAATAAATAAGACATAAGAGATAGAGATGAAGCAGGGACCACTTAGGTGAGAGAGAGAGATAAAGCAGGGAACCCCTCATATGTATTGGATTCATAGGTGTTTTCAGACATTTAACAACTTAAGCCCTCAATACTTTATAAACTTGACCTTTGGCTTGGTACTTGGTCTGTCGAAAATAGCCGATCTACAAGCTCACACCAACGCATGGTGAGCTTGTAGAGCTGCTATTTTCTTCTAAATATTCCCCCCTAGAATAGGCATGTGAGGCATTCAAGTGGCTCATGTAAAATATACAAAAAATAAAAAGCTCCCACCACACAAAGATTTGGCGTCCACCTACCCCTGCAATATCTCTGAGGAGGAGGACCCCCTAGGGGTCCCGTAGCGGACCCCCTGTTGAAGACCCCTGCATTAGAAGATTGGGAACTAAAACACAGTGAACATATTGATTCGAAGACGAGGCGCCCCAGGAGGAAAGAATACCGCTGTTGTTGTGTTTCCATTTCCAACACGCAGGAAACAGCCACAGCCGCGTCCTCAACCAGGGGCGTCACAAGGGGGGGGGGGGGGGGAAGTGGGACTGAGTTACTAGGGCCCAAGGTGGAGGAGGGGCCTTAATTATTTTATACTTTAGCCGCGCTGCAAGCTTTTAGATATGCTATTTATGAAAAGTCGTGAAAATGTGTGCAAATCTTTGAATATTATGTATTTTCTAAGCGAACATTTGTAACTCAAATGTTGCTTCTGGGGGGTCCCTGGAACTGAATATTTTGAGATGGGGGTCCGTGGCCAAATACATGTTATTTTGGGGGTCTTTCACATGAAAAGGTTTGAGCACCACTGACATAGAAACATAGGTTTAAAAAAAAAAAAAAAAAAAAAATAGAAATATTCAAAGACCTCAAAAACTTCAAAAATAGCAGATCTACAAACTCGCAGCGCGGCACTCGGTGCCGCGCTGTGAGCTTGTACATCTGCTATTTTTCAATAGTTAAAGCATTCATGGGGGGGCCCACAGTGAATCCTTGTACCCATGGGGCCCAGAATTTGGTGCGACGCCCCTGTGCTCAACAGAAGGAACATTTCCACTGCAAAGATCTCACTTAGTTTTCATGGCAACAAACAATCAAACTGCTTCAGATGCTGCAAACCAAGCGAGGCTCCGCCGAACACAGCATGAGTCAGCTCTGGTGTAACTGTAGCAATCACAAATACAGACAGACAAGAGAGCCTGAGACAGCCATTACTGTAGCCATAGGCTATACTGTAGAGCAACTCTCTCTCTCTCTCTCTCTCTCTCTCTCAAGCATCTTGGGGGTCAATGACACATGGCGCTTTTACAGTGGATGACCTAGAACCAGTGGTGGACTGTAACTAAGAACATTTACTTGAGTACTGTATTTTTTGAGTATATATATATATTTTTTTTTAAAGAAATTCACTCCACTACATTATACATAGAAATATTGTGCTATTGTACCGTGTAAATATTGTTAAATATGTTTGATTCCCATGCAGTCCCAAAACATCACCAGTAAGACTCCCTAAATCGGGAGATAAGCGACCGTCAGGTCACATACACAAACTTTTGAAGGCAATGGTAGCCAATAAGGAGGGAATATGGGAAATGGGACAGATCCATGTTGATGACATGACTTTAGAGATACTGTGTACCGCTTTGCGTGATTTTAGGGCAAAATCTGTAGCAGTGTCCAAGAATGTGTTTTGCAAGAATCTGCCTCATGGTGGCGCTGGAGGAGGACCATGTGAGAAATGAGGGGTAACCTTAAATTCAGTTATTTAATGCATATTTTCTCCAAATATGGATTATCTTCTCCCTCCCCTCCGATTAGTCTCCAGGACTTATTTTGAATAGCCAAAGTATAAAGCAGGGGTCTTCAACAGGAGGTCCGGGACCCCAAGGGGGTCCTCAGAGTTACTACAGGGGGTCCTCCAAATCTTTAAGTGATAGAAACTTTTTTTCTCTTTTTTTATATCAACCATTTGAACCATAGCGTCCATATTCCCAGAACTTTAGCCAAAAATAGCAGATCTACAACGCCTCGCAGCGCGAGGCGTTGTGAGCTTGTAGATCGGCTATTATCGGCAAAGAGGTTTGGTGCAGAGGGGACAAAGAGCAGAGTACAGAGTGAAAGGTCAAGTTTATTAAGCATTGTCGGTTCAAGTGGTTAAATATCTGAAATTGACACGAATCCAAAAAACACTGACGATTGTGCCGTCAAACAATGAAACAATATGGAATCTATGAACAGGTTGTGGGGGTCCCTGCTTCGTCTCTCTCTCAACTAAGGGGTCCTTGGCCTGCATGGTGGAAACGTTGAAGACCCCTGGTATAAAGTGATGGTTAAAGGTGTTAAAGCGACGCCTCGTGCTCTGCAGCCTGTGGATGAAACAGTCTGTCTGTCTGTCTGTCTGTCTGTCTGTCTGTCTGTCTGTCTGTCTGTCTGTCTGTCTGTCTGTCTGTCTGTCTGCCGCCGCTCCACAGTCATAAGAGCTATAATGGAGGACGGCAGGACCGGAGGAGAGATGGATGGATCCCCTCTGTCACTCTCCTCTGAAGCATGCCAGACTCAATCTGAGGAGATGAGCCATGTTCCTGCCACACTCCCTAATTAGGCACATCGCATAGGGCTATCTGTGCCCGTGTGTGTGTGTGTCACACTCACAATGCTATAACACTTTGCCTCAATAACAGCCACTATATGCTGCAGAGCGGCGGTGCTACTGCAGCCACAGCCGCCGCATTGGAGGAAAAATTGCTAACCCCTTCTGTTTGCAGAGCGCTCTTTGTGTCACACGCAGTCATAAATAAAACGGGAGAAGCGCCGGCCCGCGGCATGTTTTGTGAGGATTTGCAAGTATGCAAATAGCATTATAAGGTGGAGGGGGGAGGGAGGGGGAGGGAGGGGGCGGGGTGCACAGGAGAGGAGCGTCGCCGTGTCCCCTGACAATGGGAGAAACGCCAGAAGGAAGTGGGTCCCCGATGATTAAGAGCCGCCTCTTTTCCCCAGGCTGTGTCGCGGTCCTGGCCGGTCCCCCAGGGACACATCATCTTCCTGATAGTTCCAGCCGCCATGCAGGCTTCGGCCCTCAGACAGATGATGAAGAGAGAGAGAGAGAGAGAGAGAGAGAGAGAGAGAGGGAGAGAGAGAGAGAGAGAGGCTTCTGTTTCTCTGTCAGGTTCAGGAGGCCTAGGGTCTGCTGCGTCGAGGTTTATTTATCTTTACAGAAGACTCCATCGCTAAGCCTCGGTGTTTGACTTCAGAGCCGTTTGCGGGTGTTGATTGAGAGGCTATAGAAACACATCTGATCCCCACGCACACTCTCCCCTCTCCCTTTCTTTCTTTTCTTTCTGTGTGTGTATTTTCCCCGAGACACTTAAGGATTCATGAGGCTGTGCCTCAAATTAGTTCCAAAGCAGGTATTTTTTCCCCCCCCCACCTCCCTCCATTCGCCAGCTTTCACTGGAAATTCTAGCTAATCACATTTGATCCGTGGCTCGCGCTTCAAGCCCCCCCCCCGTTCTATTAAAAGGTACCTTTCCCTTTTTCTTCCTTTTTCATTTTTTTGCACGCACCTCTCTTTCGCTTTCTTTTCGGCAGCAGCGGCAGACGTAAAAATAAATAAATAAACGTGATCCTACCTTCCCTAATTAGCTATAACACAGTGGAGGAGAGAGAAAGGAGAAGGGGAAAAAAGCAAGGCGGATCGTCCTCTTGAGCAGAGGTAATTAGCACCTTTTCTTTCACAGCACACAACATCACAGGTTTCCTAAATAGTTGTTTCTCGTTGTTTTGCCCCAGCGGGTTCTTTGCCTTTTTTCCCCTCTCTCTCTCTCTTCTCTCCCTCCCTCTCTGCCTCCTATAGAGACTGACCTATATGTACGAGAAATGTCAAGCGTGAGGCAGAGGGGGAACAGACGAGGAGTGGAACACAGGGGAGACAAAAGCAGACCCACCACCAAAAGCCCCTCATGCACTCAGATCCACTCATGCAAGAAATGGAGAAAAAAAATATGGAAAAAGAAAAGAAAAATTTCTGCTCTTTTTTCGGCGCCCTCCCCTGGAGTGTTGTTCACCCATTCCCGCGGTTATACGTGCGGAGAGAACGGTCAGGTTGAAACGCGGGGTGCCACGCTGTTGCCGTCTCCCGTTGTTACCGTGATCAAAGCCTAATTAGAACCAAAGAGAACGAGAGAGGTATTTAAAGCAGCCGCGCCGTCGATGCTTTGCATATTATCTCAGGTATATAGCCTGCATGGGAGATTGCCTTGTACTTTCTCCTGTGTGTGTGTGTGTGTGTGTGTGTGTGTGTGTGTGTGTGTGTGTGTGTGTGTGTGTGTGTGTGTGTGTGTGTGTGTGTGTGTGTGCGCGCGCGCGCGTGCGTGTGCGTGCGTGCGCGTGTATGTGCATGTGTGTGTGGAGGTGTTAAGTCTGATTTATTCTTCGTTTTACAATGGTGTCGCGAGCTGGAAATAGCCGATATAAAAGCTCACAACCCGTCACACAGCGTTAATTGAGACACGTTTTGAACTTTCCAGCATTTGACTCCGTCATCCAGCGGTATAAATTTGGGGGGCTGTGGCTCAGCAGGCCGTCCAATGATCTGTGGGCGGTTCGAATCCCGGCTCCTACTGTCCACATGTCGAAGTGCCCTTGGGCAAGACACTGAAGAGAGGACAGACAAGTAAAACGCCATAATGGCGAGTGGCGACCGTCAGGTCAGAGCTTCTAAATACGGCACAAACTTGTCGTCGTTTCTTTGGCCATGGCGTTTTTGAGGCGATGCACAGCGGTAACGTGATCCACCTCTCGCCAATGGCGGATCACTATACATGGAGTTCTCGAGAGACGGCAGACGGTTCAACAGTGCATGCGAGAATGTGATCCCCTCTCGGTAATACTCCACGATGGTACAGATGGAACCACAATGGTCGCGTGGTTGGTTCGGGTGCGTGCTGTGTGGCGAGGTGCAAGCAATCAGTGACGAGCGGCGCAAACAGACAAAGCTCACTGAGCAGTTGTTGATCAGCGTGACTGACAGACGGACAAGTGCTGGAGCTTCTCATATTAACTGCGACTTACGATGATACTAGAACAGAGGACAGGTATGATGACTACTGATCCACAAATAGGGATGGGACGATAATCGTTATCATCGTTTATCGTGATAAAAAAAAAAAAAAAAGTTGGTTTCGTATGAAACCCTTGTTTATTTAACTCTGGAAGGAATATTCCTTCTTATGGGAGGCACTAATGCGCCCCATAAATCGGAGAATGCTGTGACGTTTGCTCCCGATAGGCCGATGGGCCCACCGGGCCCAGTGGGTAGGGATCAGAAAGACAAAGCCGAGGCCTGCCTCATGCACTAATGAATAGCCGATCTAGTTGTGAGTTGTTGATCTGCTATTTTTGGGGGCAAATGTTCCGCCCAACGAATAATGGATGTTGGGCTTAGTGGCTCAGGGGTAGAGCGGAAGGTTCCTAGTTCAATCCCAGGCTACCCCAGAGTTAGTGTCGAAGTGTCCTTGAGCAAGACACTGAGCCCCACTGTAATTGCTCCCGATGAGCAGGTTGGTGCCTTGCATGGTTTCCTCCGCCATCGGTGTGTGAGTGTGTGTGTGTGTGTGTGTGTGTGTGTGTGTGTGTGTGTGTGTGTGTGTGTGTGTGTGTGTGTGTGTGTGTGTGTGTGTGTGTGAGAATGGGTGAATGTAATGCACAATATCTGTAAAGCACCTTGGATAAGCGCGCTATATAAATGTACCATTTACCATTTATTTACCAATCAATAATAATGTCGAATTCATTCCATTATCAACTGTGTTAAACCCATTACAACCTGAGGCCAATTCTAATGCCTCCAAAATCAGTTGGAATATTAAGGGTGAGCGATAAAATAGCAGCCAGGAGAATGAGACTTGCAGGACAATGCCAAATACACCAGGAGCTGCCAGCCAGCAAACTGTTGCTGTGGGAACCAACATAAGGGCAACGGTCAAGAGAGGATGCCCCCCACTAACCTGTGTGGGTGTACTCAAGAAAGACACAGGAGCGCAAAGCCTGGCTGGATGTTTGGAGAAACCGGGACGACTGGAAGCGACGATGGAGGGCTCGTCTAAGGACGACCTAGAGAGAGAGAGAGAGAGAGAGAGAGAGAGAGAGAGAGAGAGATAAAATGACAAATCAGCATTATGTCACTAATATAATACGAGGCGATACATAATTCCACATCCAATCATCAGCTTTCTTTCATCCGTTGAGGGAGATTGAAGGACTCGATTATTAAATGAGAACATGATCCTCAGGCTCTATCGGCTTCCTGCCACACCTCTTTGATGAGGGTTGCTTGGACAACGGAAACACACACTGACTGCTCATCCACCGCAAACATGACTCTACAGCGCAATACGTCAATATTAGCTCCAGACTAAAGGCCTGCGCTGAATAAGCAATGAAGGCTACATACGTTGTAACTTATAGGTTTATGGTTAAAGGGATAGTTTCACATTTGTCACATTCCTAAGCCAATGGGCCAGCAGTGGTTCCCTATCTAGACACAAAGAGCCTGCTTTGTTTTCCCTATGCATGTTTCCTATGCATCGGCCCTTAGGAATGAGACAAAACATATTGTCGTTGTCAGGTGGAAACCTCATTTTACATTTCTATGTTCTTTCGCAAAGTAAAGCCCTGCTTCATCGTACAAGGCCGTCTCACAAAAGTAGTGAAAACAGCAGATCTAAAAGCACACCACGCCTCACGGTGCGAGGCGTGGTGTGCTTTTAGATCTGCTGTTTTCACTAGTTTAAATAATTTTTTAAATGAAAAATGCAAATGTTTTGGACATACAAGGTTTTCACCCGACAACAACGATATATATCCATGAATTGAATTCTTCATGGGGTGAGTAATCCATAGGGGAAAAACAAGTTATTTTGGGGGTGAACTGCCAGGTCCTCGACAGAAAACACCACCATAATAAAATGTGGTCACCTGATTATTTGGATTTCTGCACAACGGAGCAGCAGAAAGGGGGGTGGGGGGTGGGGGCAGTCAGAAGGAGGGAGACTAATAATGGCCGGTCCATTTTGTACTCATCCTCGCTTTGGGGAGGTCGCGACCTTTTCATCTCTCACAATCCTCTTCTCTTTCTCACGTGACCTCACGCGACTCGTGACCTTTGGCGGGCGGCCATTAAGCAGAACAACGGACCAGGTCAACAGCCAATGTCACCTCCTCTCCTCTCCTCTCCCTCGCTCCCTCTCTCTCTCCCCCCGTGTCTCAGGCAGGCCCGTCATCATCAAGCCTGCAGCCTGCATTCGGGGTGGGGGGGGTTGGGGAGGGGGGCGCAGTGGGACCAACGCCTCCGGTGGAGGCAATTTGTCACATTCATAACTAACTGGCCTTAACTCCATCAGAAGGGGTCCGTGGCACGCATCGCTGACCCGGATAGCAGCAGCATCTGTCCGGGAGATGTTGAGTCGAGAAGAAGTGCCAAAGCTGTAGCTGCTGTTTGTCAAGGTGAGAGAGGCTGCCTGCCTGCCTGCTGTGAAACATGGGAGGTCAGACTTTCTATGTCCCCCCCCCCCCCCCCCCCCTACCAACACGCGCGCTTGGAAGGCTGCTCCGGTAATGGCGGGCGAGGATGACCCCCTTTAGGGCTGGCTGTCACCGTTAGAAAATGTAAGTTTACGATTAACTCAAACTCACACAAATAATCAGGGAGAGCGAGTGCGTTTTCCGGGAAAGCGGCTTCTTTCTTTCCATGCCATACCTGAAGGCAGCATTCCAGAGAATGAATGTCCAAACTCTCCTGAACTTGAATGCATCATCTTATGTTGAAAGAATTGCCCTCTCTGTGTAGAAATCCATGCCGTACGCCACATCTCCAGTATTCACGTGATTATGCTTAGTTTAGTGTGGTATCAAGTACGGAAAATAGCCTACCTCCTAGCTCGGAGCTTGGAGGTCTGCTATTTTCGATATTTTCACCAAATCAAATATTTTCACCAAATCAAATATTTTCACCAAATCAAATATTTTCACCAAATCATCTTTGTGAAATACCGCCGGCGTTTACTTGCGGAGTGATTGTGTGTGTCTCTCCACTACAGTGCGATCCCCGCTGATTCCAAGCGAGAGCGCCTGCGTCAATCGCCATCCATCTGAAAAGCCATGCAGTACCAGCATCTGTCCAAGAGATTCCAGAAGAAGTACCAAGGCTGTGGCTGCTGTTTGTCAAGGTGAGGCTGACCTGCTGCTGTCAAACACGGAGGTCGGAGATTCTACATGTGGGAAGGCACTCCGGTAATGACGGGGCGAGGATGACCCCCTTTTCATCGCTGCGAAACCTCACCGCATATCAAAGTCAGTCAGGAAAAAAACTAAACAAGAGATCCTTTGGCTGTTAAGTGCAGTTTTAATGAAAATAAAAACGGGCCCCCGTTTTCAAACGCTATAGCCGCTGCCAAGCTAACACATCCACTCTGCAGCCTCAGCTCGCTGGCAGCCGCTCAGTGGCGGGACTCGGAGAGAGATTAGTGGACCCACACCACAATGTGTCTTGCTTGCATCTTTTATGGTTGCTTTCCCAAAGATAGAAGATGTCACTGTGTAGCCTGTTACGGGGGAGAGGAGAGAGAGAGAGAGAGCTTGCCAAGAAAACCCTGACAAAGACAGAAGTGTTATGGGTTGCATCGTCACATTCAAAGGAGGGAGCGCCAAGGGAAAACTCTTAATTTCACTGAACAGCCTAGCTCGGTCCCAGTGAAGTTGTACCGCGACTACATGCCAAGTACTCTAATGTGCCACAAAGAGCCACACACAGCCAATGAACTCACACAACACATATTGTACCAGAAAACAAGCATACGACAACAGAACAAGCTATAGGGGAACAGGGGTCATCAATATGTCTGTGGCAAAGACTTGGTCCTGTCCGTTGCGATGTTCTTTTTTACACACCATTATAATGTTCAATGTTATATGAGTAAAAAAAAAAGGACCTAAATTTAAACAAGCCATAGGCTCTTTGGGGTTTATACTTTTAGTTGACCGTGTACCAGTGAACTGTGCTGTCATGAAACTGTACCTTTTCCTATGCCAACTTCTAATAAAGATTTCAATCAATCAAATCTTATTTTGATCATAAGACCCAATTACTGAATATCAGTCTCCAGGTTTAATTCAGATTATGTATGACACTGATTTACTATGGCACTATGGCATATTAGTCCAACTAGTACTAGTTCTCAAATGTTTTATTTCCAAGGACCATGCACCATAACTCTGAGAGTGTACACCAAATGGACCCTCGACGGGTCCTTTTGGTTCCATTTCAACACTCTTACAAACATGTTATGGTCACTCAGGGCTAACTCTTTATCAGTTTCTGGTAATATTATTGTTCACTCATTTTTGTATGTGGCAAAACATCTTTTTGCAAAAATGTCCACCACAAGCCAGATATGACCCCTGTCAAAGGGCAACCGTAGCATGCCATAAACAACCAGGTACAACCACACACATCCACAATAACTAGCAAAATGACAATAAAATATTAAGATATTTATGATCAATGTACTATTTTATCAAAGAAACCATTTATGTATTTTTCTCCCAAGCCAACCCGTCCTGAATCTCGAATGGCTTATATAATCAACTAGATTAGAATATATCAAGGGTTTGCTCTGCAATCTACAGTATGCAAATGTTTGCACTGTAAATCTAGCACATTAAGACAACATTATGACGTTAGGTTGTACTATTGATCCCTGAAGGTAAATTAAATTGTCATCATAATAACCCTCGATATATGAATGTAAACAGGAGATAAAAGGGAGAAGCATGCCATCATAATAACCCTCGATATATGAATGTAAACAGGAGATAAAAGGGAGAAGCATGCCATCATAATAACCCTCGATATATGAATGTAAACAGGAGATAAAAGGGAGAAGCATGCCATCATAATAACCCTCGATATATGAATGTAAACAGGAGATAAAAGGGAGAAGCATGCCATCATAATAACCCTCGATATATGAATGTAAACAGGAGATAAAAGGGAGAAGCATGCCATCATAATAACCCTCGATATATGAATGTAAACAGGAGATAAAAGGGAGAAGCATGCCATCATAATAACCCTCGATATATGAATGTAAACAGGAGATAAAAGGGAGAAGCCCGCATACACAATTCAAGTAAATTGCATGAAATTGTGCAGTAGCCTAAGCATCGACTGACTGATCTCATTTCCCCCCCGATTCGGCACAAACATGGGCATGAATTCATTCTACCGTTATGCCACAGAAATGTGCAATGCCACCAGCCGTCAAAAGGTGTCACTCCCTTCTTCAAAACCTCCATAAACGAGCACCCATCTACAACTATATAGGGATGGGACGATAATCGTTATTATCGTTTATCGTGATTAAAAACACAATAATCGTATTGTGGAGATTTACATTTATCGTGAAATTATCCTCCATCATGCACTGGGATCAATTCACCTTTTAATTGCCGAGCTACATATCCAGAACCATTTAAACCCTCTATAATTGGTAAAACAGACGTGGAAATAACGTACTTGATACAGTCTTCTTTCCACTCTCTACCAAATCTGTTTGCCAAAAAAATAGCCGATCTACAAGCTCACAACGCGTCACAACTGAGCTTGTAGATCTGCTATTTTTGGGCAAATGTTCCGCCCTCAGGATAATGAATGTTGGAGATATTTTGAAAAACGTGATAATATCATAAATTGTGACATGAAATGTTCATAATCTACCTATTTGCACCTGTACTGGACCTAGAAGTTTTCGAGCTTGACAAAATACATTTCCCCCCTCCATTTATCTCTGTAAATATACTTTTATACTTCTCCTAGTATTGACGATCTCTTGAATAATATTGTATGTCTTTATGTCTTGATGAATTGAAAACACAAGACCACAATGGAAACAAGCCCTCACAGGGTGTTTAGTGCTTGCCTGGCTCCAGCCAGAGTGACTTGAGAGAGAGAGTGGTGTCACCGAGGGGTCAGAAAATGAACTGCGTTCAACCCATGTTTCAGCTCTAAAGTGACAAGCGGGAGATTAAATAACATTGGTTTCAATAGAAGCGTTGCGAATATCGGCATTTTTAGGTAAATACACAACCATTTTAAAGTATTGTACAGGGATAACTAAAGTCTCTTTAATATTTACGGGGAATGTTTTGTGTACACAAGTCAAACACAACCCCTCCCACCAGATCTCTTGTGATTGGGAATTTCACATTTTAAATCCCCTCCCCTTTTAAATCAAATAGAACAGGGACAACTTCAGACTCAAGCTCCAGCGCAGAGTCTGAAATCAGGCTAGTTTAGAGCTATCCTTTTCACATTGTTGTAGAACTCTACCTCTCTACTTTTAAGCAAACTGATAACGAAGTAACCTATCAATCAATCAATCATTCAAATATATACTGTCTAAAGTATTAGGACATGAAGCAGTGGCGGAAATAGTACTCAAATGTGTTTACTTGACTGAAAGTACAAAAGTATTGGCATCAAAATGTACTTAAAAGTACCAAAAGTGTAAAGTACTCATTATACAGTAAATGTCCAGTTTCACAGGTTTTCAAATGTACAAAAAGTTATAAAAATATTTTGAAAATAGCACAACTACGATCTCACAATGTGACACGGCAGGATGCATTGTGAGCTTGTAGATCGTCTATTTTCAAATGGCCGAAATGCATATAGGGCTTAAGAGGTTAATGTATGTTTAATCAGCTATAGTAACTAGTAAATTGAGTTTTCAAAATATTGTAGTAGAATAAAAGTACACTATTAACTCTGAGATGTAGTGGAGTAGAAGTAAATACAGAAAATTGGAAATAACATTGTAGTACAAGTACAATACTTAAGTAAATGTACTTAAGTTTCTTCACACCACTGGACTCTGCGGACGCATTGAAAAACAAAGCACACACAGGAACACCCACGAATAAACAAACCTTTTCAAAACCATTTCCAATAACAACTTGGTCACAGTGGGGGTGTCCACAAACAACAAGCATTCACAATGTAGCGCTGCGAACACATTCTGAATGGACAAACATTTCCATCAGCCTCAAAGTGCTTTTGATTGCAGGCTTTTTCTGACTTGAAAATGTATTAGAATGAATGCCATCATGCAGATTTGATTTGATTTCATCTGGCCTTAATTCTCATGGTGCTCACATCTGCTGTTGCCGGTGCGTGTGTGCGTGTGTGTGTGTGTGTGTGTGTGTGTGTGTGTGAGAGAGAGAGTGTTTGTATTGGGGGGGCGGGTGGGACGTTGTTTCCTGACATCAAAAGACAGCAGCATTAGAGTCGATGTTAAAACGACGCAGTGAGATGGAGTTGGCATTATGTGACACTGGCTCTGTGTTTGCCGGAGGCAAACAGTCATTAGGGAGTGTTCTGTTCTTTCATGGTGTTTGCTTGGATGTGGGGAATACATAACAAAACTAAGAAGGTTATTTACCGCACGAAGTGGATTAGCCATGTAGCACATAGAAAATCCACAGTCAACAGATTAGAGCTACAGTTGTCACGCTGTTTGTCCGTACTTTCCTGCCGAGATACGACAGTTGTTTTAAGGTGACGAGCCACAGCGCTCCTGCAAGCGGTGCCCAGCGTGGGACCCTTTGCCCGAGTATGAAAAGGACCAAAACAAAATAATCTCTTCGATCGCTTTTTGCCTCCTTCGTCTGTATGGTGGTTTATGTGGACACAAACCGGTTCAAAGTGACATCAAAGTCCTTGTGCGCGAGCGCGCTGTTCTTTTCTCCAAGACCGCTTCTCGCAGCGGAAGGCAGACAGGTGCACACTATTATTTTTTCCCCCTACCCATCATCATCAGACCGACGATTATCTTTGTGCGAGGGAGAGAGACAGCGGCAGACAGAGAGAGAGAGAGGGCCGTCGGCAGGCTGTGCTCGCGCCCCTGACAAGTGACGGGATTAGAGAGAAACGCAATTAAGACCTCGGCGGGTGTTTTCTGCCTCTGACACGCTCAGATAGGACTCTGGCTGCATCGCCAGACATAACATAACGACAGAAACCTCTTATCTCCGTATTCCTAACTTTTCGCGTTTGTTTTCGTAAATTAACCCCCCCCCCCCCCCACCCCTTCTTGAGTTTGCCTCACTCCAAAACTAGCAGATTCACAAAGCTTGAAACGCGTCGCGAGGTGCCGCGCTCCGAGCTTTGCGGATCTGCTAATTTTGTCGCTTTTTAATCTGAATCCTGAAAATTAACGGTTTTGGACGTATCACGTGAGGTTTCCACCTGACAGCAATAAGATATCGCGCTCAAACCGCAGAGTGGAAGCGGCGACACCTTGAGTCACGTCAGCCGACTTAACGATTCAGTTATTTGTCCGCCTGTGCCGTGTGTGTTGGTGGGGGTTCCAACGGACTGCGGCCTGGTCATTGTGTAATTACTTATTCGCAAGTTGCAAACCAATTACCGAATGCAAATTGTTAATTTGAAGGTGGGTGCAACGGATAAGATGATATCCAGTAGGAGTAGCTATGCTTTGAGAAGAGAAAAATAAAAAGATGAAAATAGTTTGGGAGGCTCAAAGGGTTCAATAAGCATGGGAACGGTCCGTAAAGCTCAAAGCACACATTATTGCATTATTGCATCTCCAAATATTGCCATTTTGGGGAAGGCCTGTGCACCCCAGATGGGGGTGAAACCCTAAATAAACAAAGAAACATCCTATCTAAGTGATTGCTTTTTTCATTTGTTAAAAGTTAATTGTTGCAAGAACCAAGAGACAAGCCAACCAGACGTGGTGTGGATCGTAACCATTTAGATTATATCTTTATGGTCGTAACTGACAACTCCGGTTCAACTACAAAATTACGTCACTCGGAACTTCTGAAAAGCATTACCCCGAATTAGGGGTGGGCGATATGGAAAAATACAATATCACAATATTTTCCCAAGCTGTATCACGATACACAATTTTATCACGATTATTTTTTCAATTTGGTTTTTATGGTTATTTTTCAAGTTAATTGACAAAAACTAGACTCTCTGGGTTCTTTTTGGGAGGTCTAAATTGAACTTTACAAGTATGTAACTCTGACAGTATACAAATGAAACCAAATGGACCCTTAAGGGTCCATTTGGTTTCATTTGTATACTGTCAGAGTTAAGTGGAGACCTTGACATTTTAAAGTTTGAGAACTACTGATTTAGACCAAAATGCAGGTTTAAATGTAATTCTCCAATGAATCTCTGTATGTAACAATTCAACAGGATTTTTATAAGGCTCCCTCAATTGTATCACAATATATATCTCTGAAAAGGCATATCGTGGAGACATTGTATCGTCTCAACGATAATTATCACCATATCGCCCACCCCTACCCCGAATTAGAGTTCGGAAAGCTGCACCTCGGAAAGTCGGAACTCTCCAATGAAACGTTCGGTTTCGGAGAGAGTATGGACTGGCCTTAATGCTTCTTGATGATGGTAGTGGGAACCCAATGTCTCCACTTCTATCAGGAGGATGAGCGCTTAATTGCTTTTTGTACGCCGCTCTCAGGACTGTTTGATGCTTGAGATTCTGCGCGTCTCCACTGAGTTTGGAAAGTTCTACTTTTAAATGTTGTGCCACACATACCTGGAACACCAGATATGTCAGTTTAGTCAATCTGTAAATTGTACCTGTGTTAATTGATGATGATAAATCATGTGATGGAATTTTCTTTAATCATGTTATTTTATTCATTTGCTTATTCTTTCCTTTTTTTTCAGCAGTGAGCGTCTGCATATCCCGCCCCATCCCACATTGGCCAAGCTTCACGGGACGCTTAAAGGTGATACACCATGAAATTTCACTTTTCCTATTTTAAAACCTTTTTTTGGGGTCCCACTAGCACCTTCTATCCTCACAAAGTCCCATTTCTGACCGTTGTGTCTTTCTCTGGTTTTGAGAAGGCGAAGGTTAAAAGTATCCCACAGTTTCTCAAAACAGGCTATCCAGATTTGCTGCCGATTGTGACGTCATCTGCCGATTGTGACGTCATCATAAAAAAAATCGAGAGAGGCTCTCTATTCAGGAGTGGTAATTAGCCTCAAACCTTTTGAAAAACGTTTTTGGGACATAAACAATATGACATAAATACTTTTTAAATGCATGGTGTATCACCTTTAATGAAATAAATAGAACCGCTCACTTCACACTGGGTGTGATTTATTTTATCTATTTATTTATTCATATTATTTTGCATTTCGTGTTGTTGTACACACAAAAATAAAATATATTGGTGCTTCATTGGGGGGTGCCCACACTTTTTTGACGTGAGATCTACTTTTAAAATGACTTGCTCAACCTGATCTACCAATCCAAAATGTTTTAGCTGAGGGCCTGAGGGCTCTTTGGAATAGCAGCACTGGCGTTACATTTTAGACAAACACACTTACTGTAAGGGGGAAATAAATGGGAAATACTGGGGGAAATGTCTTCATCCCATTCTGTATGGAAGTGGTAGGTTTTGGGGTTCTTTGTAATGCTACAGACTCTTGAACAAAGTATTGCATTGGAGGTTTGCCTACTTTAGAAGCCATGAAGGGAGCTGACAGGCCCTTCTTGATGTCATATTGACATATTCTTTTTATATTTTAATTATATATTTTTAGAGGCATGTCATGTGGTCTACCTGCACACCCTTGGTGATCTACTGGTAGATGCTATTTAGCGCCTCAGTGCAATTACTGAAGTGCTTTATAGCATAGGTTCCCAAACACTGGGTCGGGACCCATTTGTGGGTCGCGGACACATTTTTATGGGTCCCTTGATTTTCGGCTTCCTACATTTTGTTTTGAATTATTATTTCAAAACATTTTCAAAAAACATCCCCTGAAAAGCTAAGTGCTCCCAGTGCCCACAACGCGGTTATTTATTAATGAAATGACTTCATTGCATTTTCATTAAAATAGGCACGCGCCGGCCCTGTATAGCATATTGTTTTTAGAGTGTAACTTCGGCACCGCTGGGAAAAGAGGGTCCCAGCCCTCAGTGTATTTTCTGAGAATTAAATAAATGTTGAAATGAAATGAAATGATAGCTCCATCATTCAGTGCTCTCTTTTCATGCCAGCACTTTCTAGTTATCTCTCGATCTCTCTCTCTCTCTCTCTCTCTCTCTAAAACCCTGTATGTCCAAAACCATTTTGTATTTATCATTTTAAAGATGATTTAAAATAGTGGAAATAGCCGATCTACAAGCACACAACGCCTCGCATCGCGTTGTGTGCTTTGTAGATCTGCTATTTTCTCTAGTTGTGTGCGACAGTCTCGTATGATGAAGCAGGGCTTTGCTTTGCGAGGAAAAAAGAAACGTACAAACAACTTAACTTTGTAACTTGGAGATACAAGGTTTCTGCCCGCCAGTGACTGTATCTTTCTCTCTCTCTCTCTCTCTCTCTCCCTGTATCGCTCTCTCTCCCTTTACCTCCACTGATTGATACACAGCAGACATTCTCTCCCTCTCCACTGCCAATAGATGTTTCCACGTTAGGAGAAGTGGTTCATCCCTGTCGTAATGACCTCCACTGGGAGCCGGGGGGGCTGTGGAGGGGGTGGGGGGGTCTGGCTGCTTGCCGGGAGGCTTCACCACTTCAATAAAGACGTGTGACAAAGTGCAGTATTGCGTGAAGCCCCCCTTCCCCCCCCCCCCTTCCCACCCTTCCTTGTTAAGAGTTCACAACTACTGCCATGGCAATGAGACCCCGGAAGATCCAGAGGAGAGGTCATCAACACATGATGCTCTGAAGCACTGCTGCTGGGTCCCAAGTCCCCCCCCCCCCCCCCCCCCCCTCCCCTCCTCACTCCACAGACCTAGACCTGATCCCTAAAGCCTCCATTTATTTTATACCAAGTTGTCAGTGATGCCACGTCCGCGTTTTATAAGGGACTTTGGCCTTGTTTTTTCTGTAAAGTTTCTTGTAAATATTGCAGATCTACGAGCTCGCAACCCAAGCTTGTAGATTGCGAGCTTTTATAGATCGGTTATTTTTGAATAGCCGTGGCCTATGGTTGCATCTTTTGGGCTTGTTTTCATAGACCTGGTTCTCTCGCAAAGGTAGGAGTTAGTTGTATGATGATGACGGCGTCCCGCGATGAAAACAGCCAATCTACAAAACAACCTGTCGCATTGTGAGCTTGTAGATAATCGCAATTATGTGAGAGACAATTGAGGTAGTGTAAGTGATTGAATTTAATTCAAATAATAACACAATGGGTCTATGTTCTGATAGAACTACCATAGAGTGTTTGGCCCATATTTGGACTTCAGCCTTATCCCCTGTAAGGAGAAAAAAAGCAGTTTCAGTTTTGGTGGAGGAGACAGGTTTTCCTCCAATCAGGTTACAGTGGGGCCTTCCTCCAATCATGGTCGAGTGGGGGCGGGTCTTACACGCACCAAGGCCCACCCCCACTTGATCATGATTGGAGGAAGGCCCCCGCCTGTCATCTACATGAAAACTGAAACTTAAATTAAATCACTTACCCGACCTTTAATCAATACCTGCATAATCTGTCTAAATACCTAAATCGATAATTTGTAATAAATAATCCAAATCTACAACGTAACTGGCAGTAATTTAAGTTACCTACAATATTTGCCTCTGAAATGTAGTCGTAAGTGGACTAGAAGTAAAAGTATTTGGAAATACTAGCTACTTTCCCACCGCAGGACGAGAATCACGGTGGATAGTGGATCCGCCCAGGTATAAATTAGCTGCCAGTATATATGGCGGTATGAAGGGCATTAGAGATGACAGCGGCTAAATGACTTTCCCCCGTCTAACCTTTGCCTGAGAAAAAGAAAATGTGACAAGGGTGTAAGGAACCCCTTGAGAGCAGAGAGCTATATATACGAGTGATTTGCTTTGCGACTTATGAAACTTCTTTGATGAGGATACATTATTAAACAGGGTGTTATGTTTCATCAAGCCTCAGTGATAATGAATCTGAATAATGCAGCAGAGGAGGGTGTTGACCCGGGCTAAAGCAATCGCTACGGCAATTTGAGAATGTAGGAAGAGAATCGGTGCAGCGGTTCTAATTAGGACAGAGAAGCTCGTCGTCGAACTAGTCCCTAGATTTATCATCCAGGCTGGATACTTTGATTGACACTAAATGTTGCCCGGAGGCCGCTAGATAGCGACCTTTCATTTGGTGACGGCCGATACAGAGATGTTCAGATGATCAGGTACTTTTTTAGGGACATATAATCTAAATATACAAAGGAATGACTGGCATATTTAATAACTTTATTCTTTATACATTGATATGAGAGTGTTTGAAACTATGTGAACATTTCTCAACATGGAAATGATTATGGCAGTTATGCAAAATAATTACGTCAAATAATTGCAATTAGATGATTATGTAATACTCGTGACAGGCCCTAACCACTGCACACAGGGCTGACACTGACCACTGCTAGGGCTGTCACGATTATGACATTTTACGCGACAATTAATTGTCACACAAATAATTGCGATTAGCGTTTTAATTGTATTTTTGCCGCCGAACACTGGAGCATAATGAATAAAGATTTATGTTTGGCTTTGACGTTGCACAGGAAAGATATGAATATGACAGATAACCTAAATATACAAAGTAATTACATATTTTATAACTTTATTCTTTATACATTTATAGTGGAAATAGCCGATCTACAAGCTCACAACGATGCGTTGTGAGATCTTGTAGAGCTCTTGTAGATCTGCTATTTCCACTACTTTTTGAGAGTGTTTGAAACTATAATATGAACATTTCTCAACATGGAAACGATTATTACAGTTATGCAAAATAATTGTGACTAACTCAAATAATTGCCATTGGACAATTATGTAATAATTGTGACAGGCCTAACCAGTGCACACACAGGGCTGCTGGGACAGTGATTCTGACAGCCTGGATGGGTCTCCACTCTCCCCCACGTGCTTTGACAAATCCCTGGACAAAGTTATGCATTATTATCTCTCTCTCCGTTAATTAACTGCCATCTGGTGTGTTGGTAGTCACTTGGAGAGGGATTATAGAGGTGTTTCTACCTCCTACCCTCCTCAGGCAACCCTTCTACTAAAACTATACGCGCACGTTGCCAGGAATAAAGATAGATAAATCACCAGCTCCTTGAATTCCTGACCAATGACATACATGTGTCGGTGCCATCTGCGCGGAGACGTTCCAATAGCTATAGGTTGAAAGTTAAATCTTGGAGGAGCAAGAAGTGGTGAATAGAACTTCAGGGAAGGCAACGTGTTTGTTCCTTTTCCTTCTTTATCATTACATTTTGATATGATCTCGCCAAACTTAATATCAGTAAGAAGTATAGGCAGCGTTAAATCTTAATGAGCATCATCAGGGTAAATGTGCGGCTAAGGATTGGCACTAAACCCGCGTAGCTAGCGCTGCACCGTTGGGCTTCAGCACAACAGGGGGCAGTGACAGTGGCTCAGGCGGTAGAGCGGCCGCTTGGGAACCAGATCGATCCCGGCTCCCCCAGAGTTGGTGTCCAAGTGACCTTGAGCAAGACACTGAACCCCTAATTGCTCCCGATGAGCAGGTTGGTGCCTTGCATGGTTTTCTCCGCCGTGAATGTGTGAGTGTGAATGGGTGAAAGCATAAATGCACCATTTACCATTTAACACTGTATACTGTATATCGATCCTATATGGATATTGTGATGTGAGATTAGATATCATCTGAGATTTGTGCATCGTTGCTGCCGGGTGGAAACCGGGCATTCATTTACGATGATGACAGACAGTAAGTGTTTTCCTGGTTTTATTCATTTAATGTAAGCCTTATAAATTAGAAATAGGGAAAATAGTCATCATCATCAATATTTAAGCCCATATCTGGGAATGCCCATATGTTGGACATGTTGTGTCAGTCTCATGTGGTCTATGACGCCAGACATCTATGATGTCAGACGTCAGTCATCTCCATATTTGGGAAAATATGGACACACTTTGTCCAACTTAAACAACCAACGAGGTCTGTGCATTTTTTTGGTCAAAGTTGATCCCATACAGTGCCAGTGCTCGCCCAACAGTCTGCTGTCACCCAAGCAGGTGCACGCGCCCGTGTGCACGCGCCCATGTGCACGCGCCCATGTGCGTGGCCTCGCCGCTTCTCTCGTCTTACTCGTCATAATTGTTGATACAAATTGTCCTCTCCCTGAAGCCATCATAGCTACCACTCTTCTCCTGCACACTGCATTATAACCACCTATTTTACACTTTGTCGTATGACCTACAACCGACCTAAGAGCTTGTAGATCTGCTATTTATTCCTTTTTTCCCCCCCGCAATTTGGGAAAATGTTGGACCCCGGGTGGAAAGCTCCTCTAATTAAAACTGACCTCTGGCCTTCCCAACAGAGAGCGTTGTGGTGATTATTATATTCCAGAAGCCTCTTCAGGCTCCGTGTCTCAGCTTGAAAAGTGGCCTCTCCTGCATCAGCCATTCTGCTGCAGCGCTCTTGACAGCAACGATCAATAATAAAGAGCAACATCATAAAACAGTCTTCTCTCTCTCTCTCTCTCTCTCTCTCTCTCTCTCTCTCTCTCTCTCTCTCTCTCTCTCTCTCTCTCTCTCTCTCTCTCTCTCTCTCTCTCTCTCTCTCTCTCTCTCTCTCTCTCTCTCTCTCTGCTGTATATAAGCCAGCGTTACCCAAACAATGGGGACTCGGGACCCATTTCTTGCGGTCGCGGACCAATATTTATGGGTCATGAGAAATATCCTACAAAACTTTTTTTTCCTCTATTGTTTTTTCAAAAGGTTTTCAGAACTTAAAGGGGAAGACCACCCATTTTCAATATTGAAATATGTCATTACTATACCTTAGGGGAGTTGTGTGGAAATAGAAAAAATGTTCCCCCCCTTCTGTGTTGCCTAGAACTGGAGGATTGATTTTGGGGTTTGTATTGTAAAGTACAATGTGTGATGTCATCAAGTTGTACTTTACAATACAAACCCCAAAATCAATCCTCCAGTTCTAGGCAACACAACTCCTCTAAGGTATATTAATGACATAGTTCAATATTGAAAATGGGTGGTCTTCCCCTTTAAGGCAAATATTTGCGCATTGCGAGTTGTGTGAGCAACTGAGCATGTAGATTGGCCGTTTTCACAATATTTGAGATAGGACTTGAGTGGATAATTCATTATGTATTTTTGTCCCAGACACACTCCACATTTTGGTGTTCTTTTGATGTTCTTTTTTTGCTTATTACGCCCCCCCTTTTCTCCAATTTAGTCATTATGCCAATTCCACCAGGAGTTAGATCTGCTACTTTCAGAGCGCAACACCCGAGCGCAACCAAGTATAAAATGACTTGTCTTTTAGTTCTACTGGATCTCTTCTCCACTAGTCCCTCCCTAATATTTTAGTCTAGTTTAGATTTTTTTTTTTGACAAAATTGTCAACATATTTAGTCTTTGTTTTAGTCATCATAGTTTAGCTTTTATTTAGTTTTCGTCAGTGAAAAAAGGCAGTCGACAAACATTTTTCGTAATAGTTTTAGTCGACGAAATGAACACTTTCTTCGGTGGACCAAGTCTTGTTACGATGACTAGATTCTAAAAAGTGTTATAAATATTGAAATACACCACGGGTTTCGGCTGGTAAAAAGTAATCCTTAATCCTGGGTAATGGCCCCAGGACGCTGGCATCATGCGCCCGCTGATTAACTAATAAATTACACAAATCGCCTGGTGTATAAAATAATGGATATGATGTTGTTCTTGCAGAGGAGAGGAGGAACCAGCCGTGTGTGGCTGGTATGTGGCATTTTCATTACATTCTAGACAAACCACTTCAGCGAATAAACAAAGTAACTAAAGACCACAATAAATTGTGCCGACATTTCTGAGCTATTTGTTTTCTTGTCTTTTTTGACTAATGACATTTAGCAGCAATGACCCATTTAGCCTACGGAAGGAAATGCACGGCTAGAATTCTTTGCCGATTTCTCATACAAATTTAGCACTCGCTGGCGCTGCCTTGCCGTTCCCTGCCAATGTTTTTTTTTTCTTTTTCAGGAGCAGTGTGTGCTTTGAGAATGATATGAGAAGGTAAGAGGGGGATTTTTCACCCCTGCCAAAAGCTTATGAGGGTGCTGCTGGCTTCCTATGGGTGTACACTATAATGCTGCATATCAAACACAGAAAATGTGCCCGATTTACATCACGATTCAAAGAGGCACTTCCATATGAATATCTTTCTCGGTGACATGAAGTGTCTCAAACTTGACAAGTCTTGCAGGATTTTTATCACCCTAACCTTATCCGTGTCGCAATTGTTTTTATGATGTCTGATTCAGTCGCGCATCTACACTTTCCAATGTGTTCTTTAAAGAGATTTAATGCTGTCGGAAGAATGTGACGTATGTCACAAACATAGCATTTAACAGAGCCAGACATTATTGGATTTTTCTTTCTCTTTTTTTTTTTTTTTGTATATTTCATTGCCATCAGAAATTGTGTCACATTGGCAGCCATATTTTTCCACAGGCTTATAGTTTACGGGGAAATCTCAATTTAAAAACGGATTACTGCAACTTGCGCGACCGTGCACGATGGACACCGTGCGAGCACATTAAAAGGTAAGAAATTAATAAAATAGTGCGGCAGGCAACCCACTGAGCACAAGTCCAATATTTGTCTAACAGTGAATGTTTTTTTAGATGTCCAATAGACTAACAGACGATTTTTGATGGTAGCAGACAGTGAGTTAATATTGTTGGTATAGTGTTGTCTACCAAAACAAACATACAGCTTAGAGGGCAGTGTGTTTCTGCAGGACAACACCATGCACCACCACACTACTGCAGTGGCTGCTATAGAGTGAAATGATGGCTAAAACATTTACATATTATTCACTTTAATGTGTAAACACAGGGCAAAGATACATTTAAAGATACTTGTTTTTATTTTTTGTAAAAGATGAATCACTTCTTTACAAGTTATCGGTCAAAACATGATCAGAGGTCTAGGACTCAACTCTCAAAAATCGTGATGATCTGCGTCAAACCCAAAAACCTGGCATCGGTCGGGGGGGCTCTAATCTGAAATTACACAACGGGACGCCATGGGTCCCAGGTGAGAGATATCTCCTATCTCACTTCTCCCTCTCCCCCCTTCCCCTCTCCCTCCACCTCTCTCCTCCTCAGGGACGTGCAGAGCATGTTAGAGAGGCAGGGGCTGAAATTTCTATAAGCGCTTTTTAGTGAAAATAGCAGACCTCCAAGCTTACGACACGTCGCACTGTGACGGGTTGTGAGCTTGGAGGTCGGCTATTTTCGGTGCTTGATACCTGCACCGAACCAAGAATAATCAAGTGAATACCGGAGATGTGGCATAATGGCCTTTTCCACCGGCAAAGAACCGGTTCTAGAACCAGTGCCGGTTCAACTTTCTTGGGAACCTTGGTTCGTTCTTGCGAACCGGTTTGCTTTTCCACCAGATTGAACCAGAGCTAAGGATTTGGCTCTGGAACCCCAAAAACCAAGGATTTTGTGGTTCCGGTTCCGAACCAACTTTTAAGGTTCGGAAACCAACTCCGGTTCTTGGTGGAAAAGCACACATCTGGTTCATCCCATAGGCAGGAGAAAGAACCGGAACCGGTTCTTTGCCGGTGTAAAAGGCCCCAGAGAGGGCAATTATTTCAACAAAGGATGCTGCATTCAAGTTCAGGAGAGTTTGGACAAGACAATTCTCTTGAATTCAGCCTTCGGGTATGGCATGGAAAGAGGACATTTGCATTTCTTTCACCATAGTCAAAACTGCATTCATGGTCTGGAGCGGGCACTTTTTCACAGACGGATAAAAGGGCAGGGGCTCAAGCCCCCTTTGTGTGCATGTGCCTGCTCGTCCTCCTATACTGGTGTCTCCGTCCTGATGTCTCCATCTCTGGTGTTATCAGTTAATGAAGCTCAGTCTGTGCTCTGCTACCCCCATGGAGCCACCCCGCACAGGCGCACACATCTACACACGCACGTGCGCGCGCACACACACACACACACACACACACACACACACACACACACACACACACACACACACACACACACACACACACACACACACACACACACACACACACACACACACACACACACACACACACACACACACGATGGGGGTGGGGGGTGGGGAGGGGTGTTTTACCCATCTGGAGGTGGACACACAAGGGAGGATTAACTTATTCTCTGCCCAAAAACAGGATTTTCTTTCTTTCTTTCTTTCTTTCTTTATTTCTTTCTTTCTTTCACGTTTTCTTAAAAAAAGGAACGCCTGTTTTGATGTATTACCTTGCTTATTGTAAGTCACGCTGGATTTAAAGTGTCTGCCTTGTACATTTTGGTACTGGTTTCATCATGATGTCATCGGGCGACATACTGTAGAATGAGAAAATATTTGGTGACCAAAAGGCTAGCGAACAGCGCCATCCATTCCAGAGTCGAACAACCATAACTGGTCAAACTTGTCCCATGGCAGAATGAGTTAAAGTATACAGGGGCAAATGGCGGCCCCAGGGCCGGGGGGCATAATAAATAAATTATGGATCTCTAAATCCATAGTGAAAATAAGACAAAGAGACCAAAGGACTATATTCTTAGATTGCTGTATTGAGGAGAGACAGACAAGGAAGACAGACAGTGGGCATACCATCCTAGTGGTATGCTTTCTAATCTCTCTCCCCACCACTAGCTGGCAGGTCGAGAATTCTCTCTCCCAAAATGGAAGTTACATTCAGTATATAAAGACATACAGTTATGACAGTAAGATCTTCGTGGGACTCATTGATTCGTTCCCATATCATAACAAGGAAATAACAGGAAGAAAGTGCCACGTAGTGCTGGTTATTTTCCACCACTCGTGACTTATACAGTATATCATGATTTCATAGTCTAAAGTTATTATGACCTGTAATCTTTAGCCTGACCCTACAGTATCCGACCAAAATGTGGTCTCATACTGTACGTTCAGTTCATATATATATCTTATATGGTCATATGAGACTCATACACAAACATAGAATTATGTATAATAATTCATATCTAACAATCTATCCTTTTCATATTTGTATGAGGTTCATATGACCTCCATATTAAACATTTTATCAGGATAATAATAATAATAATATTTCTAATATTTAGAAATTCAAATTAAGAAAAGGACTGTAATATTTTTTTAAAGGGAACTGTAATAAATCCTTAAAGTTTAAAGAAACATGACACTTCATTTCATCGTTTGTACAGATGAATGAAGACAGATAAAAATTAAGAATAAAGAAAGAAAACAATGAAAGATGAATTGAAAAGTCGATGATGACGGTGATGACGTTGATGTTGGGGCAGTGGAGAGACGGCGTGGAGGAGGACGCAGGAGCTGTGGGTTCTTCTGGGTCTGGGTCGTCTTCTTTCTTCTCAGGTAGTTTCCTACGGGGGACGAAACCTTGGCCAGTCATTTGTTCATAACAATTTAATTCTTCAGGTAGCGTGTGTAGTACTACATGGCATTACAACAGTGCAACAGAAAACTCACCGACAAGGCACGATTTTACTCGTGCCGATTGCGGTGGATTGGCTTGTGCACTGGTCTGGCCTTTCAGATGGTGGTTCGTCTGCAGCCCGCCTCAGTCAGGTTGTTTTCGATGATGATGACCCGATTCCTTCCTCCCCACACTCTGCATTCCTCTCTCCGTCCAGTCTCAAGCCCATGTAAACAGAAATATTTCAAATTAAGTTTCAAATAAATCTTAAATCAATGAAAAACCAAATTAAATAAATTAAAATCAAATCAAAATGAAATTAAAATCAAAATGAATCCTTAAACACTCCCCTTTTGTTACAACTTATAGTTGTGACATAACAGTTATAATAAAATAATTTAAATTATTTAAATCAATGAAAAGGGCTTTAATTCATGCACTACAGTACAGTACAGTAGCCGTGGGTACAGGGGAGACGGACAGTTGAAACTGTCAGTGATAAGTAATACGCCTCAGGGGCGAGAAGCGACCTTGTGTCCTTCTCAGCAATGGGGTCTAATTTGGTTGTTATGGTAAACAGGGACATGACGTTCCCAACCAAGAGATTTATGGGTAATGGAGTTTTTCTAAAATGTATTCATAACAAGACAGGATAGAACTTAAACAAAATATTTTAGACAGAAAACAATTTAATGTTGACGAAAACTAGGAGAAAGGAAAGTCTAAACAGAGACACTTGTTCCCAAAACAATTCTCTCACACACAGACCATCTGACCTTGAAGGCTGCAGATGTCTAACAGGCACACAGGCACACATACGCACACACCTCAACAGGCATGAATCACAGTCAACACGCACGCTCACGCACACACTCACACAAGAGTGATGGAGAGGGAGTGGAACAGATAAGGGGTTAAAGCGACATTTACGCACACACAGGCGCATGCCCGCACTCACACATACAGAGATGGGAGTCAGAGAGGGGGGGGTTTACTGAAGCAGCACCCACACGCACAAATCTTCTGCTCGCACACACATACAGGACAGTAAATTCATTCTCACAGAAAAGTCATCAAATAAATGAAATTATACTCAAACACAGCCAGAAGCCTCTAGCAGGTTTTAAATCTTAACGTTACAACATATTATATTAATTTAGACATCATAATTTAGTTAGTTATTCTTAATCTTAAATCTTAACTTTAATTTCTCAGAGACATTTTAAAACGTCTTAAAAGTATTTAATATTACAGAAAACAGAACTGGTCAGTAAAAACGGTCTTAAAGATAAACATATTGCTTCTGACTCCCCCACTCTGCTTCGCGAGGGCAAGCGAGGGAGTGAGAGGCGTAGAGTAAACGGAGTGAATTCGGTACCAAAACAGACAGATAACAAAATAATACTGGACATTAGACATACTGTGGCGCCTATTGGTTACGTCTTAATGCTGGTCAAAAGACTAACTTTCCTACCCCCCTGATAACGTTAACATCAGTCCGGGTCAAGCCCAGTCCCACACGAGGACTGAGAGGATGAGCCTTGCAAAAAACCCGTAAACCCCATGGTGGGCTCTAGCCTCCGTGACCAAACGGGGCGAATCCCACCTTAACCTCAACAAACAACAAAAAGACAACAAAACGGTACCGAAAAAAAAGTTTAAGTCTGAAAATATTTGTCTCTGCTTCCCCATGAGAGGGAGATAAGCCAAACGGAGAGATAGGTAAAAATAGATTAAAGTGTTGATCACCACCTTGAAACGTTGTAAGATGAAACGGAGTGAATTTTACGACCATTCTGTGTCTATAGATAAGGGTTAATTTACGACGCGTGTCAAACCAAAACATTATTAGGAGCTATCGGACTCCTCCAGACGGAGGGAGAACATACTTCACAAATCATCTTAATTATCATAACATTAACATCGTTAATTCAAAGTTCAAAGACACGACGCGTTACGGGGACTTAGTAAATATGTACTTATCTTAATCAACTTAGGAATTTGCCAAGCGCAGAGATCCAGGTGCAGCCCAGGACCGGGGGAGTATCCAACCTCTTGTCCGACGGTCCAACACGGTCCGCTGCTCCCGGATGTCCACGCAGTTCCACATTAATCCAAAACTCATAACACTGTTGTCAAATAAAATCCTTTGTCTGAAAATACAGCAATGTAGAGATAAATTCCAAATGTCTGGTTCTTTTAAAGCGTGTCGGAGCGTTTTGACCAGCCCTGGTGAGAGAAGGACCGTACAGTACCGGTCTCAATCATGCAGCCCCCACCTTCAACTTCTTGCCTGCGGGTCGACTTTCAGAACGACTTCCTCACTAGGAGACTCTCTGCCGATCGACTTTGGATCGACTTTTATATAAAAGCATTTTTTAAGCATTTATTTGGGTATTTTGACGGAGCAAATGGGTTCCCTTACCTTCAGCTGGTTATAACGAGAGACCGTGGGGGAAAAAAGGATACGATGATGATGTCACCGCTAAACCAGGCCTCGTCTGTTTACAATAGCGTCTGCTAGCCGTTTAGCTCAATACAAACCATCGTCCATTACGCAGCTTCACTAGGTCGGATTTTGATTCGGAAATTTTGTGCGTGGCGTCTGTATACGATCCGTTGCCCAGACCGATGGTGGTTTTAGACGATCAAGCACCAATTGAACAGTAATGAGCACATATGGCGCGCCGTTGATTATAGCCGTGTCTACCATTGTGAATCCATTGAGCGACGTCACTTATCCATCCTTCAAACATGGCTTATTCTGAAAGTTTTAGTGTAACGATGGCGCGCTCTAGTGGTCTTTTTGGTTGTGGTTTATCATCATAGTTTTGAAAACAAGTAAATTATACCCTATCATATTAATAAAATATAGCTATTTCCCGGCAGTTTTAGCGCACATCCATATTTTAAGTTCGCAGGGAATGGGTTAATGCAGCCCTCAGGTTAATATACTGATATATTATTGATTTCAGCTGTGCGACACATTTTGAGCTTGTAGATCGGCTATTTTTGCTACTTGTGTGACATAGAATGACGAAGTAGGGCGTTCATTTACAAAAAATAAAGGCTTAAAAAGGTTAAAATATGGTGATAAGAGTTTTCTGCCTGACATAAGCAATCCTGACAGTAGGCCATCTGGAGTGAGTCTGGAAATATAGTGGTCCTCTCCATCATCAAAGTTGCCCACCCCTGAGTTAAAGGGATCACTTTCCAAAAAACTTTGGTCATTTTGGGTCGACCCGGGCGTTGTTTTATTTTTTTTTAAGTAAAAATTCCCTTTAAGCGACTTTGGGCTTGTTCTCCGGTAAAGTCGTTATTGGTAGTTGCAGGTTGCATATTTTTAGCCTTGTTTTGCCAATTAAAGTAGTTTGCTTACTAATGTTGTTTAAATCAGTGTTTAAACAGCAATAGCGTTCGCTAAATGTGTCATTTTTACACTTGACTCATGTGTATGGCTTTTGTATCTGATTGACAGTATGTGACATAGCCTAAGACTACGTAACTTTGTTGTTGCACTTGCATATTTTATTTTTGACGTTTCACTTTGGTCAATTGCGATTGTTGTAAATGTGCTCTATGAAAAAAGATTGATTTGATTAGATTTGATGTATTACACCCAACTACTGGCTCCGCAGCATTGGTCTCTCAGTTTATGGAAAACGGTATACCGGTATGCTATTTATATGCTTTGCAGAAAAAGGTCCTAGCTGTCTTAATAGAAAAAATAATAAAACACATAAAAGGCAGGGGGTAACAAAGTATTCCGGGGCATGGGAGTCATTCCTGGACAACAGGACCTTCCAAACGAAACCAGTTGTGAAAAAACATACATTGAAGACGGAGACAGAATATTCCCATCCCACGGGAGGTTTTGTGCTGAACCAATAAGGAAGAGGCCAACCCCCGTGGGTGGGAGGGGCCGGCCCCAACGCTGCTGGAATTTCACACACAGTCAGCGTTGCCATGTCTGCTTATCAGTAAGTGACTTTGTTCTTCTGTAAAGTAAGCCTCTTGGTAGTTGTGGGTTCACTCATGGAAAGAGCTATGCAGAGGTGTCAACGGTTTTAACTTCTGTTCTGACCAGCGTTCAGGACTGGCTTACAGACTCATGCCTGCTCCTGAATGCAAAAAAGACGGTCTGCATGGCTTTTTCCAAAAGACCAGTTGTGATGGAGTCATCAAATGTGTTTCTGGGTGGAGAGGAACTTGAACTTGTGCCAGAGTTCAAGTACCTCGGGGTCATGTTAGACTCAACCCTAACCTTTAAAAAACATGTAAAAAAGGTTACAAACACAATCAAGTTCAACCTTCAGAACTTTAAACAAATCAGACCTTGTTTGGCAGTTAGTGCTGCTAAATCTTATCTCCAATGCATGATCCAATCACACATTGAGTACTGTTTCACAAACTGGTCTTGCACAGGTATAACGATTCTCAAACCCATTGAACAGCTATATAAGAGTGCGCTTAAGGTATTCGATAGGAAACCCCGCTCATATCACCATTGTAATATTCTTCAGAGGTACCGTTTTTTGAGTTTCGCTAATTTTAAGGTATTTAAACAGGTCAGTATCATATATAAGACCCTAAATGGTCTATGCCCACCTCCCCTAAAGGAATTCATAAAAAGGAAGCCCGATAGAGGAATCAATACTAGAGCAATCACTAGAGGGGATTGCGAAGTACCGTACCGGGTAACCGCTTTTGGAAAAAACACCCTTTCAGTGCAGGGATGTTCAATCTGGAATGACCTACCTCTAACAATAAGAGACTGTTTGTCATTTCCATCCTTCAAGTTCAATCTAAAAAAATGGTTAGTTGACAATCAAACCTGTGACCATGTATAGTTTTAAGAGTACAGCTCATGTCATGTACGTATATTTTTAACTTTTCTTTTCTAATGTAGGGTACTGTTAGTAATATGTGTCGTTTTGTTGTTTTCTCTTGGTTGAGGAAAATAGTATTTGTATGTATGTTCTTAGGCGCCCTCTCCTAATGTAGGGTTACTGTTTGTTGGTATGTATTGTTTTGTCTTCATGTGGGGACTACGGATGAAATTTAGCATTCTTGCTAATTCCGGCTTATTTACATTGCTTTCATGTAGTGTTCATTAATATGCATTGTCCCGTCTAAATAAACAAATAAAGTAAAGTAAAGTAAAGGGTTGTGTTCATTTGGGCTCGTTTCGAGGAAGGGCGAGCTCCCAGAGTGTCCTCGACCGCAGACGCCCGCGGATTAGACCGTCCTGTCCGCGGACGGAACGCGAATTAGACGCGTCCGCTCTGTGGACGAAACACGGATTAGACATGTCTAATTAAGACACATTAATTTACAAGAAGTCACAATTACAGAATGTAGATATACAATACAGCATGGAATTGTGGGCAGAATCTTATCCGAAAAAAACACTTATTTGAAAGTGCCCAAGTCGCTTGTATTGGTGCTTTTTGGGTGCGTTTTGGGTTTGCTTATTTCTCGTAAAAATCTGGCAACACTGCACAGCACACACAGAGTGCCTGTCGGTCTGAATATGACTTCTCCAGAGTCCCCCACCACACACACACACACAGTCCATAGTGAGACATCAATTCCTACTGACGTGTATACGAGAAAATGAGAACATTTAAAGGTCTTTGTTTGTCTTTTCTACTTTTTTTCCCCCCTCAGACTAAATGTGTTACCATGTAACCCTACTGTCCGTGCATGGGCCTTGGGGCATCCAGGGAGGAGTTATATTGTATTTCTTTGTTTCATACCGAATATAGGGCTTTGGGGCATGTATCTATTCTGCATCTGGCTTAAGACAAGACCCAAATTTAGAATGAACATTTTTAACTCAAATCTTTGCTTCTGGGGGTCCCTGGAACAAAATATTTTTGAGATGGGGGTCCGCGTCACCCACATATCATTTTGGGTGTCCTTGATATGACAAAGTTTGAGAACCACTGATAAAGCAACATAAAGCCTATAGCCTATAGCCTATAGCCTATAGCCTATATCTGTGGTTCTCAAAGTCTGTCATGTCAAGGACCCCCACAATGATATGTATTTGGCCGTGGACCCCCATCTCAAAATATTTTGTTCCAGGGAACCCAAGAAGCAAATATTTTGCTTCTTTGAAATTAAGCTTCTTTTTTTCTTTTTTCTTTTTTGCGACCACACTTGCAATTTATAATTGCATCTTTCTAGTTGCTATTGTTATTATTATGCTTTCCGAGGTTGAATCACCTGATCTACCCTCACTTCCACATTTCATTGTAATGCAGCCGTGCTGCTGATGACACTGATAGTAATACAGCAGCGCTCGGCTTTCCTGATAATTATGTTAAAACACTAAGAGTGCAGGATAAATTGCTATAATGTACTTGAAGACTTAGAGGAACTTTTTAATATGCCTATGGGGGCGCATTATACATGCCATTAGAATCAAATATTGCTGCAGTTGAGTACAAATTACTCCGAGATAATGCGGAATATATTAAACACGTGACGGTCCAATTAATCCACAATAACAACCCGGTTTGTTACTTGTTTGTTACGGTGTCTTTAACAGACAGTGGCGGGGTCGTGGGTAAAGAATGAACGCACAGTGTAATCAACCTCCGTGTCAATTTGACACGCTCGCGCAAAAAAAAAAACTTTCTGCTCGAGCAAATAATCCCATCTGTCTGATGTGTCTGATCACAGCGCAAACATCTAATCCTTTACCCTAACGCCTTGACAATATCCTCTCCCATAGCACCCTCCCCCGCCCCCCGCCCCTCCATGTGGGGATGACATTCCAGATTCCGCCTCTCTCCCGGGGAATCAAACCTTCACCACTTGAGTCTTGAGTCGCAATCCAAGGTGACATTTGTTTTCTACCAGATCCTTCTTCATTCTCTCTCAAAGTGTATTTCTTTTTTTTCCCCCGCCCGATATAATAATATGCCAACAAATGCTGCACAAATCTTTACTCTCTTGAGGTTGTGTAAGTAATGCATTCCTGGTGTGTGTGTGTGTGTGTGTGTGTGTGTGTGTGTGTGTGTGTGTGTGTGTGTGTGTGTGTGTGTGTGTGTGTGCGCATAAACTAAGGACACACACAATGTGGGGGACTACATGAATAGACAGTTAGACACCAATGGTGTAAAGTAACTAAGTAGATTTACTGAAGTACTGTAGGCCTACTTAAGTGCAGTTTTGAAGTACTTTTACTTTACTTTTGTGAAGTTTTTTCTACTTTTGGTACTTTTGATATCAATAATTTTGTACTCATACTCAAATAAATGTTGAATTATGCACTTATACCGGTACTTGTAACTGAGCATGTCTACATTGCAGTATTGATACTTTTAATTACGTACAAAAATGTGAGTACTTTTCTTTTCCTCCACAGATACACACAGACGGTCGGACACAAGACAAGACAGTCGCAGCGACAGAATGCTGGTAGCTTCCCCTCCACAGAGAGCCAATAAGTGGACCGGGGTGGAGGAGGCTCACGGGGGGAGTAATCTAGCACCGGGGAAAATGCCAAGTGTCTTATTAGAGAGACTCAGTAGAGATGGCTGGGAATCGATGAGTGACCCCCACAGTCACAACATAACATAGCACTGAGCCAGAGAGACACACACACACACACGCATGCACGTACGCACGCACGCACACACACATCATGCCTCTCACTGTGTGCTATCCATCATAAATAAGAAGCACGCGCGCGCGCACACTGCTCCCTAAACTATAAAGCAAGTTGCCATCTCCGCCTGTTACCTCCTCCTCTTCCCCTTGCTCTGTTCTGTTCTGTGCTTTGGGGACAGACGTGAGAGCTCTGCCAAGTGAAGGGACATAAGGGACATAAGGAAGTCCCTTATTCGCTCTCTACTTTTGGGTCCTTTGAGATGATCCTCCTCCTCCTCCAAATCCTCCACCTAACTCAGTTTTCCTCCAACAGAAACGTACTCTCTCTCTCTTTTTTATGATGATCTAGAAACTGTTTTACATAAAGTCAAACTTTGGTCTATGTTTAGTTAAAGGTACTATCAAGAAAAGGTCAGCAGTCAGCAGCTGAAAAGAGCTGCAGTGTTTTTGTCGCATTCCTATAAGGCCACGTTTAGTCGACCACGGCCTCTAGAGAAACGGCAAAGTTTCGTTGCGTTCTCACTTTTTAACTCTGCGTTTACATGGAAATGCATCAGTCATTGAAAACGATGTAATGTGCATGCCACGTCGCTAGGTGGCAGTGACTTATTGCCGGAAAAACGAGTGAGGCATGTTCCAATTGTACTTTCTTGTTTACGTTCACCATTGCAGCAGTAGTCTGCAATGAGCCATGGCATCACACATTTTGTGGTTTCCTGCGTTTTTCCTAGTTCACATGGAGACGCGAGGCAGAGTGTCTTCAAAGGTTTCCACTCTGGAAGGAGGCAGGGGGTTAAATGGACTTAATTCTTTTAGTTTTCTCTACAGTTTTCTCGTGTTTACAGCACCTTAGACAATAATTTCATTACCGACGGCAATTTCCTACAGATACACAAAGAGCCTCCTTTTTGTCTCTTACCGGATACATGAGGGTCTTTATTCTTATTATCAAATTAAACTCCATGGGGTGAGTAATCGATAGGAAAAAAAAGTATTTGTTGGGGAGAACTATATCCCTTTAAATGGTTCATTCACAACATACTTTCTTCCTTCCTATAAAGCCTTTAATAGCCTAATTGTCTTTCAAATGAAGTGGAGTGAAAGTCACTAGTATCCATATATACAAGTATCCATATACAAACACTCAAGTACATATACTCACAAAATGTACTCAGGTACAGAACTCAAATGAACTTCTTTACTGTCCACCACTGGACCTGTCTGTATGACTTGACCGGGGATGTGGTTGTGATCTAAAAAAAGACTTAGAAACACATTTTTCACTTCAGCTTAACTTAAAGGTACAGTAGAACAAAGCAGGACACCATCAAGGTTATCCTGACGTTTAGGACATTTGATTTGGGATTTTGCCAAGTTAGGATGCTTCCATAATGCCGTTGGTGTTGGGCAGACACCTTGTATCTCTATATTAAAACTTATTTTAAGTAGGCTAACACCCTACTTGATCATACTAGCTCAAATTAACTGTGATTAATTACTATCAGAGTCTGGCGTGCTAACTTGCTAGGTAAACACTAAACGCGTGCCTGTTTTTCATGTGTGGCTTGTGTTCCTATTTTCATTTCGCCCTAGAAATTTATTTTTGAGCGGTGGTCAACCGCTCCTAAGAGTAACTTTGTCAGTTCCTGTCTGTCTGTCTGTCTGTCTGTCTGTCTGTCTGTCTGTCTGTCTGTCTGTCTGTCTGTCTGTCTGTCTGTCTGTCTGTCTGTCTGTCTGTCTGTCTATGTTACTATGTCCATATCATGAACTGCAATACCGCTGGTGACCTAGTGGCACTGTTGCGTCTCACACACTGCAATACAGCTGATCACACAGTTTACAGTTTAGGCACTGCTCACTTCAAACTTGGTTTGATTTTTTACATGTGGTGGGGGGCTCAGAGTGCTACCACTACGTAGAGTGTAGGCTTTCAACTCACTACAGCTGTCTTTATTTTGGTGAGTAGCAAAACTGTATATATATTTTTTTTAATACAAATGAGAGGGTGGCAGGGTACGCAGCCTTTCCTGCGGGCGCAAGGAATCATCGGTGACAGAGCGTTAAGGAGAGCTGCTGCTAACGCTATGGACCAGAGCTACTTTCTGTCCTCAGATTCAGAACTTAAACATAGAGAAGCAGCAGCATTCAGCTATTTTATGCACCATATAATCTGGAACAAACCCCCAGAAAACTGCAGGTTTGCTGCAACTCAATTCTTTTAAATCTTTTATGTTTTCCGACTGCCATTAAAACTGAGTTCATTCTTTGTTTTAATCATTTCCCCAGCCCTGTAATCGCCTTCTTATTTCTCTGTTTAACTTTCTTTTACAAAATTATTCAAAAGTCCTTTTATAATGTGCTTTTCTTTATGTCCTAACGCTCTGTCTCTTAATGTCTCGATGCTTAATGTTTTGTGTTAAAGCACTTTGAATGGCCTTGTTGTTGAAAAGTGCTACACAAGTAATCTTGATATGATAATGATAATGATATTTATGAAAGCATCCAAACTGATGTTACGGTTATGGCCGGTTATGGACTCTCTCTGTGTGCCTTCCATTCCAGTTAGACTTATTTTTAAAAAGGATATGTTTATGATTATGGTCATCATGCTTGATGTGGACAACGGGCCATTAATCCCCAAATCCCCACAGAATCTACACCACGTTGATGATAGTACAAAACTGAGAGGGATGTCCGTCCGTCCGTCCGTCCGTCCGTCCGTCCGTCCGTCCGTGCAGTTTATATTATAGGACCGATGTTTTACAAGGCAAGATGGTTTCATCAGGTATTTATTTAACCCAACTCACACTCTCTGGTTTCATCAGCTTGTAGATCTGCTATTTATGAAAAAAACTTGACAATTTGTGCAAATCTTTGAATATATGTTATTTTAAAGCGAACATTTCTAACTCAAATCTTTGCGTCTGGGGTGGTCCGTTGAATAGAGGTCTTCACGGGTCAAATGTTACGTACCCAACCCAGGTGGACCCGTGAAAAATGTACCCGGACCCAAAGGGATGCGCCTATTATTAGAAATATGAGAACCGATACCCGAGCAGCACCGAGAAATGTCGGAGCCGATCCGAACGGAACCGGCTATTATTAGAAAAATGAGATGCGATACCCAGTACATCGCAGCACAGAGATATGTCGGAGACAGAGCAGAGATCCGAAATGACCGAATGTCAACGTTATTACGAAGAGGTGTAAAATATCATTAAAGGAAAAATGGGTAACTTTAAGACTATTAAAAATATATCCATCCATCTTCAACCGCTTATCCGGAATCGGGTCGCGGGGGTAACAGTTCCAACTGAGACTTCCAAAAATATATACATTTTTAGCAGTCATTTCCCTTCATCAATGAAAGCATCAAAGACAACTTCCTGTTTGATGCCTGTCATAGAGGGAAGGGAGAGGGGGGGATGTTTTTGTGTACACAAAAGTCTATTTTTCCTTTAAATAGAACTTTTTCTTTCTTACTGTTGCTTGCTGCTGCTCACCCCTGGTCATTAACATATTTCCCAGAGTAGACCAGTCAATCAATGCAGACAGGACAAATAAATACACGTTTTCTTTAGATGTGTAATCTTTCTTCTTAGCCATTGTTAATGCTAAGCCACTGTTAAGTTGTGTCGCAGCAGAGCATATTGTTTTGTTTATCATTAAAAGTAGCACCACTAGTTCCTGACAAGTCATGTGACGCAGTGACGTGACTGACCGGAGGAGGAAAAAGGCGGGTGCGGGGGTGATTGACAGCTGTGACAGCCAATCACCGGGTCCATTCGGGTATCAATGGTGTCACACTCTGACCTCGAGTGAAGGTAGTATTGGCCAAAAGGCACTTGAATTTAAACCTCAAAAATACTCACAAAAGTGCTAAATGTTCAAAAGAGCCAGTCAGAGTTCCTTTGTTACACAAACAGTGTTTTATTCACCTTCACCGTGTCCAGGCAAAACGTTCAAAAAGGCACAGCACAAATAAAGTATATACAGGCTCCACTGGCCAGCAATTGGTACAGCTCTTCCCTCTCCCACAGTTCTACATTAACTGCCCGAGCAGTGGCAGGTCTCCCTTCTTATAAAGGCTAAGCCCCTCCCACTGGACCATACCAACTCTGATTGATTCCACAACATACCAGTATATTTCAATGTCCAAAGACAAGGGTCCATGTCAATTCCATGACAAGACAATTCAGACATTTAAAGTCATAACATTACTCAAATAAATATTATACTTAAACTAAACATTAACCCACAGTTGGTAATGGTTCAGCACCCCTGGTTTGATTGAGCACAGGTGTGCCTAACAGGCTCCCTTCAATGGAGTCAACAAATCAATCAATCCATGAATCAGTACAAACAATGAAACTTAAACATATCTCCCTGTAACATAAATACAACTCAAATGGTAACCCAGCGTTTTGTGAAATGTCAATTAAAACTGAGGGGGAAAACACATAAGAAACCAACTAAAGTCTCTTAAAGCAAGCAGTGGCAATGTGAATTGCCACAAATGGAACAGCCGATCTCACTGTCAGAGACCCGGGACCTGGGGCATACGGTAGCGGCTCCGAAGTCACTACTTGTGAATGGACCCCAACCCGGCTCGGTTTCTGTTCTCGGACCTACCCGAAGACCTCTACCGTGGACCTTGTTTTTCCCAGCCCGGCACCTGTGTTTTTGTGGTTGGATGTGTGTGCTTTATTGTTAATTTCTACAACAAAGTCACTGAACATGAGTTATTTGCACATCAGCCCTTGTGCCAACCGACGGAACAGTAATAGAGCAATAATCTGAATCAAAGTAGTACACACACACGCACACGCGCGCACACACACACACACACACACACACACACACACACACACACACACACACACACACACACACACACACACACACACACACACACACACACACACACACACACACACACACACACACACACACACACACACACACACACACACACAGAGCACAGCACAGCACAGAACATAATACTTAAACACAGGGTGCCTAAGGTTAGCCGTCTTATTCTTGATTCTGTCTTCTTTTTGTTTTAAACATCTAGTGTGTACCTATTACCTAACAGCCACTCTGGAACCCACTGGGCCCCTAGCTGGGCTACACACACATTGCAGACACCTTTCGGCTCCAATATAACACAGCAATATCTATCTGAAATCCTAAATCAAAGTAACACACGGCATATACAGCACAGACAAAACAGTAGCGGCATTGAAAAGAAAGCGAACAGCATGCCTACCTTAAGCCGTCTTTCTTTTTCACTTCTTGTGCAGAAAAGTCCTTGAAAAGGTCAGCAACTTTTCACAGCGGGGTCAGTATCAATCGACATGAAGAAGGTTAAGCCTCTCCTGAAGCGGCCTGGATCATCTCGGTCCTGTTTGTTACAGCAGAGCCGGAGGAAAAGGGAAAGTGCAGCGTACATCAGTACTTGTGTTTGTGAAAGGTTGCATAAGGCAAGGGTTCCCAAACTTTTTTTCAGACCGTGAACAGTGAATAGCCATGAATAGCCGAACTACAAGCTCACAACACAACACATTGAGGCGTTGTGGCGAGCCCGTAGATCGGCTGTTTTCACAAGGTTTGCCTTTTTCTCAATCTGAAAAGCTTATGTTGAGATAGAGATCACCTGGGGACCATTATGTATGTTTCATAATATTATAATTTATATCTGTAAAGTAACTAACTAAAGTTTTCAAATAATTGTCGTGGAATAAAACAATATTTGGATCCGAGAAGTAGTTTTTTTTTCTTTTTGCTTTCTCTGCCTTTATTGATAGTAGATAGTAGATTGACAGGAAATGGGGAGAGAGAGAGATGGGGAGTGACACACAGCAAAGGTCGTTGGGATCGGGAGTCGAACCCGTGACACGCTGCAGCCTATTGTTGCCCGGACCGCAAGGCCAGCGGCCCGGGTCAAATGTATCGACTTCATGCAAACGGCTACATTCAGCAACTCGCTAGATGTCGTTGCTTGGTCCAGTTGTCAATAAATCAATCATTTGGTTTGTGTGTGAGCTCCTTCTCCTTTGTTTGCAAGTAAAATAGAATACAACGTAAATGTACAATCGTTAACAATAAAATATGTAGGAGCTGTGTGGTTAGAGAGTCCGTCTGGGGAGCCCCTGGTTGTCCCAGGTTCCATTGCAAGCCAGGCCAGCGTCGATGTGTGTCCCTAAGCAAGACTCTTAACCCCTAATTGCTCCCACTGCTGCTGTTACTTAGGATGGTTAAATGCTGATAGCTCCATTTCACCGGTATGCAAATATACAGTGACAAATAATACCACCAAGGAGTGTGGATTATATTATACTGTAGGTATGTTCATATATATAGTAGATATTATATAGTCCACACTCATCTGTGAAATTATTTGGCAGCAACAATGCTAAAGTCAAAACAACATACTGTACAAGCAATTATAAGAACAACAAAATACAACAGAAGAACATGTATGAACTGTATTATGGAGTGTGCATGTGTTGCATGTATGTGGTTTGTATGGGTCATTAGATAGTCGGTCCTTCTCTCTTTGCCTGCAGCAGCTCACATACGATACGATACGATAAGATACGATACGATACGATACGATACGATATGATACGAAACAAAACCAAGCGATAAACCTTTGTGGATTCCCAGAGGAAACGTGGGTGTCAACACGGCAATAGTGAGTATTAAGCAGCACATGAGCTAGCAGGCAAGAACAGGAGTCAAGAACCAAACCTGGAAAGGTGCATTTCTGGGAAATTGCAAATGTGGTTGTATGAATAGATCCATTATACTGGACAGGAGCATTTCAAAATGTCAGTACTTTTACTTCTACTCCACTACATCTCAGAGGTAAATATTGCACTTTTACTCCTCTGCAATTATTTGAACATTTTAGTTACTTTGTAGATTTTGATTATTATTATTACAAAACATACAGTAACCACTTCAGCCCTATACAGTACATCTTGGCAATTTGAAAATAGACGATCTACAAGCAAGCTCACAATGCGTGGCATCAGTGAGTGCTTTTTCCACCACTTGCCCCAGGTCATGTGACGTACGATGGCATGCGGATGTGCTGAGGAGGACCCCTATAAGGACCCCCATGACAATTACATGATGTACTTCAACAGGGTTTATTCGCTAATTACATTTAGAAATAAATGTGAATTTCTCACTCCAAACTTGGCAGTCGCAGACAGGCACTGATGTTTAAATGTACGTAGGCTACCTTTGTGTTGTCCTTGTCAACATGTGCTGTGACTGGAAAGCCTGTAGCGCCAAATGTCTGACACTCGTCACCACACCACAGCAGGGCCGTGGGTGGTAGAATGTGTTAATTCAAAACTCCGGATGGTGCAAGGCATGTTGCATTCCAGTAAAAAAAAAAAAAAAAAAAAAATCCATTTGCCAATTTTTTAAAGGTCAACTTTTTTACATACTAGACCCCACAGCAGGACCACTGCCCTAATAGTGAAGAAAACATAGTGTATGGTCACGTACGGTACTAAAGTACAAAGAACCAGGTAAACCTGGCATCCGTCTAAACAACATGCAATAACATTCTCAGCCTTTACGTGGTCAAACAAATGCTATAAATAACATAACAAACTGTGGGGGAACAGCCAGGTAGGCCCTAACCAACGCACAGCTGCATATTGAACAGCCAGGTAGGCCTAACCAACGCACAGCTGCATATTCTAACTATAGCATCTATCAAATAATGGGTGAAAAGGAGGAATGCATGAAACGAGGAGTGCTAGGAGGGTGAGGTAAAGAGTCTGAGTTGAGTCCAGACTGCTGTGGGGATATAGGAGGGTGAGGTAAAGAGTCTGAGTTGAGTCCAGACTGCTGTGGGAATATGGGGAGCGAGTCTGAAGTACTTAGTGAAGGTCGTTCAACACCCTGGGTGCCAGGAGGAGGGAGAAGAGTCCAGGTCGCTTGGTGGTGGTGTGGGCCAGGGTGGTGGTGGTGTGGGCCAGGGTGGTGGTGGTGTGGGCCAGGGTGGTGGTGGTGTGGGCCAGGGTGGTGGTGGTGTGGGCCAGGGTGGTGGTGGTGTGGGCCAGGGTGGTGGTGGTGTGGGCCAGGGTGGTGGTGGTGTGGGCCAGGGTGGTGGTGGTGGACTGGGTGGTGGTGTGGGCCAGGGTGGTGGTGGTGTGGGCCAGGGTGGTGGTGGTGTGGGCCAGGGTGGTGGTGGTGTGGGCCAGGGTGGTGGTGGTGTGGGCCAGGGCAGGGGTGGACTGGGGTGGTGGTGTGGGCCAGGGTGGTGGTGGACTGGCCATCTGGCATACCGCGCATATGGCTGGTGGGCAGACTAAACAAGTGGGCCTGTGGGCAAAACATAAAGATTCTGTAGTAGCACCGGCCAACAGAGCAGATAGACATCACATTATTGGCCCACTGGCTAGTCTATCATCTGAATACTGGCCTAGTAGCCCAATCACAGGCTACTGTGGCCCAGGAAATCCCACCCAAACATTTAACAACATACATGCCCACAACACGCCGCTGCCTCGATGCGTTGTGGGCTTGTATATCTTCTATGTTCGGTTCGTGGCCGGTTGTGTGGGCCGGTCTGGGCCAAGATGCCAGGGCCGAATTTATGTCACAGTCCGGCCCTGGGCCAGGGTGTCACTCATCATGTCATATAGAGAAGGGAAGGACAGACCAGTGTTTTAGCTGAAGAAGTGTGTGTGGGAGGGGTGTAAGGTGGTGTAAAGGGGGTGTAATGCCCTTGAATTGCCTAGTAGGTCATCAACCGTTTTAAAACTGGTTGCGGGCTGAGCAGAAACCAGAAGGCTACCACTGAAGGGATCACATGACACATGAACATTTAGGGAGGTATAATGGCCCTAGCACAGCTACAGTCTGGAGTGATACGCTATCACCGAGGTGTAGTCTTTTAAAGTCAGAAAACTGACATTCGCCACGGTGAAGAGGCTTCACCGCAAACCCCGACACATCTCCTCTGCTTTTACTTTCCGACATCACCTAACAAAGTGATAGCTTATCACCTAAAAAAGTGAAGAGCTATCACTTCACCTGAAGTATGCATGAGCCTTAAGGGTCCGATCTTGCGTGCCGTCTTCCTACAGTATATGCTTTAACCTTTTAGGCTTTTTTTGTTTGTTTGTTTGTTTTACAATTTTGAAAATAATTTTGAAATAGTCTAAATAGCCCACCTACAAAAAATCAAACCTCGGTTCGAAGTGGAGCCGTGAATTTGAGCAGTTCCAGGTCTATGTTTTTGATTGAAGTGATTTGTAATTATAATCAAAATCTACAAAGTATTTACAAAATAAATAACTTTTGAACGGCTCTTTGAAAAGAACGGATCCCAGAGATTCGGCTCACTTCAAAGTGACATAAATCCCATCCAAAAAATCGGCTCACTTCAAAGTGACATAAATCCCATCCAAAAAATCGGCTCACTTCAAAGTGACATAAATCCCATCCAAAAAATCGGCTCACTTCAAAGTGACATAAATCCCATCCAAAAAATCGGCTCACTTCAAAGTGACATAAATCCCATCCAAAGAATTGCGCATGGGCAGATCCTGTTCATTCTTGACTGGACACAGACTCTGGTGAGACAGGACACACATTGCCACTCAGAGGGAGCTCATGTGCTCTGCACACGGCTCCAAAAAAGGGGTAGAAAACCATTGGCCTACAGTCATTGGTCATGGTACTTTGTACACTATTGTCTAATTATGTGGGTTGCCAATCAATGTGCCCAAAATGTGAATACTGAATGCCTTCTCTAGCCTCGCGTAGCCAGACAATATCACTGCGTGGATATTAGTCTGGTTCTTCTCAGTGTTATTTAAGGGGCGGTTACGAAGAGATACAAACAGTCTATTGGTTAGACCTACAACCAATCAGAGTAGCGCAAAAGGTGATACACCCACCCTACATTTGCATACTGGACCCTGGTTGGTGTCAGTGTTATTTTTATTATATTTTTTTCCAATGGGTGGTTACAAAAAGATTAAAACTTAGAACCAATCAGAATAGCTCAAAGGTGATGCGCCCGTCCTACATTTGCATACCGGGCTCCTGGTTGGTTCCTCACGACTTGTGAGCCTTGAAATATATTTCAAATATTTGAATACCTGAGCGGGGCCAGGCCTAATCTTCCATGGGCAATTTTTCTTTACAATGGCAGATTTGTCTGGCTACGTGAGGCTATATGCCTTCTCAACATGCCTGGCATGGTGCCAAGTCAGTGGTGAGCTGAGCTGAGCACCACGCAGATCTGTACAGAAGGCTCACAACTCTGTGGAGTCTCAGCTGTTGACCCAGCCTCTGGGTTAAATTAGCACTCAGTGTTTTGCAGTGTATGTTTTTGCCAGGAACAAAAAAAAATGGTAATGAAATCATTTAGGCATTCTTAGACATTATATACAGTACATTGTGGAATGTACCGTATATCTTCTCTGTTGGGGCGGAAACCGTTACTTTTCAGGACAGACTTAATCACTTTCACATTCAAAATCTTCAAAAAAGGAGCAAAAAACACACAGGTTTACTATAGGGATTAAAGTGGCTATTATGGACAGTGGTGGGAAGTGACTATAGTACTATACTTAAGGTATGTTTTTTTAAGTATGTTTTACTTTATTTTACTTGTTTCAGCACTTTTACTTGTATTCCACTACATCTCAGAGGCAAATATTACAAGTATATATCTATACATACATTTTAGAACTGCAGCCAACGGTTTTTGTTTGTTTGTCAGTCAGTCAGACACGACCAAATCCAGCACTCCAATTGGCTATAACGTCCGCCCAGTCCAGGGGATCTTAACGTCCGCCCAGCCCATGGATCTGTAACCCTACACCAGCCCATACAACAACGGGCGCGCAGCAGCGAGAGCCTGCATTCTGCTACCTCCCCTCCTCTCTGTCCCTCTGCTCTCAAGACAAGTAGGAATAGGGAAGAAATAGCCAACCAGCAACCAAGCTTTTCTTCTGGAATTAACAAACTAGAATCCACTGTTACTGGGCTAGCTAGCCGAGAGCCTGTATCTTACAAGAAGTTCGGCGGCCCTTCGGGCCACTCACCTCTAGAGTTCGGGCCACTCACCTCTAGAGTTCACAGCAAGATACTGTCTGTCTGTCTGTCTGTGTGTGTGTGTGTGTGTGTGTGTGTGTGTGTGTGTGTGTGTGTCTGTGTGTGTCTGTGTGTGTGTGTGTGTGTGTGTGTGTGTGTGTGTGTGTGTGTGTGTGTGTGTGTGTGTGTGTGTGTGTGTGTGTGTGTGTGTTACTAAAATGAAAACATTGAAATAATGAAAATAAAACATTGGCAGGCCTATTATAGTAACAATAATAACACAATTAGGCCAAAACTTTTTTTTATTCAAAAAACTTTTTTTTTTTAAAAAATTTTTAACTTTTTTTTTTTTATTTAAAAAAAAAAAAAGCGGGCGTGAACTCTAGATGTGAGCGGCCCGAAGGGCCGCGAACCTCTAGTTGTATTACATTATATTATACTTTAGTTCCTTTTTTTTTGTTGATTTTGATTATTATTACACATACATTAACCACTTCAGCCCTATACACTATATACATTTCAGCCATTTGAGTCAGTTTTGAATACCAGACTTTTACTCGTAACAGAGTAATTTCTACATTGCAGTATTGATACTCAAAAACTTCAGTACTTTTTTCACCACTGTTATAGCATCTCTTTTTATTTATTTATTACAAATGATGTAAGCCTCTGTGAAAGCGGCGGGTGAGGAAATAATAGATGTTCAGAGTGTGTGCTCAGTGCTGCAATGTTAATGTTAGGAGTAATGCATGGACACTTGGTCAGTATAGAACCCCAAGCAAACCACCGCCAGGCAAAACACTTCAAACTCAACACTCTATTACCAGGGCTAAACAAGTCCAAGGGAACAGGGTGAAATCCAACATCCAAGCAAGCAAATCAAAAACACCAACACAGCAGGCAAAACAGAATCTGAAAGGAGCTGAGGAATACATAACACAGGCAAACAGAAAGGCTGTAAATAAAGTCGAGACATAACGTACCTACAGTAACATAACAAATGCTTACGAACTGGCAGGCAGACACACAGAGAAACAGTTTTTATCCACTCGTTTTAAGCACGAATTATGGGCATCGTTTCCACTTGTCATTCATTCAATTCATTTGAGTGATGCGTGTGTCAGTCAACAGTAATGTGTAAGATAAATCCAGAAGGGTTATATTAGTCTGCCGTTACCTTCCGCCGATTGGTGGTTGGGAAGATGATGTTAAAAAAGTGCCTGCGCATCACACAAGACATGGGTTCTGTCAACAATGACAGCTGTCATTCAGGCAACAGGCACTCCTTAGCTCTGGTCCATAGCGATAGAAGGAGTTCTCCTTAGAAGTAATTTAGACTTTTAGAAATAGAATTTATTCCAACAGAATGGTCCATAACTAACCTCCCTATAACCCTTAAATCTCACACTAACCAAACGGTCGGAATACTGCAATGCCGGAATTATGAGCGGACCCCACGTTGGGTACATTAAGGTAATGAAAAGATATTTCCTTCATTGTAGGATTTAACAACAACGCTCTGACCACTTCTTTCCTAGTGAGATGGTCAGCATGGCTGCTCCAGGACACTTGGCCTCGTCATTACTTCCTGGTTTAGTTCTGTCTATATCTGCACTCAGACACTTAAAATCATTTTAAGTGTGCCAGTGTAAAGGGACAGTCAGCCAGTGTGTAGCTTTGGCTAATTTTTCCTTTTCTTAGATTACAATTTCTATGCATTTGATGTATTAATGTTGAAGTATTGATGTAAATTGGTTTGGCCATGTAAACTTGTGTTTTTTAAATTGTATAGGGACAGTCAGCCAGGGTAAAGGGACAGTCAGCCAAGGTAAAAGGGACAGTCAGTCTAGGTAAAGGAAAGTGAATGAAATGGCCACCAACATGCTGCACCTGTCTCTCTCTATCTCTTACACTTTAGGCATTCAGCAGGTCTGCTCTTATTCAGAGAGACTTGTCAAGGTCACACACACTTTAATTCTACAAATGAGGACGGATTCTGCCAGCTAGTGTATTTCAGTGGTAATGGAGCGGTTTGCTGTCATTTGCGGTTTTTGCAAGAAAAAAATAAAACAAAAACATTGAAATGCATTGAAATGCATTGTCAGAATGCACCCTCATAGGTAGAATAAAAGTGTGGTTGAACTGTGAACATAACTCTTTTTCCACTACAAGGAAGAACGCAGAACCAGTGGTGGAGAAAGTTAAAAAGAAAATGTAAATACACCAGTGAAGTGCGTTGCACTGTTCTTGGTGCGTTCTTTTACAATCTACAGTACCAGTCTTCACCAAAAATAGCTTATCTACAAGCTCTCAATGTGTCACTGTGAGCTTGTAGATCAGCTATTTTTGGCGAATGTTCCACCCTGGGGTTCAAGTGGTTAAATGCAAAACAAGTTCTGTCCCAATTCTCTCAAGGATTCCTTGTGACATACTGGATCTTAGAGGGAAGGTTTCACATATTTACATAGCGTAACATGACATAAGGTTCTTAAAAATGAACAATAACGTTTCAGGGGTGCCGTGGACGATAAAGCTTAAGCTATGATGCTATCACCCACGTTACATTAATCACTCACAGCACAACACATCATAGGTCAAGTTTACAAAGTATCAAGTAGTGAAGGTTTAAGAGGTTAAATATCTGACACATTAACGTGAATACAACGAACATACTAATAGAAAGTATTATGTCTAGACAAGCCTGTGAAGCCATCCATGATATCAATGAAAAGGTTTCATCTGCAACGCAATCAGGGACGTGCTGGGCCCCTGATTCACCCCGGGAAAAAGAGTTGGAGAGGCCCTCATTGGCACCTCTAGCGCACCTCTAGCGCTGCTGCTGCTACTCAAAGATTTGCCATTTCAGATCTTGACAAGTGACAAGCCAGTGGGCCAATTACATGAGTTATATTTTGTTGTTGTCGGGTGGAACCCTTGTATGTCCAAAACCGTTTGTTTTGTATTTAACATTTTAAAAATGATTTAAACTAGTGAAAACAGCAGATCTACAAGCACACAACGCCTCGCACCGTGAGGCGTTGTGTGCTTGTAGATCTGCTGTTTTCACTACTTTTGTGCGACGGCCTTGAATGATGAAGCAGGGCTTTGCTTTGCGAAAAAAATCTACAAATTTGAAACTTGTAGATACGAGGTTTCTGCCCGACAGTGACGATTTACTTTGTTGGCCGCCCAGCCCCCAAAATGAAACGAAGGTGGACATTTTATTTTACATTTTTTCCTAATGACCGGCCGGGAATGAACCAGCCGTTCGGTTGTCCCGCTTTTCCCAATGGCCAGCACGTCCCTGAACACAATTTTATTCAATGCAGTAGTGGGGGTCCCTCGCTGCTTCAAGTCTGTCTCAGCTAAGGGGTCCATGGCCTGAAAAAAGGTTGAAGACCCCTGTCATACATGCAGCATCTGTCTCCCACGTGTCTGCATGTAAACATCTATCATCTAAGTAAACACCTATCATCTCTAAAGAAATAACTAGCATCTCTCTACATATATCGTAAATGAGCAGGAAGTGCCAACAGGCTCAAAACATAATTTACGACAGAACAATTTCTTGGTTTCCTCATGCTGATCATTTTGTCTGATGTACTAGTAATATAACATCCCCGATCCTCCCCTCCTCTCTCCCTGCTCGTACTGACAACAATGTGCTGCTATTCTCTATTCCACACATTTGCTCATTTCCTCTGGAATCAATCTGTCACACTCCAGGCAGATAGCATCTCTCTCTCCTATCAACAGGATAATACATACCAGCTTCTGAAGAGGAGAGAGAACAGGGTAGTGTGGATTCCACTGATGGGGTTCAAGGCTTCTCTCTTGCTGGAGTCACAAGCAGACAAGATAGATAAGCACCCACCCACGGGTATTCAAAGTGGAAGCAGTGGCGCTATATCCTACTAATAAATGACAGAATGTCTGTCTGTCCGATGTCTGTCTGATATACCTGACATCACTGATACTAAACAGTGCCCAAATTTGGAGATAACTGAAATCACTGATACGTACCGCCGCCTGTACTGCGTCATTGTGTTCTCACATTTTAATCCAGCGTTCAGACGGAGACTAAAACGATGTAGTGTGCACACCAGGTCGCTATGTGGCAGTGACGCGCTATCTGGCAGTGTGTGACATCATGTCCGTTTGTTTACATAATCACCATGGCAGCGTACAGGCTCCACTGCGCTCCACTGCTGTCGGCTTTGCAGCGTCATTTATTACTAGTAAGACACCTCAGGGCGACATGCGACCTCGCCCACGCCAATTCTTGGCTATCTAGATGCATATGCAAGTGTGATCTGGGAATGCCCATATTTCGGCATGTTCTGACATCACATTCGGTCACAAGAACAACACACATTTTGCGGACCAGTTACCCATTCTCAACAGTGCCTGTTGAGATTGGCAGAACATGCCCATATATGGTCATTACCAAATATGGGCAATTGGGCATTCCCAGATATGCCCTCAATATTCATGACACTGGGACAGGGATCTCCATATATGGGCATAGAACAGACAAGGACGTAATTAATTTGCAAGTGTGATCTGGAAATGGCCATATAATATGGGCATGTCAGAACATGCTCAAAAATACGGATTTTCTATATTGCGTTTTAACCCCCGAAAATGCCACTGTCGTCTGAACGGAAGGCATATTTGATTTAATTTTGCGTTTTTCTTGTGGAAACGGCTTAGTATAAACGGGCCTAAGAGGGAGTCGTTAAGGAATCAGAATCGTTAAACCCACAATTCACTTGTTGGTTTTCCATCATCGATCATGTTGTCCATCGCTCACATGTTTGTTTTCTGGCAACACAAATCCATGTCCTACTTGCTAGGTCTTAAGGGGTGGTGGTGATGAGTGATGAGCTGCTACAAGGGACGGATATACAGAGGTAAATCCTACCATGAATCCAATTCACAGTTAATCCACAATGGAATCAATAGACAACAAAGGCGTATCTCCGTCATGCAAATTCACTCCTCTTGTTCTGGTAATCTTTTAATGCGCATTAAAGCATCTCACATGAAGCTCAACATGTTGGTCACTATCATAGCTACAAGCAGAGATTCTCAACATGGGGCCCGGGGACCCCAAGGAGTCCTGGAGGGTGTCCCCAGAGAAATTATCATCACATTGTCAACTATATATGGACATACAATATAGCCAGAGTGTGATGTCAGAGCAGCAAACCCATTCTGTTCAGAGTGGTTCCCCTACATCACAGCGACATCAGAGCATGATGTCAGAGTGATGTCACAGTGACAAGGGAACCAACAGACTGTAGAAGTGTGTACTGACTGACTGAAGGAAGGACTGACACAGACAGACAGACAGACAGACAGACAGACAGACAGACAGACAGACAGAGACAAGCTGCGACATTTCTCATTGTATACTGCGACCTTCGGTCACAGTTTGAGAGGCACTGTAGTAGATATTTGGAACAGTTAACAGATTTGTTCCCCTCGCACCAGGCACGTGCACGCATACATAGACAACAAAGAGGGCTTGAGCCCCTGCCCTTTTATCCGTCAGTAAAAAGTGCCCTCTCCAGAACATGAATGTCGTTTTTACTATGGTGAAAGAAATACAAACGCCCTCTTTCCATGCCATGCCTGAAGGCAGCATTCAAGAGAATTGCCTTGTCCAAACTCTCCTGAACTTGAACGCAGCATCTTATGTTGAAAGAATTGCCCTCTGTGTAGAAATCCATGCACATCTCCAGTATTCACTTGATTATGCTTAGTTTAGTGTGGTATCTAACAGCGGAAACAGCAGACCTCCAATTAAGCGCTGCGACACGTTGTGAGATTAGAGGTCTGCCATTTTCGATATTTTCACCAAAGGGCCCTTTTAGAAATGTCAGCTCCTGCCTCTAACATTATCTGCACGTCCCTGCAATAGCACACAACATGATATAGCTGAATGCTTACTTCCTCATCATGCCATCATATGATTAGCCTATCATTATGTTTATAACTCTATAGGCCTATTCCTAATTAATATATAGCAAACATTGGCATGACGAGTGCTGTCTTCTTCCTACCTTCGGTTTAGTTGTTGGACATTCAGTCCTTCAGCAGCTGTCATCTTGGTAGCTTTCTTGTTCTTTGTTGTGTTGGAGAAATGTTTGTCCACATTCACAGCTGCTATGCTAGCTAGAGCTCCACGTGGCTAATAATTATGATTATTAAACTGGCTGCTGTGCCGAAATTAGACGGTCTGCACAAGCTCAACAAACACTCAGAGTCAACAAACATGACTTCCTTGTTCCCAGCTAGGTTCCCAGTTCCAAAGTCACATGACTTTGGAACTGGGAAGGGGGAGGGACCTAGCCCCCTTTGATGATGGAGAGGGCCACTATATATTTCTACACTCACTCCAGAGGGCCACATTGAATATACTGTCGGGCAGAAACCTCTTGAATGCCCTACTTTGTAGCAAAAATACCTGATCTACTGTACAAGCTAAAATCGTGTCACACTGTTTTTACCTTCTTGATCTTTATTTATCTTGAACAAATACAACATTACATCACAATCATCACAATTTCACAAAGATTGTGTTCAAGAAGGGACAGGGAGAAGCAAATGCTTATTTTATCCGGCCCCCTTCATACCATGATAAATATACAAATATTATAAAACGAAATTTGTTACAAAAGGTAATAGAATAGTAATAATACCCTAAAAACAATTACTAAATGTACATACAGTGACTGAATTGATCATAAAAGTAATAAAAATACATATACAGTAAAGAAAATGAAAAACTAACAATAATCAAAAGACATCATATAAAGTAAAGATTCTCACCATAAAATCAAATTAACTGGTCATAGTGTTGCATGAGCGACTGCTTGTAGCAGCGCTTGAACTGTTTAATATTAATACACATTTTTAGATTCTTATCAAGCTTATTCCATACATTTATACCCGATATTGAGACACACATTTGTTTAAGTGTAGTATTAATATTTATTGTCTGTTTAAAATTATGTTTGTTCCGTAGATCATAATTACTATCACTCTTGTTAAAAAGCTGTTGAATATTTCTAGGTAAACTAGTGTTCCAGGCTTTAAACATGATTTGTGCAGTTTTAAATTGTACTAGCTCAGGGAATTTTAAAATATAAGAATTAAAAAAAAGTTTATTTGTATGGTCAAGGTATGCTGCTCCATTTATGATCCTCACCGCTCGTTTTTGTAGAATAACAATCTTTTTTAAGGTGCTTTTATATGTATTTCCCCATATTTCCACACAATAAGACAAATAAGGGTCAACAAGTGCACAATACAAAGTGTGTAGTGCTTTTCTTTCTAAAATGTGTCGAGCCTTGCCTAGAATCCCTATTGTTCTTGCAAGTTTAGAACACAATTGTTTTGTATGGGATTTCCAGCTGAGTCTGTGATCAATTAGGACACCAAGAAACTTGATCTCATATACTCTTTCAATCTGCACCTGCTCTATTTCTATATTTATTTCTACATCTATTTTACGATTAAAATAGATGCATTCAGGAAAATCTTAATCAGAGGTAACCATTCATTCTAGATCAGCTATTTTTGCCATTCTTAAATTGGATTCCTGAAACGTAAAAATGTTATTTAATTTCACATGCATTTATACTTGTGTAGCCTACGTTAACTTTATGAACTTAAATACAAATATATTGGACATAAAAAAGACAATAACATTTTAATACCAAGCTACTGATACAGACTGGAGTTATTAAAGCGGGTCATGTTTGCATATTTGGAATTGTAACAGCTGGAGTCAATAATATATCAGTATTCTGATATTAACCTGCGGGCTACATGAAGTGAAGGTGGTATGTGGCCTCCGGGCAGCCAGTTGCCCATGTATGCTTTACATCATTGGCTCCTGTAATGGTCTATGAAAGGAGTGACTTAAGTCCTGTTTAGTCGACAACGATCTCTAGAGAAAACGACAAGGCTTTGTTGCGTTCTCACTTATTGTTATTCTGCATTCACATGGAAACCTATCAGTAATTGCACACGCTGTAATGTGCAAGCCATGTCTCTAGGTGGCGGTGACGCACAGATTGACGAGCGGCGCCGCTGTACTTCCTTGTTTATATTGACCATGGAAACGTGGCCGCACGTAGTCTAGCATGTGAGCCATGACATCAAACGTTTTGTCGTTTCCAGCGTTCCTCCTGTTCACATGGAGACGCCAGGCAGAGCGTCTTCAAAGATTTCCACCCTGGAAGGAGGTTTCATGCACTTTGTTGCGTTTTCAACCCCGGAAAACTCAGTTGTCATCTAAACAGAGGGCGTATCTGACATTTTATCCTACCGTTTTGTCTAAACAGGGCCTCAGACTCAGAGAGGTATTTCGGTGGATGCTGTGAGAGAGATGAGCAGCTGCAGCTCATCGGTCAACAACAACAGTGGTGAGACAGAGCTTGTTACATTCATCAACAACAGAGTGGTGAGACAGAGCTCATTACGTTCATCAACTCTTCATTTGTCCTCCGAAGTCATTAAATGAGAACAGCAAGAGGTGGACGAGCAACTGAGATCCATCTTTCACTTAAAACGTAAACATCATTCACTACCAAAATTGACTTAAAAGTACAAAAGCGTTGGCATCAATATATATGAATTGACAATAAAGCAGTATCATGCACTGTATGTCATGTCTATTTAATTTCTAAGCACTAGTACCTTTATGATAATTTAATTTGCATCATTATGAGCAAAAATGTGTTGATTGATTCAAGGAATCGTTTTTGGTCTTGGTTTCTTGCATCCAAACAATTGGGGGGGAAAACAGTCAATTTTGACCATTTGATTACTTGCTGTGAAGATAGCATCCAAGGTTTTGAAAAATGTCATCAAGCGTCTGACATTAGTATCAAATGTATTGTGAAACAGTGATTTGGAATGGTATTTCAAACATGCATCACTGCTCAGTGCTCACACAATTCTGCATTCAGGAAAATCTTAATCAGAGGTAACCATTCACCGTTGTCACATTGTTCAACAGCCCACTCAGGTGACTGTGTCAATGTTGGATTACAATGTGAAATGTTTTGTGATAATGTTAATGAGGATCGAAATTCATAAACTAAACTAAAGCTTTCCCCCCCCCCCCTTTTTTTTTCAAAAACAGCAGAGCAAATACTTTCTCAGTTTGACCTCTAACAGTTAAAGTGGCTGATAGTGTTTATAAATATGACAAGTAGTAACTACTTGTCATATTTACTAAGTCTAGTTTCATCATGGTATTTATCTCCTCCAGACTCCAAAACTAATTAACCATATCAAACATATAATTCTCCGAATCTCTGTCTGTCTGTCTGTCTGTCTGTCTGTCTGTCTGTCTGTCTGTCTGTCTGACTGTTTCTCCACGGTGGCTGGAGCAATTGATCTGAATCCGCATGACCATTAGCATATGAACAGACCTGACATAACTGCGAAGCCCGTTTGTCACTTTCACAAATCGTATGCTGTATATTAGCATTTTTATCGTGTATCTATTCTGCATCTAGCATGAGGCATATATATCTATTCTGCATCCAGCATGAGGCAACATTTTTAACCAATGTGTGTGTGTGTGTGTGTGTGTGTGTGTGTGTGTGTGTGTGTGTGTGTGTGTGTGTGTGTGTGTGTGTGTGTGTGTGTGTGCGTGCGTGCGTGCGAGCAGGCAGAGGGGGGTTACACAGCTTTGGTGTCTGTCTGTCTGTCTGAGTGTCTGGCCCTGTTACAGCGCCACCAGGAGGCGGGTTTGAGTAAAACACATTTTTGGACAGTACTCCTACAAATGTTGTCCAAAAATAACACAGATCGGTACACAGTGTTTCTATAGCCATTAAACGAAACGGTTATTTATTACATTGATGCTCCTACATATTATCATTCAAGCACACGTTATCCCTCATATACTGTGTGCACAGTGCACACCCCATTACCCACACACTGCACATCATTTCGGAGTTCATATCTTCGAACGGGTAAGGACTAGTCTTTATAAACGTAACATATTCTGAATTTGAAACAAATAGTTAACAGTAGCTCTCCCTTTTTACATGTTTTTCCCCACACATTTCTGTGTGTGTTGTCACTGGCTGCTGTTGTTTCCTACTGACTCACCTGCAAGTGAGGATCCTCCCCGCCCGGCTTGTTTTTAAGGCCTGTGTGGCGTTGTGATACCATAAGTAGTGGACTCCATAGTCAAAGTGGGGCTGAATGAGTGCTCTTGCTAGAGTCTTCAATGTATTTTTACTGACCAGTGGTATGTGGGCACTGGGCAGGCCTTTTACCACTCTGCCACCTGAGCACCCTTGGAACATGATATCGTCGTTGTCGAGCGGAAACCTCGTATCTCCAAGTTTCAAATGTGTACGTTCTTTCGTAAAGTAAAGCCCTGCTTGATCATACAAGGCGGTCGCACAAAAGTAGTGAAAACAGCAGATCTACAAGCACACAACGCCTCGCGGTGCGAGGCGTTGTGTGCTTGTAGATCGGCTGTTTTCACAAGTTTAAATCATTTTTAAAATGATAAATGCAAAACGAACGGTGTTGGAGGACATACAGGGTTTTCACCCAACAACGACGATATGCTGGGCAGTAGAGTAAATAACACTGGTTTGTAAATCAGTGTATCACTGATTTCATGCCCTTTAATGTGCAGCTTATCCCAATACCCTGATTTGTATATTAATATGTTGAGTAAGTGAATACTCCATCTCCTCCACCATCTGGTGGTCCCAAACAGACCTCGAGGAGACGCCCGATTTGGCCCGAGGGCTCCACTCTGGGCAGCACTGTTCAAAAGATTAAGACGTGAGCGGCACAGGGTGGACGAAATGAGCAGCATGAGGGTCCAACCCTGGCAGAACCTCTGCACCATCTCAGTGCAACATTCAGAGCCAAGTGGAACTAGAGATGATCCCTGGGAGAAAGAAGGCAATAATTATCTTGCCTAATGATTCTTGGCAGCTGCTCTCATCAGCATCACAACACATAACTCATGTCCAAGGTGGACAGGATGGTGCTTTTTTGGAAGTTATGACTCATTAGAGACTGTTTCATCACTGTCAGGTGGAAAACCTTGTATGTCCGAAAACCGTGCTATAGTTTTGTACTTTTTCTGTCTTGTATCATGTGACTATGGAGTTAACATTACTCTAATAGACCCCCAGGTGTGGTTATAATATGCAACGACGAGTCGATGTGCCAACTCGTGGCCAAATATGGCCTGCAGAGTGCGCAAGTACTGTGAACGCTGTCTGAATGTACAGTATGTGGTTGGCAAATTGGCACTCTGTCGAGGTGCCAACTTGCGATTTGTTATTTATATCAGGTCACAGTTGTTGGTGGTGACTTCACTGAGAACGTGCTGCTCCCTCATTATTTGGCTAAAGGCTCTAACTTTGTACTGTCGACCGGAAACAGACAGCCGGAAAGTAGTACATATTTACTGCTGGCACAAGTAAATATGTCTTCCCTGTGTGTATTTGGTTTCTTCCTGAAAGCTGAAAGCTTCTCCACTTCCACTTCCTTGTTTAGCCTCGCCTCTCTATATAAAACAGGGATCATGTAATTGGAATATCTTTGCCAAGGAGGGGGCCATATTGGCACCCCCATCTCTAACATAATTATACAAAAAAAGTGAAATTGTGAAAATGATATTATAAAAGCTTACAAACACGTCGCGTCGCGAGCTCGTAGATCTGCTATTTTCACTGTACGTTTGCGTTACAATCTTGTTTGATGAAGTAGGCCAGGCATTCATTTAGGGGAGGGGAAAAGCGTTAAAAAAGTTGAAACGTGGAGATACAAGGTTTCGACAGCTCGACAGCAACGATTTATAAGAAGTCTCCGTGATGGGGCCCCCATGCAGCGTGGGCGATGCGTGGGGGAGGGGAGGGGGGGCTGTGGAGGTCGAGGAGGGGCCGAGCTGAGCCAGCCTCATTTCCGCCGGCCGGTGGCAGCTAGGAGTGAGAAAATGGGAATAATGTCAGCAGGGCACAGAAACACTATCCACATCGATCTGCATGAGGCGCGCCGTGCAACTATTGCATCAGGAAACCAAGGCGGTGTGTGTGTGTGTGTGTGTGTGTGTGTGTGTGTGTGTGTGTGTGTGTGTGTGTTTGTGTGTGTGTGTGTGTGTGTGTGTGTGTGTGTGTGTGTGTGTGTGTGGTGTGTGTGTGCGCGCGCACGCGCACAATAGTGGCAATGAGCCCTAAACACTACTGTCTTCTTCTCATGCTGTCAAAATATTGCAGATTGCCTTCGGCAAGCAGATGCAATGAGATACCGTGAGTGACACAGTGACGAGACCAGTGATCGATTGTTGACGTCGATGATTGTGGACCGATGTGGTGTTCCTGGCCAGTGGTGTAAAGTTACTAAGTACATTTACTCAAGTACTGTACTTAAGTGTAACGTTGGATGCATTTCATTTTTACTTTCCAATTTCCAATACTTTTACTTCCACTCCATTGCGTCTCATATTGTACTTTTTACTCCGCTGCAATTATTTGAAAGCTTTAGTTACTTGTTACTTCGTAGATTTTGAAGATTATTACAACACCTACGTTAATCACTTTAAAACCCTATAATACTGTAATACAACACCTACGTTAATCACTTTAAAACCCTATAATACTGTAATACAACACCTACGTTAATCACTTTAAAACCCTATAATACTGTAATACAACACCTACGTTAATCACTTTAAAACCCTATAATACTGTAATTTGGCTAATTGAAAATAGTCCATCTATGAGCAAAAGCGATGAGTCAAAAGATTTAACCTGTGAAATGGGACATTCTGCATAATTAGTACTTTCCACTTTTGGTACATTTTGATGCCAATAGCACTTTGGTGTTTTTACCCAAGTACATTATGAATACCGGACTTTTACTTGTAAAAAGAGTATTTCTAAATTGTGTTATTGATACTTTTACTTCAGTAAAACATGTCATTACTTCTTCCAACCACTGGAGACCAGGTGAGAGACAGCAGACTCATGGCGACAGACAGACAGTCAGATGACCTTGGGAGAGAGACGGACATTAATTACGTGGAGTAGATGTATCATACATATTTAATGTGCTCATATTTATGAAACACGTAAAAAAAAACCTGTGTTGTTGGGGCCCACCACTCTCTGCGTGAGCCTACCCACCCACGAACACACACGTGTTTGTTTTGGCCGGCGATGCCGAGAGTTTGGTGGTTCCCGCGGGAATCGCCGGGATGCGGCCCTGTTACAGCGCCAACTTTTGATCTCCATGCTAATCAGCCAGGCTTTTCCGTTTCTCCATTATGCGTGTTGCCGCGCTGTGGCCTTTCATACACACCTACATAGCAATGTCCCTCAGGCATAAAGGTGGGCCGAGAGGAAAGCATGACATTTACATATATTCCTCATGTATCCCCCGCACCGTGGAATTAGGTGGCAATTATGTAACAATATAGGACCGACCGTGCATAACTAAGATGTCCGACAGTTATTCAGATTAGAACTGCCTTTCCAGTTTCCAGCAGGCAAAATGTTATCTGGCCCAAGGTCTCAGGGGGACTTCGATCAAAAGAACGGGCCGCGATTCTGCTCCGGCTTTGCATTGTAATGTCCAGGGTGATTTATGTTTTCCCCATTGCAAAGTGCATCGACTGCTCTGCGGCTGTATGACCGCATGAAGAATTCAAGGATTCAGACGAACTCGGAGAAGAGATTCAGTCAGCGATGGTAGACGTACCGCCGAGGGAAGCTTGAAACTTCACTGGTATCCTGGTGCCTGCCAATCAAGCCCAGCCATGGGCAGCGGGTGGTGTCCTTCATGCTGGAAAGGAAACAACGGCCCTGGCATCGTGGCAGAGTGTGACCCCTCAACCTGATGCCAGCCTGGCAGACGTCTGGCAGACAGTCATTATGCAGCCATCAGGTCCAGGCACGTGCATGAGACATCAAAGGCGGCTTTTGAGCCCCTGCCCTTTTATCCGTCTGTAAAAAGTGCCCTCTCCAGACCATGAATGCAGTTTTTACTATGGTGAAAGAAACTCAAATGTCCCCTTTCCATGCCATTCCTGAAGGCAGCATGCATTCAGGAGAATTGCCTTGTCCAAACTCTCCTGAACTTGAGCATCTTATGTTGAAAGAATTACCCCATCTGTGTAGAAATCCATGCCGTTATGCCACATCTCCAGTATTGACTTGATTATGCTTCATTTCAGTGTGGTATCAAGCACCAGAAATAGCCGACCTCCAAGCTGTGAGCTTGGAGGTCTGCTATGTTCGATGTTTCCACCAAAAGGCCCTTTTAGAAATGTCAGCCCCTGCCTCTCTAACATTCTGTGCACGTCCCTGATCACGTCTGTATCCGCTGCTGCTCCCTGTAAAGAAATGACTAATCATGCTGTTTTTTTTTTTATGATTATTCTTCGCATACAGATGTGTGCATTCAAGCGCACGTGCCTGACACATGCGCATGCACACACATTATAGTTGCCACACACATTAATTTCTAATGCGACGTGTTTTCAATAACAGTTACTTTTACGCCCCATTTGATCTGGGAAAACAGTCGTTGCTAAAAGACAGACATTTGACTGCATGCGAGCAGAATGGGATGGAGGCTGTATGTCTGCAGGGGCGGAATAAAGTAAAGTACATTTACTCGAGTAGTGCTTTACTCATGTACAATTTTGAAGTATTTTTTTTACTTGAGTATGACCTTTTTTGATACTCTACGCTGCTAGTCCACTACATCTCAGAGGCAAATGTACTTTTTACTTGAAAACTTTATATACTGTGTAGCTTCCTTTATTATAAGGATAAGCCCTGCCTTGAGATGCATCATTATAGTTTTCGAGGGGGTCCTTGAAGAAAAAATAGCCGATGTACAAGCTTGTAAGGTCTGTTTTTTTTTCTTGTTTTTTTTTTTGCAGCCAAAGCTGGGTTTTAAAGGGATATACGCATCAAAATATCAACGAAAACAACTCAAGCATCATCCTATATGGATTCTATATGGATTCTATGGATAAGAGGTATGCAGGGCCATTTTCCCCCGGCTCTTCTCTCCAACAACGACAGCTCGTTATTGACAATTGCTTTCACCTTGAGGTAAAGAATATCGTCACTTTCGGGAAGAAACCGTATATCTCCAGGTTTCAAACAAGCACTCTACAAGCACTCTCACAAAAGGTTTTGGACATACAAGGTTTCCACCCGACAACAAGGATATACGACTGCAGCCAAGCACTGGATCCACTTGTTGTTGTGAAGAAGAACAAGAGCAAGACGCTCATAGAGCAGAGAGAGCCGGAGGAGGAGGAGGAGAAGAAGAGGAGGAGGAAGAGGAAGCGGAGGTCATTAACAGAAGGACTCCTGTTCATGTCCCTGGGCTTAGAGGAGAGCTTAGGCCTCATCAAAGAGGTGGCCTGCATGGCCATGGGCCGCGGCTTAGGTGGGTGGGTGGGGAGAGGGAGAGGGGAGGGGGAGTCTGACGGAGGCCAGGGGCCTCGGTTTAGTGCCGTGGGTTTAAAGTAACTAAATACATTTACTCGTACTTGTATTGTGATTCGTTTTCTTTCCTGTCTCCCTATTTTTAAGTGTCTGCTACTGTCTTAAAGGAGTAGTTCACCCCCAAAATGACTTTTTTTCTATTGATTACTCATGCCATGGAGACTAGAGTTCAATAATATTTTTAGTTTTTTGTCGCATTCCTAAGACAAAAATGTGATAACAATAAATTTACCCCCATTCGTTCAGGATGTCAATGGGGGTAAATTTACTTGAATAAAATTTTTCTCTTAGGAATGTGACAAAAACCAAAAAATATTATTGAACTCTACTCTCCATGGCATGAGTAATCAATAGAAAAGAAAAAGTCATTTTGGGGGGTGAACTACTCCTTTAAGGTCTTTACACACCGGTGTACAACTGTATGTATTGTAGAGTTTGTTGTCCTTTGTGTTTGTTTGTTCGTCATGTCCCAAATAATTGCAAAAACCCCAAAAATGTTATATAAAAAAATACATTTACTCAAGTACATTACTCAAGTAATTTTTTAAACATTACTTGAGTCTAACCAATTTCCAACACTTTTACTTCTACTCCACTACAATTATTTGAAACCTTTGGTTATTAGTTACTTTGTAGATTTTGACTAGTATTACAAAACATACAGTAACCACTTCAGCCCTGTATACATTTTGGCCACTTGACAATAGCCGATCTACAAGCTCACAATGCGTCGCGTTGCGACACATTGTGAGCTTGTAGATCTACTATTTTCAAATGATGTTTTATACATTTGAAATGGGACATTCTGCATAATGAGTTCTTTCTATTTTTGGTACTTTTAAGTACATTTTGATGACAATACTTTTGTACCTTTTGAATTCCGGATTTTTACTTGTAAATGAGCATTTCTACATTGCAGTATTGACACTTTTACGTGAGTAAGAAATGTGAGTACTTTATCCACCACTGGCTTATAAGAGGTAGGTGCGGTTCTGACGACAACAACAAAGAAGTCTGCAAACATGTTTTTTTTTTGAGCGGTGGTAGACCGCTCCATAGCATGGCCGTGTGTGTATCCGTGTATGTAGCCTGAATACCACTGGTGGCCAGAGAGGGTGCTGCTGAGTCTAGCCTGAGCATCAACTGCAATAGGCCCACACACACACACACACACACACACACACACACACACACACACACACACACACACACACACACACACACACACACACACACAGTAGTGCTGTTGCGTAGCCTCCATGACCACCGCTCAGTTCGCACCGGTGTGATTTTTTTTTTCATTTGATTTTGCTCCAGTAATCCTCTCTGCTAGTGTACCCCCCCCCCCCCACCCCCCAACATCAGGCTCCCTCAGTTTATACACACACACACACACACACACACACACACACACACACACACACACACACACACACACACACACACACACACACACACACTCTCAGAGTTACAGACCTGTCATTCAGAGCTATGTCTTTATGTGTTTCCTGGTAATATTATTGTGAGCTCATTCTGCATGTCCGTGGCAAAAAAAGAAAATTACACAAATGGCCACCACAGGCCAACATGGTGATGACACCTGCTCCCAAGGTATAGGGTACCTTGCGTAAACAGGGGGGAGGGAGATAATAATAGAGATGAGCGAGTACAAATCATACAGTATAAAGAACTAGAACTGCACTCTGTCGAGGTGCCAACTTGCGGCTCGTGCACAATTAGACCATGTATGGCCAGCAGAGCGCGCCATGCATAGACTGTAAAAAATATATGGACGAAGCGAAGCCATTGGTTTCTATGCTGCGAAAATGACGTTTTTTTTGTCCCTTGTATGGGTGTCGCCATCATTGTTTGAATGGTACCCCAGGAATCATAAGGAATGCTATTGGCTGCCAACGGTGACGTGGAACCGCAGGGATACATGGAAGAATGTGGTGTTGAGCCTCCCGAAATAAAGCACACGAAGAACACAGCAGGCTAGTATCAGTTTAGTTGGCCACTCCCCCCGCAACTTTATCATCAATTTTAACATAAATGGGACCATATTTGCACAAAACGCATAATATATCATGGTGATTGAAAGGGAGTTCAATTTTTGGTAGCTCGCGGGGGGAAACAGCGCAACTAGCGGCCAAACATAGGAAGTTTTAGCTCCGTATGGGATTCGTTTTAAATCGGCGGAACTATGCCCCTGTTGCCATGAGGTGCGCTCACCACCGCATCACCACTAGTGATGCCAGTGACACCACTGACATCACCAGGAATGCTGGTCCCTCATTGGCTGTTAATGATGACATTGCCAGAAATGCTGGTCCCTGATTGGGCTACGGGCTTAAACACACACAGCTACCTACGTACATACCTACTGTACTTTCCTGCTCTGCTGGTGCAAAACAAGAAATGACTACTCTCTCTCTCTCTCTCTGCAATGTGCAACCGTAGTAAGTTTATTGTATTTCTTTTGCTATAATGGACATAATAATACATGTTCGCTAATAGAAACAGTGGTGGTGGCCGATTTGATTTGAGACAAGGCCAAATACTCATGGCAGGGGTTAGAGATGTCCTTTGGTGTTCAACAAGAGCCGCTGGTCAAGGGGTTCAGGCCACGGAACGACAACTGTTTGACTGAAACGCAGCTATATAGCGACACATAATTAAAACACATTTAGAACGGGTACACAGTATTGTGTATCATTATTTTATGCTTTAACTATTGAAAAATAGCAGATATACAAGCTCACAGCACGGCACCGAGTGCCGCGCTGCGAGCTTGTAGATCTGCTATTTTCTTAAAATCGTGAAAATTAGAATTTTGACCCGATTCTATAAGTGTCTTTTGAATCCTTCTAAGATTTTTTGAAAAACCTTTGTTTCTATGTCAGCAATCTGGCTAGCCATCGTCAAAGAAAAGGTCCTTTTCACTTAACTGGAGCTCAGTTAGCCTGTTCTTGAGAGACTACTAGGTTCTCAAACCTTTTCATGTGAAGGACCCCCAAAATGATATTTATTTGGCCACGGACCCCCATCTCAAAATATTTAGTTCCACGGACCCCCCAGAAGCAAAATTTGGGTTACTAACATTCCCTTTGAAAATACATATATTCAAAGATTTGCACACATTTTCACGACTTTTTCAAAAATAGCAGATCTACAAGCTTGCAGCGCGGCACTCGGTGCCGCGCTGTGAGCTTGTATATCTGCTGTTTTTCACCGGTTAAAGCATTCAATAGGCTCTATGCATATACGCCATTTTGTTCTACTTCCGGGTGTCTTTCAACTTCCTTCATAGGTGTTACTGATGATACTAATGAAGGGTCTGTTTGATTTATTGTACAGTGGTTCTTTAATTTCAAGAACCCCCATAACTCTGTACAAATGGAATCAACAAATGGAATCAAATGGACCCTTGCAGGTCCATTTGCCTCCATTTGTACTGTCAGAGTTACACACCTGTATGGGGACATTTGGAACCCACTCAATGACACTTTGAGACCCACTGGTGTAGCAGAGTGTTTCCATAGTGAGCCAACATGCACAATATCAGCACCCTGACTCTGTTTGACCAGAATGGAACAGACCCTTCATTAGTATCATTGGTAACACCTGTGAAGGAAGTCGAAAGACACCCGGAAGTAGAACAAAATGGCGTATATGCATAGAGCCTATAATTCTAGGCCTAAATGGGTTTTAAAGGTTATATGGTTTCCAGCTATACAGTGCTTTGGGTGCTGACAAGGCACCTGTATAAAAACAGATGTAATAACTCTGTGCCTCTTGAAAGGATTAGAGTGAAACAACACAGCGGGTGTTGGAGGTTCAAGGTTCCTGCTGCAGTGAAAGGATTAGAGTGAAACAACACAGCGGGTGTTCGAGGTTCAAGGTTCCTGCTGCAGTGAAAGAAGCAGCCAAGTTATAGTTTGATATTGTGTTTACAGGTTTTTTAAGAGGGCTGGATGGAGATCGATGCAGGGCTTATATAGAAACTCCGTTGACCGGCGGGCAGCCGTCCAAGTACCTGGACAACGTCGGGGCAACAACAACGACGTCGATAAATAAGTGTGCTGCGAAACATTTTTCATGTCAAGGACCCCTAAATCTGAGTTGATAAGTTGAAAAAGTTGAAAAATAATTTGAAAGGTTTTGGTGCAAGGGACCCCCATAACATTAGATTTAGGACATCATTATTTTTCCTCTTATACACTATTCTCTCCACAATTTTAGTAGTTATGCCACAATTGATTCCTCCCCATAAAACATTTCTGTGTTGTCACTGCTGTTGCATCCTTGACTCATCTCTCAGTGAGGAGCCCCCACCGGGAGGATGTGCCATTTCAAAACTTCACATAGTAGGTTTTCAGGGGATTTACAGAATATCGAGCTAGTAGATCTCTGACTTTGAAGTTGAAATCAACCTATGAAGGTGGATTCTTCTTTTCAGTGGGAATGGAGTGATTTTTTGCCATTTGCTAGTTTCTGCAAATAACTATAAATAGGGCTAAAGTGGTTAATGTATGTTTTATAATATTATAATTTATATAAAAAAGTAACTAGTACTCAAGTACAGTGCTTAAAGTGTTAGTTCACCTATTTTTGACATAAAGCTGTGTGAAATACTTGCCATTAAAATAGTGGTTACAAATGTATTAATTCATTACCAGATTCCCATGGTCAGAGTTCTGGTCAGTTTTAGATGAATATAAAGTAGTTCCGGTGATTTGGCAGGGGCTCATGGCCCAATCATTAAAAATAGATGAATCCACAAAACTAGCGTTATTTGTATTGTTGACCTATTAGACCAACTTTCATTCAACTTTGACCCCTGTCACATGGTACTATTTTTTGTGTCCAGTATCACTACGCCGCTGCAACGTATTTCCCCAAGACAAGGTGCTTTGCAGTCAGCTGATCAGAACGAAACCTCGCTCTATAGTAGAAATAGGCCAACAATACAAATGACGCTAGTTTTGAGGATTAATCTATTTTCAATGATTGGGCCACGCCAAATGGCCCCCACCCCATTGGAACTACTTAATATTCATTAGAAACTGACCAGAACTCTGACCACGGGACTCTGGTAATCAATTAATACATTTTTAACCACTGTTTTGGTGGCAAGTATTTCACACAGCTTTATTTCAAAAATAGGTGAACTAACACTTTAAGTAAATGTATTTAGTTAACCTACAATCTAAATGTACTTAGGTAACCTACAATCTAAATGTACTTAGGTAACCTACAATCTCCTTGGTGCCACTGTGTCACCCGAGCACTCAGATATCAAAACCGTACAGTGCGATTTCAACTCTTCTGTATTTACAGCTCTTTTCCTGAAAACATCATGCAAATGCATTTTTTCTAGGTTTCCTTCCCTGTTTTACCTTTTCTAATTTTCATGGAGAGTGAAGTGTATTTTTGCAGAAACTCTCAAATGGCAAGAAACATTCCCATTGAAAAGTAGCATCCATCTGCATAGATTTAAACGTCGAAGTCAGAGAAGGTCATGAAAATAGCAAAAATAGCTAATCTACAAGATCAATGTTCTGCCAGTCCACTGGAAATCCACTGTTTTGCCAAATGGCAGGACATGTGTAGATTTTGAAATGGCACATCTGTAGGTTCGGAGAGAGAAACCTAGGATCTTAATCATCATTCTTATAGACATACATACATTCTCATCGTATGACCTTCTAGCTGGGGACATTATATGGCATTATATGGCCTCACTGTATATCATAAAGGCAAAAGAAACAGAAAAGATTACAGATGATCTACAGTATAAAGCTCCAATGCAATGTGAACTTGTACATCAGCTATACGTTCACATTTTTGGAAATAGGGCTGAGGTGGTTAACCGGTTCCAAATCCCTGCCTCTGATTTCTGATATCAATGCCAGCGCTACGACATCATAAAATGGTGCATTTACAGTATATAGCGCCTTTATCCAAGGCGCTTTACATAGATTGTGCATTACATTCACCCATTCACACACACACACACACACACACACACACACACACACACACACACACACACACACAGTCACACACACACACACACACACACACACACACACACACACACACACACACACACACACACACACACACACACACACACACAGTGGAGGAAACCATGCATGCAAGGCACCAACCTGCTCATCGGGAGCAGTCAGAGGTTCAGCGTCTTGCTCAAGGACACTTCTCGACATTAACTCTGGGGGAACTCGGGATCCAACTGTGAACCTTCCAGTTGCCAAGCGGACACTCTACCCCTGAGCCACTGCCGCCCCATCATATTTATGACCACAGAGTCACATATCATCTATTTGTAGATTGCTAGATGTTTTTTGGAAAATCACTGACTTCCCACTCATCACATCAGTCCCTCGGGTGCTTGGTGATATTCAGGGGCGTAAAAGGTACACCCCTGAATAAAGTATTGATACTTTTACTTAAGTAAAAGTATCAATACAGCAATGTAGAAATAACTCTATTTCAGAATACAAAAATTCACATAAAAATCTTTAAAGCAGATCTATGAGCTCACAATGCATCGCATCGCGATTCATTGTGCTTGAGCTCTTGATCAGCTATTTTCAAATGGCCGAAAATCTACAAAGTAACTAGAAACTAAAGTTTTCCAATCATTCTAGTGGAGTCAAAGTATAATATTTGCCTGTGAGATGTTGTAGTGGAGTAGAAGTAAAAGTACTGAAAATTGGAAGTACAACAGTAAAGTGGAAATAGGCTACCTCTAAATGTATGTCCCAATAGGAGGCTATTTCATATGCCTCAGAATGATTCTGAAATTAAAAATCTTTCAGCACAATGCAACATTTTGAAGACAGGACAGGCTGTGATATAAAGTGCTGGGTTGTGAGTGTTGTAATCCAAGGTTTTGAAATCGGAGAACAAACATGTGAAAATATGTCTGAAGTGACTGTGGCAAATAGAGCACACAGGAGGAACGAGATCAGACTTATCTTGTTTGCATATAAAATCCTTCATTAAAAGATCCAGGGCTGAACAGAGTATCTGGCAAAATGTTTCAGTCCACTGACTGACTATGTTCAGTGCAAGCGCCCATAATATTCATGATCCAGCTAATTTGTGCTGTTCAAAATCAAAATCAACGTTTGATACCATCATTAGGGGCAGCAGTGGTTCAGGAGGTAGAGGTTCCCAGTTCGATCCCGGGCTCCCCCAGAGTTAGCTCTGGTCCATAGCGTTGGTGGAGTTCTCCCTAACGCTATGTTCTGGTCTGAAAATAACAAAAAACTGTTTCGCCCCTCACCAAACCAAAGGTATCAGTGGACAGTTGAAAGCTTACTCTACTTAGTGGACGCTGTCTGAGCCCCCCACCACACGATTAAAATACATTTCTAGGGTAAAATGAAAAATATTCCACCGGATGGAGACACTCTTCCTGGTTGAAGACTGTTTTTACGAAACAGCGCTTCCAACGTTGCAGAGTTGAATAACACCCAATGAGACTAATGCTCTGTGTAATTCGGTCCTCTGACCTGCACGGCAGTAGTGAGTTGGCACCTTGATGGCGATGACAAAGAGTGAAAAACTAGAAGAAATGGAGTCTCCATCCGGTGGAATATTTTTCATTTACCCTAGAAATGTATTTTAATTGTGTGGTGGGGGTTCAGACCGCGTCCACTAAGTAGAGTAAGCTTTCAACTGCATCCACTGATATCTTTGGTTTGGTGAGGGGCGAAACAGTTTTTGTTATTTTCGGACCAGACACCGGTCTTTCCGGATTTGCCAAGGATTTGGGAGGTAGACGAACATAGCGTTAGGGAGAACTCCACTAACGTTATGGACCAGAGGTACCCCAGAGTTAGCGTCGAAGTGTCCTTGGTCAAGACACTGAACCCCTAATTGTGGGCTCGCTTTAGCGAGCACACACTAATTGCCCCAATTTATATTTATTCTTCTTGGCATCCTATACTACTTCCACATTCGTTGAGCTAGAAATTCTGTTCAAACTTCAACTTGTTCAGCTTTACACATTATTGAATCCACCAGCCGAAGGCCGGCGGTCCGTCCGTCCGTCCGTCCGTGCGTGTGTCCGTCCGTCCGTGCATGCGTCCACCCAGTTTGTTACCAGCTAATCTCCGGTGCCATTGGCCAAAATGAGCCGATGCCAATTCAGAACCTCTGCCCCACATTTTTCAAATGGCCCTGTTCTAGCGCCACCATGAGGCCGATGTTTGCAAAACACATTTCTGTACACTACTCTTAGAGATTTTGTCCACAAATCCTGCAAATCGTTAGACAGTATCTCTACAGTCATGTGATCAACATGGATTTTCCATATTCCATCCTGATTGGCTACAATTGGACAATCTATGTAAAGCGCTTTGGAATAAAGCGCTATATAAATGCACCATTTATCATTATTTACATTATGGAACCTCAAAGAATGACTAAGGACGTGTTCAGGTGGTTTTAAAAAGCATTAGGCTATATCCGAACCTAAGGGAATAAAACGGATTTGGTATAAATGGATCCATCTCAGTGGTTCTCAAATTGGGGTCTGGGGACCCCCAGGGGTCATTGTTGAGGGAGTTCCATTGGGGCCTGGAAGTAAAATGATTGATAGTGAGAAACCAAATGGACCCTTTACAGGTCTGTAACTCTGAGAGTGTATAAGTGGAACCAAATAGGCCCTTGGAGGTCTGTAACTCTGAGAATTAATGTGCAAGTGGAACCAAACGGACCCGTACAAGGTCTGTAACACTGAGAATGTACAGTCGGTACACTCTCAATGTTATGGGGGTCCCTGGACTAAAGTAAACTAAACAGGGGTCATCAATATTGTCCGTACACAGACAAATGGGTCCGTGGAGTTGGCTTTGTCCATGGCAAATTTTAGATTTCAGTTTTACACACTATATAATGTGATTATTGTTGATCACAATACCCAATTACTGAATGTCAAATCCCCAGCTTTTCTTCAGAATATGTAGGACACTGATTTACTATAACACTATATGTATGGCACAATAGGAGTCCACTAGCACTAGTGGTTTTCAAACATTTTATTTGCAAGGACCACCATAACTCTCAGAATTACAGACCCGTTAGGGTCCATTTGGTTCCATTTGTACACTCTCAGTCTTACAGACCCGTACGTCGCGGCCTGGAACCGGTTGAAAACCACTGTTCTAGACACCACCACTTAAAGGACCTACACCATGAATTTTCACTTTTTCTATTTTAAAACCTTTTTTTGGGGTCCCACTGGCACCTTCTATCCTCACAAAGTCCTATTTCTGACCGTTGTGTCTTTCTCTGGTTTTGGGCAGACAGAGATGAAAAGCTTTCCACGGGTTCTCAGAACAGTGCTGTTCTGAGAGTTGACGAGAGTGACGTCACTCTCGGATTCCCGTTTTTTTTTTCAGAGTAAAAAAAAAAAAAAAAATTCAAAAATTTTTTTTTTCAAAACTTTTTTTTTCAAAACTTTTTTTTTTTCAAAAATATGCAATGCAGAGTGAAATTTTTTTTTTTCAAAACTTCAAAAAAAAATCTTTTTCAAAAAATTTGTTTTCAAAAAATTTGTTTTCAAAAAATTTTTTTTTCAAAACTTTTTTTTTTCAAAAAACTTTTTTTTTTCAAAAAACTTTTTTTTTTCAAAAACTTTTTTTCAAAAACTTTTTTTTTTCAAAAAACTTTTTTTTTTTTCAAAAACTTTTTTTTTCAAAAACTTTTTTTTTTTCAAAAAACTTTTTTTTCAAAAAACTTTTTTTTTTCAAAAAACTTCTTTTTTTTCTGGAAAAACCCCACTAGATGCGCCCCTGAGCAAACAGAGGCCGTTTTGGTATTGCAGCTGGAGAGCCTCATTATAGTAGAGCTAGAACAAACAAAAAGAATGGTCAGAGTGTTTTTTGAGGGTTAAAACCTGTCTAAAGGCCCATTCCCACTGGGCCAGATAACAGATATCTGGAGATATTTCTCCAGATATTTTTCCATTCAAAGTGGATGGTAGATACAGATAAAAAATATATATACCACAGATATTTGCCACAGATACTTTTATCTGTGGCGAAACTTTTTTTTATCTGTATCTACCATCCACTTTGCATGGAGAAATATCTGGAGAAATATCTCCAGATATCTGTTATCTGGCCCAGTGGGAATGGGCCTAAGGACTCAATTTTGAGCATATATTTATACAAAAAATATAGTTTTAAAAGCATGGTGTAGGCCCTTTAAGACAACATATAGCTACCATATAGTGTAGCCTCTATATCCTATTAATTCTGCCCATATGAGAGAGCCTATAATAGGCCTAACAGCTTGCAGAGCATTGGTAACAATTTCCCAGGCATGGTTACATATCCCAGCTCATCTCATTCATGTAGGCTACAGTGCTGGGCATACGAATAGCACCAAACTAACAGTAAGCCTATCGTCACTGATGGGCAGAAACCTCGCATCTCCAAGTTTCACATTTTCATTTTTTTTCTTCTTCCGTAAAGTAACGCCCTCTTTCATCATTTACAAGACCGTCACACGACAAAACTAGTGAAAATATCAGATCTAGACAACACGTTGTGTGCTTGTAGGTCGCTATTTTCACAATTCTAAATCATTTTTAAAACGATGAATACAAAACGGACAGTTTTGGACATACAAGGTTTCCACCTGACAACGGCACTCATACTGAAGCACTGCTGAACCAAATCCACTGAACATAAGGGAAGGACGTGACTGCCATCACATGGCCGAGGAGAGAACATTCATTCCTCTCTCCTCTCTCTCTCTCTCTCTCTCTCTCTCTCTCTCTCTCTCTCTCTCTCTCTCTCTCTGTCCCCCCATGGGCGCACGCACGCACGCACGCACACACACAGACAGACAGCAGGTAGCTCAGGAGGACTACCAACCAGGCAATACACAGCGGCGCACACAGACAGTCGCGAAAAATAGAAGTTATTCTCTGTCCGTTGCATTTATCTTATAGGTCGGCGAGCAATTCCACCGAGTCTTTTTTCTCTTTCTGTATAATGAAGGGCCGTGATGGTGCTTTATCACTCGGAGAGAGGAGAGAAAGCATCCTCCTCCTCATCCTCCAACATTAGCTCTCACATAATGAGGGTTACACAGAGGACGGGGGCTCCTCTCCTCTCCTCCCCTCTCCTCTCGGCGGGATGATAAAAGATCCCGGAGTGCGCCGGCGACACCGCATCGGTCATTAGCACCCCGGCTCACTTTGCCCTTTCATATATTTCTAAATAAGTGCCTCGCCGTGGGTTTAACGGACCACCTAATCTGCCTACTTAGAGGTGCCGACGGAGGCAGTGCGCGCGGAGAGAAAACCCATACAGCCCCGGAGCGAAGAGTCAGCCAGGGGTACACGGACCTGGTGCTTATCATCAAAGAGAGATAGAGAGAGAGAGGCTCTGACAGCCAGGCCTTCTGTGGGAGTCTAGCTTGGGATCACGTCTAATTTTGGGTTTCTGATCCGGTCGGGAGCAGAAACAGCTTATTCATGTTGTAGTCATCAGACGGATAGTCTCGCGTAGCCAGACAACTATTCCACAATCTCCAAATGCTATATAGAGTCTGGAACGGCAGCTTCCGAACGGCGAGTATCGGAAGTAGCCAGTGCTGCACTGAACTGTAGTCCCATTGGAAACATAACAGAAACACAATAGCTCAGACAAAGTCATTCGAGCTGCCTATTCTTGTTATGGGTGTATAGTTTAAGAAAACGTTTGAAAACATCATGGAAGTAACACCAACACCACCAGAGAAAGACAAAATAACGCCCCCAGAAATATTGAAAGGAGACAGTAGGACATGTTATTGCTACTGCACCAAGGGAGCGGTTGCGTCACATCCGCTTTATCTCGCACTCATCGTTTCTGTTTCTGTGCCCCAGACTGTTGACGGGAGCATTTCCCAAATCGCGGAGTCAACATTCTGGCCACGCAAGACTATCAGACGGACTACACTTTGGCCGGAACCACCAAACCGGAATCAGTTTTAACCCAAAACAATTCCCCGCGCTCAAGTACATAATTTGAGGGGCCTACCCAATAAAATCCTTGATGCAGCATAGTTTTGCTTATTTTTTGAAAAGTTTGTTTGGTATATCCATCTTTTAGTCCAACTCGCAGTGACTGGCAAGACTACACTTCTTGAGCATTTAATTAGGGATTGGGGGAACAAACAGGGGGAACCAAAACAAAGCGACGCCGCTTCTTCTGCCAGTTGCCGGTTTGGGCCGCGCCTAGACCGGATTACACGGCCCATTTAAAACGAATACCAAGCTTTCATCCGACGTGGAAAGACTGGTGACGCGAGGTTAGCGTGAGTCCTTCTGCCAACTGCTGTGACCATGATATCAGTGATCATTTTACTGCATAGTGATTTCTGGTGACAAAGTGTTAGTGGTGGACAAAGTAGGGCTACTCAATGCCATGGAATACCAAACGCCCAAAACACACAGACCCCCGGGTAGGGCTGCTAACCAAGCCTCGTGAATCCGGCAGGAGTCTCCTGAATTTCGACCCCATCTCCTGTGGTGCTACTGAATTGTAGTTTATTGAGAATTTCTCCTGGATTGGGGGATTTCGGTGGCTTTGCGTGGCAACATTGTGCGTGTTAAACTGTGGGTGTGCATGCGACGTGATGACTGTTTGATGATTGTCATTTCTCCTGGATTTGGTATCAAACTCCCCAAATTCACCAGAATGGTTACAGGAAATTACCTACTATGTTCAAGATTTTCGGGACCCCCAATTCGTAATTTTCTCCCTTCCTTGAAATGTAGTGCAGTCAAAAGTACAATTATTTGTCTTTGAAATGTAGTGGAGTGAAAGTCATGAGAAAAGGAAAAATGACCTAGCTGTAAATATCATTATTCACAGTGATTTGGTGACTTACACTTTCAGAAATGTGCAAGGAGTTTGAGTGGCAATTTGTCTTGTACGACTAAAGCCATCCATGACAGTCTGTCTTCAAATCAGTGTCTTTCCACACTTTCATTTTTGAATGGAATAATAAGTAGCATTAACTTTAAGAATTCATTTGGCGTGGGACAGACAGCCCAGTCAATATTTGAAACACATCCTCAGAATAAGCCATCATTTGAAAGAAGAAGAAAAAAGAAAAGAAAAGAGAGACAGTAGGAGATTAAATCCTTGACGTGTTTGACAAAATAACACCCTTATCGATCGGACGAGGCTGCGTCCCAGAAATGCCAAATGACAAGCTGGAATCTTCGTCTCTGTACGGGTGGAAACCTCATATTTTTAATACTCATACTTTTCAGGATTCAAACTCAAAAGTACCAAGAGAGAGATCTACCTAGATCTACAAGCTCGAGAGTAGATCTACAAGCTCGAGAGTAGATCTACAAGCTCGAGACGCAGCGTTTCTGTGGCGCTGTACGATCAAGCAGGGAAGTTAGAATATGGAGATAAGCAGAGATGGACAGAGTACTCGACCCCAGTACTACTAAGAGTACAGATACTCCCGGTCAAAATTTACTCCACTACAAGTAAAAGTAGCTCAGTCAAAATGTTACTCAAGTAAGAGTAAAAAAGTGCTTGCTTTTAAATGTACTCGAGTGTTCAAGAGTACATGCTTTTAATAAAAATACTTAAAGTACAAGTAAAAGTAAGAGAAGATTCTTTTTTTATTATAATACATTTTTGTATTAATACATCAAGACAATGAATTACTGTAATTGGGTGATAAATGGGCTACAAAATCGTGGGATAACAATTTAAGAGTAAAAAAAAAAAGAAAGTATAGTGGAAACATTTGCACACTGTAGATACAGATGTTATCCAACAAGTGGCCGATATATCAGCCAAACTGATATAGCAGTGTGGGTGTAATAACTGTAATACCAAGGGGAATTCTATTAAGATATGGTGCAGCGAGACCCACAGCCCTGCACTGTGTCATCATCATCTCCAAGTGCAACTCACATTTTGTACTTGCTGTAAGTAAAAGTAACAATACTGCAATGTAGAAACACTCAAGTAAAAGTCATACTCAAGATAGCTTGAGTAAAAAGTATAAAAGTGTTGATTTATTTGATTTGATTTATTTATTTGCACAATAGAAAAAGTTTAATATTATTAAAAAAAATAAAAAAAATGGAAATGAGTGCAGGCGAGAAAGGAAACCCAATATACTGTAGTGCTTATACCAGGTTCTCACCTATCGGCATGAACATAATACTTTAAGTACCAAAAGTAAAAATCTAAAGTAAAAAGTTGGCATGGCCAACCCCTAACCCTAACCACATGCCGGACTAAGGAGACTAGCCTGCAGGGACGTGCTGGCCATTGGGAAAAGCGGGACAACTCCCGAATGGCCGCTTCATTCCCGGCCGGTCCAGGCCGGCCATTAGGAAAAAAATGTCCAGCCTTAAAAATAAAATGTTCCGGCTGAGAGGGTCGGAAACACTCGGCTAACTCCTCGTGTTTCCCAACGCCTCTCAGCCGGTGTATACTACCCTGGTAACCACTCGCCTCTTGTGGCTTATTGCTTTAGTATCCACTAAATGTTTCCTCTAAATCCCCTTTTCAAGTGTAACCCAGTTTCGGTGACTGACATCATAACAGACAGCAATGTTAGCTTAGCTTAGCTCATGTAAATATTTTCTGTTTACAGTGAGAAAACACTACAAACGTGAATGATGTAATTTCCTCTTCAAAACACATACAACACAGAGAGCAGGGCAATAGCATGAAACATGTAGGCTATCCCATGGGATAACGTTTTCCACATATTTACCTGAAACAGGGGATAATAGTGTATGAAACAACACAGATTTCTTCTATCATTCAAAGGTTTGTATCATAGCCGAATAGAAGGCATGAGCAATCGATCTCAGATTAGGTCATTACAGGCATTACTATGATCCTTGATCAACTAGGGAAAGAAAGAAGGGGGGCACTGTGAAAACCACACGCACAGCACGCACACGTGCACGCACACACAAACACACACACACACACACACACACACACACACACACACACACACACCTCGATAGTTGATCCTCATTGATGGGGAAAAAAAAGCTTGACAATGGTGCCCCCTGTGGTTGGTTTGATTGATTGATTGAATCAATTTGGGTACAAGGTAAAGGAGATCTTGGTAAGCTTTAAGGCTTATTTACACAGGAACCACTTTATGTATCTGATTGAAAGACAGGCAGATAGAGCAGAGTACTTTGCATATAGGATAACATCAATTACAAAAGCAGAAAAATAGGAGAAAAAAGAGGGGGGCCAGAAGGGGGCTTAGTCTATTTACAAGTCTTGAGTAGCAGCTGTCTGAAGGTGACTTCAGACCTATTTTGAAGGAGGCTAGGGATTTGCACTCCTTAGCCTGCGGTAGGGCATCTTGGTGGTATAGCTGGAGAACGAATTAGAGACGTTTTAGTGTTAAATCTGGGTTGAACATGATTAGTGGAGCTGCCTCTGGTGTTGTGATTGTGGAAACGACATTACAATACAGATTTTGGAAGTAGTTTGTCAGGTACATGGGTATCTTTGAGGTGTAGTGTATCTTGTACACCAGGCCCATTGCAAGATGCTGTACTCTGTCGGGTGGTCAGCTACTGTGAGCCACCCCATGCTTATGTGGTGATAAGCGATGAGGGGGGTCGAGAAGGAAGACCAAGCTAGTCCAGTAAAAATAACGCTGAGGTTGGACAAAATTGTATTATTTCGTTTTTCAACTGATTCTGACAGAAAATTAGGTCTACTAGCCAGGATAAAAAAATCTACCATGATCTGCTCACTGCAAATACCCACAGTGGCCAAATCAAGTTGGGCTCCCATCAACTTTCTATACAGGAAGAAAATACCCCCTGCTTTAAGTAGGATGTGAGGGGTCTAACTAGGGGTTTGTCATGATGCTGAATCCATTGCAAGCATTTGTTTTGCACAAAAACATTCATTGGCCCCATAAAACGCCCACAAAACTGTGGAAAAGTGATGACTCATCACTTTTCATCACTAAACCATCATTTTCGGGGGCCATTGTTAGCCCAAGGAATGTTTTTTGTGCAAAACAAATGCTTGCAATGGATTCAGCATCATGTCAAACCCCTAGTTAGACCCCTCACATCCTACTTAAAGCAGATTTTTTTTCTGGGTATTTTCCTCCTGTATAGAAAGTCGATGGGAGCCCAACTTGATTTGGCCACTGTGTGTATTTGCAGTGAGCAGATCATGGTAGATTTTTTATCCTGGCTAGTAGACCTAATTTCCTGTCAGAATCAGTTGAAAAACTAAACAATAAAATGTTGTCCAACCTGAGTGTATTTTTTCCCTAGATTTACTAGACTAAGCACGAGCCTAATCAGTTTGTTCTGGGCTGTTTAGAGCCTTAAATTTAAGGCAATTGGGGCATTGCGATACCATACAAGGATTCCGTAATCAATGAGGGGCCCAATGAGTGCCTCTCTTAGAGTCTTTCGTGTTTTACTATTGAACAGTGAGGTAACGCTCTGCAAGAAACAAATTCGTTGGTTGACTTTTTTGATTACCTTGGTTGTCATTTATTGCCCTGTGCTTCAGCACGTAAAGCACGTTCATTAATGGCCACCAGCAGGTAGACTTTTGCAAAATCAAATCATGCATGCAGTGTCCGACTGCCTTGAAAGGCCGAAGATTGGCGAAGAATACATAAATGGTGCATTTATATATACACCCTTTTCATAATATAGGGCAGCAGCCTGTTCCCAAAGTTGGGGGTCGCAGGACACTGACGGTGGGGTCGCGAATATTATTCAAAAGTACTCATTATGCATAATGTTTTACGTTTTCCAAAATGAATACAAATCTTTTGAAAATAGCAGACCTTTACGTGGGAATCCTTACTTAATTTATGGACTCCAGTCTAAGAGTCCATAGCGGAATTGAAACTCTCAAAATATCAGCAAACCTTGTCTCAGATACGATGTTAAAAGATTATAGAAAACATTTATTTACAGCGCTGTAAGTCACACACATGTACATACATCTTACACAAGACACAAGACAGACGTGCCTCCCTCTCCCTGACTGTCAGCTTAAAGAAAAACAATAAAACAGTTGATATCCTCTACTAAGCTGTGTGAATCATAAAACAAAGGCCCACACTTCTGCTGGCTGTGTGGCCTTCAACCTATAGCTACTCCCTATACATTCTAACCTTATCTACAACTTGTTCACAGCGTTCAAACTCAATTTAACAACACAAAGTAGGCTATTCGCTGCTACATAATAATATAATATTGCCTAAAATCTTAAAGGAATGCCTTGCTTTGTCTTATATGGTGTCACACAAAAGTAGCAAAGATAGCCGATCTACAAGCTCGCAACTTTGTGATTCGACAACACGCTGTGACCTTGTCGATTAGCTATTTTCGGTTCCTTTTTATTCCTTTTTAGTATTTTTGTGTCAGTGAAAGTGCTTCCATTGCAGTGTTGATTTCCTCGACTTAACTGCGAATGAAACAATGTTCGTCGACTACCTTTTTTCACAGACAAAAAACTAAATTAAAACAAAAATAAAAACTAAGCTATGATGACTAAAACTGAGACTAAATATATTGACTATTGCGTCAAATAAAAACTAGACTAAAATGTTAGGGAGGGACTATAGTCTAGTGGAGAGATCCAGTAGAACTAAAGGACAAGTCATTTTATGTTTGGTTGTGCCCTGAAAATAGAAGGTCTACTACACACTCACTTGTTGTGTGAGCATGTAGATAGCAACTAAAACTAGACTGAAAGTGAAGCATTTTAATTTGCTGTGAAAATCAACACTGTTCCATTAAGAACACATCATGGTTCTTTTTCCCCTCCATTTTCTCCCGAACAACAACCACCACCACCATATAGCCTACTGTAGGGTTCCCCAATAGGCTACTGTCTGGCCCCCACCAACCCCAGTAATAATGGTGGTATAAGAGCAGCAACAACACTAGTATCGTTGTTGTTGGGTGGAAACCTTGTATCTCCAAATGTGTATGTTCTTTCACAAAGCAAAGCCCTGCTTCATCATACAAGGCCGTCGCACAAAAGTAGTGAAAACAGCAGATCTACAAGCACACAACGCCTCGCACGGCGAGGCGTTGTTTGCTTGTAGACCGGCTGTTTTCACTATTTTTAAAATGATAAATGCAAAACGAACGGTTTTGGACATACAAGATTTCCACCCGACAACAACAAAATATGTACAGTAATTGGCCCACTGGCTTGTCACTTGTCATGATCTGAAATGGCAAATCTTTGAGTAGCAGCAGCGCTATAGAGAGAGATCTCTTGATGGCGCAATGATGGCCTCTACAACTCTTTTTCCCGGGCTGAATCAGGGGCCCAGCACGTCCCTGTGGTCAATCCCCGGGCAGGGCAGGCAATCTGTGACAACAATAACCTATCATTATTGCTTCATCGTGTGGCTGATTCTATTACACTGTTTCTCTCATAAGAGAAGGCTGGTGTGTAGACCAATAAAAACAATGCCGATAGTATATCTCGGTCACACATGTATGAATGGAGTAAATAAAAGTCCATTGCCGTACTTGTTGCCACACCAACAGCGGTGTAGGATCGATGCAAACCCAATAGCCAGTGAGTTACTCTACTAAGATGGACACAAAATGTCCAAGGGAGTAGAAAACAGGCCAGTGGCCTCATCATATGCCTTCAAGGAGTAGGCTTACTTTTTTTTGTATTGATTACTCACGCCATGGATAATTGAGTTCCATAATATTTTTTTTTCAAGTCTCCATGGCGTGAGTAATCAATTGAAAAAAAGTCCTTTCAAATTACTCAGTAGCCCCTTCCTCCATATAATAACTACATTGTAGTCATACAGTAGCTACAGTACATGGCACCAATCTATAAATGTGCACGAACTAGTGTTGATTTTGATAGGAAATGTTCTTTTCAATAGTCTTTTGAATAAAGGTTTGTCTACTTTTAGCCAACTAAATATCAAGATTTTATTCAACTAAATCTACGGTTGATTTTGACTAAATGTATTTCAGCGGGCCTTGATGGCATCGTAATGGTTGATTTTACACTTGGTTGCATTCTGCCTTGCACCGCAACGCGTTGTGAGCTTGTACATCTGCTATTTTCAGAGTGCAACCCAACATAAAATGACTTGTCTTTTAGTTCTACTGGATCTCTTCTCCAGGAGTCCCTCCCTAACATTTTAGTCTAGTTTTTATTTGTTGACGAAATTGTCAATATATGTTGTCTTAGTTTCAGTCATCATAGCGTAGTTTTTTATTTAGTTTTCGTCAGTGAAAAAAGGTAGTCGACTAAATGTTTTAGTCAGTAGTCAAAGAAATCAACTCCGCTCCATAACTACATCAAGTCTATATTGGATCTATGGCCCTATTGGGTAGGGCTGGCCTACCTTCAACTGTCACCAGAGGGCAGTGTGTAGCATCTATGCTCAGACTTTCCACTGACTACTAGACCTTCCTGTTTCACTTCCCATTAAAACTATTCTTCAAATAGAACTAATATAACGCATAGCTTAAACTGTTTTCTTCTTTTTCCTTCAAAAATTAAAGTAATACTTTCTCTGTGTTCACGTCAAATGGTGTGTGAATTAGCATTCGAAAAGCAAGGCGATTATCTTGTACAGAACTCAATAAATGATAGTTTGGCCGGTCAACTGAACTGGACAGAAGCACTGTTCTGAGGAACAGTGGTTCTTTTTGGTCGACAAGCGAAACGTTCATATTATGCTTGACAAAAACCCAACGGAGTCTGACTTGTACAAAGAAAGAAAAGCATTTTATTTGGCAACATTTGAAGTCTTCTTTCAAAACGTTCAAACAGTCGATTCTTTTTCCTCTCACAGTCGAGACAAATTAAAATCCTACTCACAGTAGACTATTATTAAAAGAAAGGGAAAAAAAAGAAAAGAACAACAACAAAAAAGGGGGGGAAAAAAGAAAGTAGAGGACATAGTTAGAAAGAGAAGGCTGTGGGCTATACCAACGACTTGTTCACTGATGTTGCACCTGATTAAAACAACAACAGTTTAACCACTGACAGTCCCTATACTTAGTAAACTTGACCCGAGGTGGCTCTCTTCCCCCCCCACCCAAATCTCTTTGTCGGAAATAGACGATCTACAAGCTTTCAAGCCACCGTGTTGGCTTGTGGTGGACAACAATATGAACAGAAACACGTACAGAGATGGGCCTAAAAATGACCATAACAGGTCTAACTCTGAGAGTGTACAAATGGAACCATAATATGTCCACTTGTACACTCTCAGAGTTATGGGGGTTGCAAATTAAGCGTTTGAAGAGGACTCATAATGTGCCATAGTGTCGTAGTAGATCAGTGTCATACATATTCTGAAGAAAACCTGGAGCCTTGACATTTAGTAATTGGGATCAAAACAAGAACATTATAATGGTGTGTAAAACAGAACATCTAAAACTTTGCCGTGGACAAGGACGTGTCTTTGCCACGGGCACATTTTGAGACCCCTGGTTGCATGCTTGTAGATCTTCCATTTCCAATATTTCTCCTCTCAGAATAGGGAGGCTAGGAGTTCAAGTGGTTAAGTGGGTTGGCACTCACACACACACACACACACACACACACACACACACACACACACACACACACACACACACACACACACACACACACACACACACACACACACACACACACACACACACACACACACACACACACACACACACACACACAGATACAGAAAGCAATAAGTACGACTGTTTTTCCTTTTCTTTTCTTTTCTTCTGTTCAACATACATACATACACTCAAGTTAATTAACATATGGTACACAAATCCAGAAAGAGAGAGAGAGAGAGAGAGAGAGAGAGAGAGAGAGAGAGAAAAAAAGTAGTAGTTTGACATGTTATCTTACATTTTTTGTTGGCACATACAACAGCTTTAAAAATAAAAAAATAAAAAGAGGGGGAAAAAAAATCCAGCGTGGAGCCTTTGACGGGTCCATCTTTTTAAGGTATTGGCAATGTAGTGCACTTTCTACAAAAAGGTTATTTTATTGTTGTTGAATAAAATCATTAGGAAACAAATTTAGAGAACAACATTTAAGCCATTCAACCAGTGGGTTACCAAACGTTTTAGCTCCAGACCCATTTGATGTCTCCCGGGGACCCAAACTAGTGAAAATAGCAGATGCTAAGTTTTAAAAAATGTATGAATTTTCTTAGATTGTATGTATTTATTCAGGAAGTTCTTTTGAAAAATGCTTTTTTCTAATGATATTTCTTCTACCTTTTGAAATAATAATGTATGTTATGTTGATTTTCTTATTTTTTTAACCCATAAAAAATTGGGCCGCGACCCACAAATGGGTCCCGACCCAGTGTTTGGGAAACAGTGCATTAGAGAGACCGTGTGACCGATTATGGCAATAAGTTGGAACCCGGTGACACGATGACAATGTTCTGGCCGTATATGGCACAAACACAGGAGCACCACGTTATCATTTCAATACAGGTGAGGTGACCGACCGCCCTCCTCATGCCCCTGGTAGTCTGTAGTTACTAATAGGGATGGGACGATAATCGCTATTATTGTTTATCGTGATAAAAAACACTCACGATAATCGTATCGTGACGATTTAAATTATCGTGAAAACGTCCTCCGTCATGCACTGGGATCAATTCACCTTTTGTTTGTCGAGCTGCATATTCGGTACCTTCTATAAAAAAAATTAAAATAAATCACTCTCTACCAAATCTCTTTGTCGCAACACGTTGTGAGCTTATAGATCTGCTATTTTTTGGCAAATGTTCTGTCCCAGAATAATGGATGTTGGGGATATTTTGATTATATCGTGATAATATCGTCACAATAATCGTGACATGAAATTTTTATATCGTCCCATCCCTAGTTACTACATCAATAATTGATAGTCGTCAATAAATTCCTCATAAACCTCTCTCACCCTGAAACACTAAAACAAGTATCTTGGATCTCAGGAGCTCATTTCTGTGAGAGAGCGAGAGAGAGAGATCAACGGTTGGTCCAACTTTTCTGTATCTATTGTTATGAAAAAATGGTGTCCTTCTGGGCAAAAAGAAAAAAATGCAAGGCAATTCATCTTGTGGTAAATGTTAAAGGAGTGATAAAAAAAAAGAAGTTTGACAGACTTATTGTTACATATTCTTGACAGACATACAGCTGCGATAGGAAAAAAAAAAAGTATTACAGGCAACTGGTTGTGTTGACTTTTTAGTGTGGAATACATGGTCTACAGCATGTATCTTTTTAGTGTGGAATACATGGTCTACAGCATGTATTGGGAGTGTGGACTGAAGGCCCGTGGGGGAGGATTTGGAATAGGTTCTATGAACAGCAGCCAGATAGTAAAGAAAGTGGGCGCCTTCCTTACTTCCTTCACCGGTGTCACCAATGATACTTAATGAAGGCTCTGTTCCATTCTGGTCAAACAGAGTCAGGGTGCTGAATATTGTTGGCATGTTGGCTCACTGGAAACACTCTTCAAATGGCTGTGTGGTGGAAGGAAGGCACTGGAACAAACTCGGACTGTTCAAGCCTTTTTAATTTGCGTGTATCTAATACCCACCAGGATTCAGTCAAGGTCCGCCCCGCCTTCTGATTGTCTGAACCGGAGGTAGGGAGCGCTCCGTTGTATCCCCTTGGACTGCGCGGAGGTGCCGAAAGTCGGGGAGGACGAACATTTACCATTCTGTCCATAACGGCACATAAGTCGGTAACGGCGCTGAGTCGGCTCATGCGACAGTCGCAACGCTCAACACGGCGACTCGCTCACTACCGGCGGTGTCTCACGTGGCTCATGGTGATGACGACAGAGGCGCGCTCTCTGTCGTCATCACCGAAAACAAACGCTCCTTTACAAGAAGCTAACTGAACCCTGGTGGGTTGAGGAATCACATGTAGCACGCTTTTAATTTACAAGGTGCAGACAAATGAAGTGACAACGTTGACCGATGACCTGACGAAGATGTATTGGCATCGTGACGTTGTCACTTTATTTTCCCGCACCCTGTAAATAAAATAAAGACTTAAACAGTCCGAGTTTGTTCCAGTGCCTTCTTTTCAAGTCCCACTCCTGAGATGCACCTGGCCAGGCTAAACCTAGGTGGCTTGAGGCGTGATGGAAACCCCTTGTACTCTTCAGATGGCCTCTTGCAGGTTTGTAACTGAGAGTGTACAAATGGAACCAAATGGACCCGTAAGTACAGTATGTACGTTCTCAAGAGTTATGACCTTACCCTCCCCTGACCCTCCTATTGTAAACACCTCTTATTTTGCACTGTTTAGTTTTTTGTTCTTTTGTTTACGTGTTTAAGTGCTTTTCTGATGACGTCTACTGCATAGCACTGTGTTCTATCTGATGACGTCTACTGCATAGCACTGTGTTCTATCTGATGACGTCTACTGCATAGCACTGTGTTCTATCCGTCTGTCATTCAATGTTATATGAGTTAAAGAAAAGGATCTCAATGGAAATAAGCCTTGCCTTACCCGAGTTTCCTCTTAGTTGACCTTGTACCAGTGAACTGTACTGTCATGAAACTGTACCTTTTCCTAATGCAAAACTTATAATAAATACTTCAATCAATCAATCAAAAAAGTCCTTGAAATTAAGAAGTTCGAGAACCACTTGTGCCACTCTAAATGGAACAGAGCCTTCATTAGAATCATTGCTAACACCTGTAAAGGAAGCACGGAAGAGGCCCAATATGGCTGCTGTACATGGAGCATATTGAGTGGCGACTCGGGCCAAAGGAAGTTGGCTGGCTGGCACTTTCCCTCTCTGCCGGTGGATTGCCGCGAGAGGAACAGAACGGGGCAATAAGTAAATGACTGTTACAAAAGTGGAGAGAACTTTTTTTTTTACTTTCCCATTTTTAACATCCCCTTGGAACCAGGTGTGCTTTCATTCAGTGAGGGGACTGATGTTTGTAAGGGGAGGGGAGTGGGAGGGACAACATCTTCGATGAAGGGTCACGTTAGAGATCAACATGTGACTGATCATCACACGTATAGTAAAAAGGACAGGAGTGGTGGGTTCCCTCGCCAACACCGATGGGAGAACTATCTAAACGCAACGGGCTCGTTGATCCGATGGTTAAGATAAACTAAAGAACAACTCATTCTCTGCCAGCTGAAAAGTAGTTTTTCCCCAAAACTGCAGGACTTTTTGTACCTTTTAGCATCGGCGCGTGCGTGTCCATCGTGCACAAATCATGCACCACACGTTTGCACACCGTTCACAGCTTCCAAAAAAAATATCCGCTTGCGAAACGGTCCCCCCGTTGTCGAGCTAGCCGCAGCTTTGTTTGCACAGTAAGCAAACGGAAACAGGATCAGACAGTGGCTATTTGCGTATGTCCCGCCTCTGCTGGAAACGGATACGGTCCGTCCTTCAAATGGGACCGGAAGGGGACTTTTCGGACTCATAGGAACCAAAAATCGAAAAGATTCAATTTGGCAGGGAGCGACAACTGGAGAAACTCAAGGTCTGGCAGGGAATGAGTTAATATGAGAGAGAGAATCAGCTGTTTACCGGACAAAAGATTGTCTAAATCTTATGGACTCTGAAAATCCCGTCGATGAGGTCTGCAGTCCAAGCCGTTTAAAGAATCGTTTGTGCAGGTAAAAAAAAAATTTTAAAAAGAGATATTAGTGTCAGCGGGCAGTTTGGTCACAGAGTCACAGAATAGTGGTAGTCATCCTTAAAAAAAAAACAAAGAAGAAAGAGAAAAGGAGAAGTTTTAAAGGGGCAGCTGAGGTTATTCTAGACACTAAACCACGGCCCGCTATTAAAATAAAACCAGACAATTTCTTTTTGATGTGATGACGGGGAGGACGCACTGCTCCTTCTGAACACGTTCCCTGACGTTTTAGCGGTTGTGTGTGTGGGTTCAGTTGGTTTGTTGTGTGTTTTGTGTGTGGGTTCAGTTGGTTTGTTGAGGTCCGTGGAGAGCGGTCTAAAGGAGGTTTCTAAAGTAAACAGCAGCGTTCTTTGAAGCTCTTCTTGTTTTTCTTGTTCTTTCCTTTGCCGTTCTTGTCTTTGTTTTCCGTCATCTTTTTGCCTCGCACCTCGCGCATCAGGTCGAAAAACACCTAGCCCGAAAGAAAAAGAAAAGCAGAAAACAGAAGGAAACAAGATCAAGTTCAAAAGTTAGTCTGGCAATGCCAGGCTGGCTAACGTAACGTAAGTTGCTAATGTTGCTCAGTAGAGGGAAGTTTGGAGCTCTCGGCTGCGAGGTATTTTCACAATATTTATCTGTGTAACCGAGTAATAGAGATGCAATTTATGGCTCTTTGAAGTGAGCCAGAGCCATGGATCTGGCTCACTTAAAAGAGCCGTTCAAAAGACTGGCTAATTTGGCTCATACATATTTTTTAACCCATTCAGGCCGGGAACACATTTTGCTGTTTGGGAGGGGCTTACAGTACATGTACAGTATGTAGCAACATATTTGTTTTGTAGGCTAATTTCTGATTTAGCCCTATTCTATAGGTTAGGCCTAAATGGGTTAAGAAGCGTTTGTTGAAACATGAATCCACAAGGTGGCACCACAATCCTCTGCTGACAGTTGAGATCACAATTGTGTATTTACCCTTTTTATAAAACATGTGTGTGTAAATTAAGTTACCTTGACTTATGTTATTCATGCAACACATTAAAAAAACAAAAAAAACAAGCATGCAACAATGAACTCGCTCCTCCCCTTCTCACTCACTCACTGTACTCAGTCAGGGCTCAGTGGGCTCACTTCAAACAGCCGTTCAAAAGATTTGATTTGTTCGCGAACGTCGCATCTCTAGTAAATGTAATGCCTTAACTCCTACAATTCAAAGTGCTTATCGGGTCCCAGTTCAAATACGATTCTTTTGGGTGGGGGGGGGGGGGGGTCACGGCCTGCAAAGTTTTAGATTTGATTTGTTTGAGTACATTTAACAACATATCGTTGCTGTTGGGCTGTTGACCTTGTATCTCCTCCATTTTGACCATGCTTTCCTTTAATCTTCATTTACGGGTTATCTTTGCATGCATCGGTTGATCCTAGCTACTGCGTTGCGGATCATTCTTACAGTGGCGAACGGCGATAATAATTTGCGCGCATTAAAAAGATCAAAGGACGGCAATTTCTTACCTCGGCACAAAACCGATACCTTTGTAAAAAAAACAGATCTCCGTCCTCAGCCTGGAACACATCTGATTTTAAACACTTCAACCATGATTTTATGCTTTCACTATTAAAAAATAGCAGATCTACAAGCTCACAACGCTGCACTGAGTGCCGCCCTGTGAGCTTGTAGATCTGCCATTTTTGAAAAATCTTGAACATTTTTGAAAATCTTTGAAAGTATATATTTTTAAAGCAAACATTGGTAGTGCAAATCTTTCTTCCTCTTGGTCCCTGGAACAAAACATTTTCAGATGGGGGTCCGCAGTCAAACAGTTGACTACAGTTGACGTGAAAAACCTTTGGGGATTTAGAAGTCATTTTTAGGTGTTTTTCAGGTCGTTGCACACTGCTGCGTTTTTTCAGCGAATTTCGGATGTAAATAAAGAAATCAACCTCTCGCGTTATGTCAATCACGCTCGCACACTGCCGGCCCGTTTCGTATTTATTCTCTCTCCTTGCCCTAAAATACGCATTTCGCAACGTGTTAAAGGTGATACACCATGCATTTAAAAAGTATTTATGTCATATTGTTTATGTCCCAAAAACGTTTTTCAAAAGGTTTGAGGCTAAATTACCACTCCTGAATAGAGAGCCTCTCTCATTTTTGAATGGCTCTCAGAGCATTTCAGCTGCAGTACCACCTTTGGCCTGAACTGCGCCACCCCCCCAAAATCCTTTTGAAAAACAAATATTTTTTTTGAAGAAAAAAAAATCTTTTGAAAAAAAAAAATGTTTTTGAAAAAAAAAAAGAAAAAAAAATCTTCAAAAACGGCCGGTGATGACGTCACAATCGGCAGCAAATCTGGACAGCCTGTTTTAAGAACCTGTGGGATACTTTTAACCTTTACCTTCTCAAAACCAGAGAAAGACACAACGGTCAGAAATGGGACTTTGTGAGGATAGAAGGTGCTAGTGGGACCCCAAAAAAAGGTTTTAAAATAGGAAAAGTGAAATTTCATGGTGTATCACCTTTAATAACATAGACTGTAGAAAAATATGGACGAAGCAAAGCCATTGGTTTCTATGCAGCGCAAATGGCCCTTTCTACCCCTTTGAATGGGTGTCGCCATCATAGAATTGTAAAGGCATCAGAGATGCTATTGGCTGCCTAGCTCTGGTCCATCGCTTTCACCTCCCGCATTGCTCCCGGTGAAGCTCTGACAGACCCGTCGGGAAACGCATGGACTCGAGATTGTCGGCCCCGCCGAGCGCTCAATACTAGTGAAAATAAACAAAACCGTTTCACTACTCACCAAACCAAAGGTCGTTTTGCGCTGTTGAAAGTCTATTCTCCGCGGTGGTGAACCCCTCAGCACCCCACCTACTCTGTAAAATACATTATTTTTGTCATGAAATAAAGTGCATCCAACTCGACCGCCGCTTATTTCCGGGTTGTGAACCATTGTATCTGTGGTGGCCGCTAGGTGGCTCGAGGTGGGTGCGTTTTTTTTCTTGACAAAAATAATGTATTTTACAGAGTAGGTGGGGTGCTGAGGGGTTCACCACCGCGGAGAATAGACTTTCAACAGCGCAAAACGACCTTTGGTTTGGTGAGTAGTGAAACGGTTTTGTTTATTTTCACTAGTATTGAGCGCTCGGCGGGGCCGACAATCTCGAGTCCGTGCGTTTCCCGACGGGTCTGTCAGAGCTTCACCGGGAGCAATGCGGGAGGTGAAAGCGATGGACCAGAGCTATTGGCTGCCAACGGTCACGTGCACCGCAGGGATACATGGGAGAATGTGGTCGGAGCCTCCCGTAATACAGCACACGAAGAAGAACACAGCCGGCTGGTATCAGTTTAGTTGGCCACGCCCCCCCACAACTTTATCATTTATTTTAAAATAAATTGGACCACATTTCAACAAAACGAATATGATGGTGATTGAAAGGCAATTTTTAACTAGAAAATGTTAATTAAGGTTAGAACACGAAAGGGGAAAATGAATGGGATCCAATGGAGAGCAATTATTTTTGCGATCGGCCGGGGGGGAAAACAGCGCAACTAGCGGCCAACTTCCGTATTGGAGTCATTTTAAATCGGCAGAACTATGCCCCTGGTTAATCACGAATAATTAATGAATGAGTAGCACCTTGTCCACGTTGGCTCTGGTCTTGGCCGATGTCTCCACGTACTGCACCCCCCACTCCTCCGCCTTGCCCCGCGCCTCCTCCACAGACACCTGCCGGCGCTCCTCCAGGTCCGACTTGTTCCCCACCAGGAGCAGCGGGATCTTGTCCTCCTCCGCCTTCACCCGCAGGATCTGCTCCCTGCGTCCACGCGTTGGAAACGTGTCATTTAACAACCCATGTAGGCCTAGAATTATTGAACGCTTTAACCAGTGAAAAATAGCAGATATACAAGCTCACAGCGCGGCACCGAGTGCCGCGCTGCGAGCTTGTAGATCTGCTATTTTTTTTAAAAAGGTCGTGAAAATGTGTGTAAATGTGTATTTTCAAAGCGAACGTTTGTAACTCAAATTTTGCTTCTGGGGGGGGGGGGGGGTCCCTGGAACTAAATATTTTGAGATTGGGGTCCGTGGCCAAATACATATCATTTTGGGGGTCCTTCACATGAAAAGGTTTGAGAACCACTGACATAGTAGTATCTCAAGAACAGACTAACTGAGCTCCAGTTGAGAGAAAAGGACCTTTTCTTTGACGATGGCTGGCCAGATTGCTGACATAAAAACATAGGGTTTTCAAAAAATCTTAGAAGGATTCAAAAGACACTTATAGAATCGGGTCAAAATTCTAATTTTCACGATTTTTCAAAAATAGCAGATCTACAAGCTTGCAGCGCGGCACCGAGTGCCGCGCTGTGAGCTTGTATATCTGCTATTTTTCATTAGTTAAAGCATAAAATAATGATACACAATATGTGTACCCGTTCTAAATGGGTTAATTCCACATAAACATAAGCACGAGAATGCCTTGTAGGCCTGTCACAGTTATTACATAATCGTCTAATCGCAATTATTTTGAGGTAGACAATTATTTATGCATCATTTTGCATCGTCATGCTCATTTCCACGTAGAGAAATGTTCATAATAGTTTCAAACACTTTAGAAAAGTAGTGGAAATAGCAGGTCTACAAGCTTACAACGCATCGCATCCGTTGTGAGCTGTTAGATCGTCTATTTTGACTATAAACGAGTAAAGAAAAGTTATTATATACGCCAATCATTCCTTTGTATATTTCGGTTATGTGTTATATCTGCTGGATTTTTTTTTTCATGTAGATCTGCTATTTTTACAATATTGCTTTTTTTTTAACAAAATGTAATGCCTCAACTCTTACAACTCCAGGTGCTTGTCAGTTTAACCCATTTAGAACGGTTACACATTATTGTGTATCATTATTTTATGCTTTAACTATTGAAAAATAGCAGATATACAAGCTCGCCACTCGGTGCCGTGCTGCGAGCTTGTAGATCTGCTATTTTTTTTTAAATCGTGAAAATTAGAATTTTTACCCGATTCTATAAGTGTCTTTTGAATCCTTCAAAGGTTTTTTTGAAAAACCCTGTGTTTCTAGGTCAGCAATCTGGCCAGCCATCGTCAAAGAAAAGGTCCGTTTCACTTAACTGGAGCTCAGTCAGTCTGTTCTTGAGAGACTACAATGTCAGTAGTTCTCAAACCTTTTCATGTGAAGGAACCCAAAATGATATGTATTTGGCCACAGACTCCCATCTCAAAATATTTGGCGTGACAAGCTTGAGGACCGCTGCCGTGGAGGAGTACCTGAACTCTACGGTGGCGGTGAAGGACTCGTGCTCGGTGATGGAGAAGACCAGCAGGAAGCCCTCTCCGCTGCGGAAGTAGTTGTCCCTGATGGCGGCGTAGTCCTCCTGGCCCGCCGTGTCCAGGATGTCGATCTGCACCTCCTCCCCGTCCAGCACCACCTTCTTCCTGTAGCTGTCCGCCTTGGTGGGCTCGTAGTCCTCCACGAACTGTAGGGGGAGACACAGAGAGTAAGCCAAGACGGAAATAGCAAGACTCGCCATCTCCGGTTTGCTTCCCGTATCCGTGTGAAGAGTGCCGACGCCTTAATAGGAGACGGGAAGCAGGTTGGAGTCTATTCATTTCCAATGGGAGAGTGAACGTGAACACAGCTTCTGAACCATTCTTTAGCCCCACGGTCACAAACCACACAATATTCCCAACATTTTCATACTTAAATGGCTTTCTTCAGAGACACACATATTATTACATTATCAACCTTTCTCTGTCCCAGAAACATACTCTCGCGGGATCTAGCACCAGTAAACAGGACATTCGCGATATTTGCCATCGGACACCGGCGCCCACTTAGGAGACCATTGCCGATCTAAAAGCTTTTGAAAGCATATCTTTTTTTTTTCATGAATTGCTCTATTACAATTTGGACATTTTTGGGCATTGAAAGATTTTCCAGAAATCTTCATAAACACATCAATAACTAGAAGCAGTGCTCTTCCGAGCACAGGTCTCCACCAGGAGACAATAACAACAATTTATTGCCTCCACCAGCCGAAGGCTGAGGGGAGAGTATGTTTTCCCCTCCGTCCGTGCGTCCGTGACGTCAACCATACTATGACGTCTATGGTGACGTCATGGACAAACTTTGGGGACGGACGGACGGACGCACGGACGCACGGACGGAGGGGAAAACATACTCTCCCCTCAGCCTTCGGCTGGTGGAGACAATCATGGGTTGCGTTTGTAGTCCAACACCATCCATGCTGATTGGCATAGAACTAATGTTCTACGCCAATCAGAACACCTGTGTTGGTCCTCAACATGGCCACTGTAAGAATACAAATGCAACCCATGAATAGCAGATCTACAAGCTGCACAAGGTCCACTATTTCCGCAAATTCTCATAAGACAGAGTATATTGGTTTTAAGTGGTTAAAATCCATACAAAGAGCCCTTCTGGGAGCTCAGAACAAACACCAAGGAACATTATTTCGACCTCCTTTGTAAGGCAGCTCAAATCATGTTTCACTTGAGTCATGGTTCTCTATGATCGTTGATGCACCAATAATGACACTGAACGTAAATGAAAGGTAACATAAAGGCTTTGATTCCATGAATCGATTTTCACAATAGAGCTCTCTAACGTAGGGGGAACAAAAGGACTGCAGTGCCAGCATTTCTGCCTTTTCCCATCCATAATGCCCAGTTCTTTACATTCACAGTAGATTGTAGTCATTTAGCTGACGATCCAGGGAGACTAAGAAAACAAGTGCAACTGCACAGCAAGCTGAACGTCACCTTCATTACAAGCAACAAATAACAAAACGGTAAGGACTTTTTACATTTTATGTAGAGAAGATACATGATTTATTTATTTGGTTTAATTTTACTGTCCCAAGAGTTCAATTATTGTTAAACATCTGCACCACTTAATTTACACGTCTATACAATTAGAGAATGTAGAAGAATTGTTATTTTGATTTACCTCTCCTATGGTACCACATCAATACAGCATTGTGAATTGTGGACACAATCTTATCCAACAATGACAAATTATTCTACGTTTTGGCTGCATCGCATGTGAGAGGCTCAACCTCATCAAATGGTGGTTCCGTGGCTCAAATGCCAAAGAATAATGGACCTTGATGTGAAAAGGGTTGAAATCAACTGAAATAGAAACATGGCACTTATGTCAAGAAGGTTGCCGAGCCCTGGTATAAAAGATACATATATAAAAAAATAGAATATTGTGTAAAAGTTCATTTTCTTTCTTTAATATAATATTAGAATATTACACACGACCAAGGATTTATAATACAGAAATGTAAAACTTCTGAAAGGTTGTTAATTTATGCACTTAGTACTTGGTCTGGAATACTTTTGAACGAAATACTGTATGTCTTCATCAATGTCAATACACCAGTTACTAGTAGTTTTGGCTCTGTGGGCAAAGTGCTTCTGGCTAAAGGAAATCATCTTCTCCATAAAGCTTGTAAACCCATGGAAGCACAAAGTGCTCTAAAATCAGCACGGCTGTGAGCATGCATATCTGCTATTTCTGAAAAATCTTGAAGATTTGTGCAAGTCTTTGGATATGTTGACCCGTTTCTATAAATCTCTTCTAAATACTTCTAAGATTTTTGAAAAACGCATGTTTCTATGTCCGTGGTTCTCAAACGTTTTCAATCATGTCAAGGACCCCTAGAATTATATGTATTTGGCCACCGACCCCCGTCTGTGAAAAAAGAAGGTAGTCGACGGAGAAATCAGCGCTGCCATGATGGGTCTCACCTCGTCGTACATGAACTGCAGGGTGAGGGCGCTCTTCCCCACGCCTCCGCTGCCCACCATGATCACCTTGTGGAGGGCCAGGGAACTCTGGTTTTTACTTTTACCCGTCGCCATCTCTCCACTGTTTCCTCACTCACACACACACACACACACACACGCACGCACACACACACACACACCCCTTCACCTACAGCCGAGCACTCGCTGGAAGCACCTAAAGAAAGAGACACAAAGAAAGCACAAAAAGCACGTTTGGTTTAATTGAAGGAGGCAAAAATAATAATCTTCATCATCATTGTCACTGTCGGGTGGACATTTCGTCATGTCGCGGTCACTTTTCAGGAAAAGGGGAGAAAAGAACCAGTATTCCAATGGTATATATAGCATATTTAGTTAGTTTTTATCCGAAGTGCTTTACAGAGATTGTGCATTACATTCACCCATTCACACACAAATGGCGGTCGAAACCATGCAAGGCACCAACCTGCTCATTGGGAGCAGTTAGGGGTTCAGTGTCTTGCTCAAGGACACTTCGACACAAACTCAAGGGGAGCCTGCGATCGAACTGGGAACCTTGCGGTTCCCAATCCTCTGAGCCACTGCCTGTTATTATTTAGTCACAACAAACTCTTGTTAATACTTTTCATTGGTTCAATATTTGTAAAAACCCACAGACACACGTATAACCCCTTTCACACATTTTGAATGACACTCCTGTAAAATGAAGCAGGGCAATGATAATTTACAGGAAAAAAAAAAAAAAAAAAAAAGTTGCAATATGGAGAAACAAGGTTTCTGCCCAGAAGCATTGATGTTTAGGAATGCCACTATGGACCAGTGCTACATGACAGATGGAGATGGTTTTATTACTGGAGTCTCAAGATGGCGCTCAACACTCTGTGCCAAGGTGCTTCGGCCTCAGTCCAACAACTCCCCGAATGACAACCAGGAACCATTAAAGTGGTGCCAATTGCACAGTAGTGAATCTTTAGAACTTAATAAAGTTTTCCTGTCCAAAGGTCAACGACTCTGATGGAAAGTAAATGAAGCCGTCACTTGGAGTCTCTAGGTACACATTAAGTTCTACCTTTAAGGACTCTGAGTGCTTAAAGGGGAAGACCACCCATTTTCAATATTGAAATATGTCATTAATATACCTTAGAGGAGTTGTGTGGAAATAGAAAAAAAGTTCCCCCTCTTCTGTGTTGCCTAGAACTGGAGGATTGATTTTGGGGTTTGTATTGTAAAGTACAACTTGATGACATCACACATTGTCTTAGTCGACAACAGACCTCTTATCGAAGAAGAAGAATAATAACAGGTTGGCCTAATTTGTTATATAAATTAACAAAAATCAGCCGATACCGATCAATCACCGATCCATTCAAGTTATTATTTATATATTATTTATATTTTCTAAATGTTAATGTTTTAACATTAATTAATTAATTCACTCATGAATTCATTTATATATTTGCCTTATAGTTATTTACCAGCATTACTATGTATTTATTATCATAGCAGTAACTAATTATTCCTTCAGCACTGTGGAAATCAATACCCCAAAATGGCCTCAAGTGGGCATACTGAACGGCTGGTTGATCGGATGCACCGATCGGATCGGATCGGTGAATTTACCTTTTGATCTAAACCACCGATTATCGCCGATCACGCTTTGATCGGCCCGATCCGATCCATTGCCGATTGATCGGTAACATCTCTAGTTGAAAATGGGTACAGTGCTCCTCGAAGGCCTCAAGTCTCAGAGAGTGAAAGCGAAGCATTCAGTCTTTATTGTTCTCAGGTGACTTTTGTGGCTGTTCTTCAGGGTTCAAGGGAAGGCCAAGTTCACACATTCTCGTAAACGTCTCTGGATGCCACGACTGAACACACTTTGAACTACAGTAGTCTCTCAACGCTTCCATGATCTCTGAATTCCACAGATTCTGTAAGTCACGCCGTACAAAAGGCTGCCTCAAGGAGATGTCATCGGCTTGTCATTTCCGTTCACGAAAATATATTTTGAAACATTTTTAAAATATATATATTTTTTCTTTTTCTTTTTTTTTTACCAGGCTTCAACTAATGTATCCTTTATCTGTGTTGGAACATGAGAGTGCAGCAGGAAAAAGGCCCCCGGCCAGGGACGTCCTGTGGACTGTAGTAACCTACTGACCAGTGTTGACTTCAAAACTATTGACTAAAACTATGACTACCCTTTTCCACGAATTAAAGCTAAATAAAAAGGAAATGAAAACAAAGCTATGATGACTAAAACTATAAATACAATTTTGTATTTATAGTACAAAATTGTCAACAAAATTATAAAAAAATATAAAAACTAGACTAAAATGTTAGGGAGGGACTGGACTAGTGGAGAAGAGATCCAGTAGAACTAAAAAGACAAGCCGTTTCTTGCTCGGTTGCGCTCGGCGCATTGTGAGCTTGTAGATCTGATATTTTTCACAATAAAAGACAAAACAAAACAAAAGGTCACTAATCACTGTGTGAAAAGTTTGAACTAGTTGCAGTGTTGTTTTTGACAGCATATTTTGATTTAGTTTTAGTCATAGTCTTTTGAATAAAATGTAATTTAGTTTTAGTCATTATTTAGTCACCTGAAAAGTTTTCGTTTTAGTCTAATTTTAGTCGACTAAATATCATACGATTTTAGGCAACTAAATGATAATCTACAGTTGATTTAGTCAACTGAAATGTATTTTGGCAGGCCTTGATGGCATCGTAATGACTGATTTTACACTTGGTTGCGTGCTGAAAATAGCGGATCTACAAGCTCACAACTTGTGAGCTTGAAGATCTGCTATTTTCAGCATGCAACACCTGAGAGCAACCAAACATAAAATGACTCTCTTCTCCACCAGTCCCTCCCCAACGTTTTAGTCTAGTTTTATTTTGTTGACAGCGTCAATATATTTAGTCTTAGTTTTAGTCATCACAGCTTAGTTTGTATTTAGTTTTCATCAGTGAAGTCGACAAACATTTTTTGTCATAGTTTTAGCAGACGAAATCAACACTGACTAGTTGTGATGTTGATGTGAAGTCATATAGCCCTGAGCCACGCTAGACGTAGAAAAGCCCTCGTGTAACGGACACATCCTGAATCCTCCCCGACACACAGCTGTTAAGAGGTCACCATGGTTACCGGACCACACCCCATAAATAAACTGTAAAATGAACAACGGTGGAAATGTGACACCCAGCCAGGCAGCCACAGCTTAATACCACCCTCTTCAGATGAACCTGTTATTGTTTTTACACGAAGAGGAAAAACGCTCCACAAGCAAAACTAGACGGCACAATCCCCCCCCCCCCCCCCGCTCACTCCAAACACAGTGTCACCTTGTCACCTTGAAGTGACAAAGATCGGTTTATTAAAATAATGATAATAATAATAATTATATAATATAATAATACTTTGTTCAAAGTAAAAGTCAGGAATTAGAAATGTACCTGAGCAAAAGTACAAATCTATTAAAATATACTTTTAAGTACCAAAAGTACAGTAAGTGCTCCTTAGGCAGAATGTCCCGTTTCACACATTTCCTAATGTATAAAATGTATAAAACTCGTTTGAAAATAGCAGATCTACAAGCTCACAATGCGTCACATTGTGCCCGAAATACATTGTGCCCGAAATGTATATAGGGCTGAAGTAGCTGAAGTAGTTCAAATAATTGTAGTGTAGTAAAAGTGCAATATTTGCGAGTAGAAGTAAAAGTACTGAAAATCTGAAATACTCCAGTAAAGTAAACTTAAGTACAGCACTTGGGTTGGGTAAATGTTCTTAGTGACTGTCCTTAAGTCACCTTACTGTAGGTGATCTGTGTTTGTTCTTAGTGACTGTCCTTAAGTCACCTTACTGTAGGTGATCTGTGTTTGTTCTTAGTGACTGTCCTTAAGTCACCTTACTGTAGTGTAGGTGATCTGTGTTGACTTGTCTCTCCTTGGCCCGACCCTGCTTCTCTTCTTTCCATTCTCTCTTTGGCCCCTTTTCCACCAAAAGAACTTTGGTTCTATAACTCGTTCCGTTCTAGACTCTTCGAACCATGGCGGTTTCACGGAACCGGCCGCGAACCGGCTTGTGTTTCCAGTTGCACCCGTTTTCCTTTTCTTCTTTTTTAAGCCCACTTCCCAGTTCAAGTATATCTTTTTTTGGTTCCAGTTCAGAACCAACTTTTAGGGTTCTGAATCTGAACTAATTCATTTTCAGTGGAAACACTCTGAGCTGGTTCAATATTAGGCGGGACAAAAGAACCAGACCACTCAACCCGGTGGAAAAGGGGCCTTTGTGTCTGTCTAGTCCAGGGGTTTTCAAAGTGGGTGACAGGGCACCCTGGGGTGCCGTGACAGCAGTCCAGGGGTGCCGTGAGATAATTTGATAATTGGAATTTATTTGGACACTTGAAAAAATATTTAGTATCATTTTAAACTTGAAGTACAAAGTTATTTTCAGTCAGTTCTAACCAAAATGGCTGTTATCTCAACATTTTCCTCGCAACATAATCACTAAAATATCGTCACTGTCGGGCAGAAACCTCGTATCTCCAAGTTTCAAATGTGTATGTCTTTTGGTAAAGCAAAGACCTGCTTCATCATACAAGACTGTCGCACAAAACTAGTTTAGATCATTTTATAGACTAGAAGCTGTCGGGCGGCCCAGCGTCTAGTCGGCGACCTGGCCAACTCGGAACAATGTAAATAGGGAATGAATGCCCCGCCCTTTAATGCAAACCCCATTATACCTGTTTTCATAGGACCCGTTTTGACCATCTGTCTGCCTGTGTCCATTTATGCCCATATATGGAGATATCTGTATCTGTCTGTCTGTCTGTCGGCGTCCATTTTATGTCCATATATGGAGATCACTGCAGTTATAGTTCTGGGTCCATTTTATGCCCATATATGGAGATATCTGTCTATCTGCGTCCATTTTATGCCCATATATGGAGTATCTGTCTGTACCTCCAACTGTGTTGCAGACACAGTGCCGGTTCCCCCTTTAATGCAAACCTCATTATACCTGTTGTCATAGGACCCGTTTTGAACATCTGTTTGCCTGTGTCCATTTATGCCCATATATGGAGATATCTGTATCTGTCTGTCTGCGTCCATTTTATGCCCATATATGGAGATCTTTGACCATCTGTTTGCCTCTGTCCATTTATGTCCATATATGGAGATATCTGTATCTGTCTGTCTGCAATCCATTTTATGCCCATATATGGGGGCATTCATTTTATGCCCATATATGGAGAACGCGCGTGCCCGTGGGACGAACGGTTCTCGAGATACGCGGATTACATACATACATACACACTCACAGAGATTTTTTGTTGACTCATGTGGCGTACGTCATTTTATGCCCATATATGGAGAACGCGCGTGCCGGTGGGACGAACGGTTCTCGAGATACGCGGATTACATACATATACACACTCACAGAGATTTTTTGTTGACTCAAGTGGCGTACGTGATGTCAGAGCCTTTTATGAAATGATGTCACAATGAGTCAGAGCTTTCGCCGATTTCCTCCGGAACAGCCTGATGTCAACAATCAACCCCGCATAAGGAGATTCCGAACGTTTCGCGCCGGTTCGGGAAAACCGCGCGTCGGGTCGGGTCGAGACCCGGCACTGCACTCCGTGCCGCGGCAGGGAACGCGCGTGCCGAATCTGAAGCCGGTGGGACGAACGGTTCTCGAGATACGCGGATTACAGACACGCAGAGACTTCTCGCATTTATAGATAGACGTCTAGTCGGCGACCTGGCCAACTCGGAACAATGTAAATAGGGAATGAATGCCCCGCCCTTTAATGCAAACCCCATTATACCTGTTTTCATAGGATCCGTTTTGACCATCTGTCTGCCTGTGTCCATTTATGCCCATATATGGAGATATCTGTATCTGTCTGTCTGTCTGTCGGCGTCCATTTTATGTCCATATGTGGAGATCACTGCAGTTATAGTTCTGGGTCCATTTTATGCCCATATATGGAGATATCTGTCTATCTGCGTCCATTTTATGCCCATATATGGAGTATCTGTCTGTGCCTCCAACTGTGTTGCAGACACAGTGCCGGTTCCCCCTTTAATGCAAACCTCATTATACCTGTTGTCATAGGACCCGTTTTGAACATCTGTTTGCCTGTGTCCATTTATGCCCATATATGGAGATATCTGTATCTGTCTGTCTGCGTCCATTTTATGCCCATATATGGAGATCTTTGACCATCTGTTTGCCTCTGTCCATTTATGTCCATATATGGAGATATCTGTCTGTGTCCCTTTTATGCCCATATACGGAGATATCTGTCGGGTCGAGGCAAGGCCCCTGTATTGCCCATATATGGAGATCTCTGTATCTGCCCATATGCCCATATATGGAGATCTCAGTCTGTGTCCCTTTTATGCCCATATATCTGTCTGTGTCCCTTTTATGCCTATATACGGAGATATCTGTCGGGTCGAGGCTAGGCCCCTGTATCTGCCTGCAGTGATGTCACAATGACTCAGCGCTTGCGCCCGGCACTGCAGTGATGTCACAATGAGTCAGCGCTTACGCCGATTTTGCGCCGATTTCCGCATAAGGAGATTCCGAACGTTTCGCGCCGGTTCGGGAAAACCGCGCGTCGGGTCGGGTCGAGACCCGGCACTGCACTCCGTGCCGCGGCGGGGAACGCGCGTGCCGAATCTGAAGCCGGTGGGACGAACGGTTCTCGAGATACGCGGATTACAGACACAAAGACACACAGACAGACAGACAGAGACTTCTCGCATTTATAGATAGATGATAAATACAAAACGAATGGTTTTGGACATACAAGGTTTCCTCCCGACCATGACGATATGCTATAAATATAAGGTGCTGGGAGTGAAAATTATAATGTAGGGGTGCCTCGGAATAAAAAAATCACACTATTGTGAACTGAGCGGTGGAGGCTGCGTGCGTGTGTGTGCGTGCGTGCGTGTGTGTGTGTGTGTGTGAATGTGAGTCTGAACAACAGCGCCCCTCCCTTAACATGTGTGGTCAGAAAAGGTACTGCAAGCTACATACAGACAGACAGACAGACACAGACGCATACATACCCACACACACGGCCACGTATAGGAGACGGTGTGACCACCGCTCAAAAATATTTATGGGGTGCCCTGAGACAAAAAAGTTTGGGAACCCCTGGTCTAGTCTCTCCATGGCCACTCTGGCGCGTATTGCTTTTCCGAGGTCCCAGTATTCCGAGGCTAACCTGCCGACACTGGTGAACGGCCACTCATCATCATCATCTCCTCAGGGGGAGTTCAGGGTGCTAATCTGCGGCTCCTCCATAAACATCACCACCTCACAACCCTTCCATACAGTACCAGCCCAGGCCAGGAATGATTGCACTAAACCAGGCCTACAGTACATCTGTATCTGCCTTACACTCAACACGGCATTAATATGCAGGCCTGAGGCCTGGCAGCATCGTGAAATCCATAATCCATGAATGAAACAATTCTTATAGAACACTTTATTATGAGATAAACCGCTGGCTCTCAAACCCTTTTCTGGATCAGAGCCCACCCATAAATCCAGAGGGAAAAAAAGTGTTTGCTGACCAGTGGTCAGATCTAGAGTGGGCTTTGTGGCATTTTCACAGCATGTTTATTGTAATGCTCAACGGAATCGATGGAATCCATAGTACTGTTAAATGGTGCATGCATTCATTCATACACACACACATTGCAAGGCACAAACCTGCTCATTGGGAGCAGTTATGGGTTCAGTCAGTGTCTTGCTCAAGGATACTTCGACACTAACTCTGGTTTGATGTCATTCAATTTCATGACTGCATTTCATTTATTTATGTTTTGAATATTGTCGTGTGTACTGTGATGATGCACCCAATAAAGAGAGTGGATAATTGAAACTAAACAATGACCACAACAAACATCATAATTAGCCCAGGTGCTCATGGAATAATCTTTCATCAACTTCCCCAGTCAAAGCATCTTTATCAAATAAAAGGCCTGAGGCACATTTGCAGCTAATTTATGCAAATCTGTCATTAGTGGCAAAACACTAGCAGTAATTATCAATCAATTTGGACATCACAAGACGACGTTTTGCATAGACTGCCAGATGCCCCATTTTTTTCATTTATTTTTAATAGGAAACTTGTGGATTATTAACACATTATTGTAGCGCACTGGTTCTCAAAGTGGGGTTCAGGGACCCCCCACGGGTCCTTGGGATGGTTCCAGGGGGTCCCCAGCAAAATGTGCTAACCCTTAATAATTCAATAATCATAATTACTTTAACCATTATTTTATGTTTTAATTATTAAAAAGTAGCAGATATAAAAGCTTGCAGCGCGGCAAGCTTGTAGATCTGCTATTTTTTTAAATGAAGATTTGTGCTAAGTTCTATTCTATAAATGTCTTCTAAATATTTCGAAGGTTTTTGAAAAACACATGTTTCTACGTCAGAGGTTCTCAAACCTTTTCATTTCAAGGACCTCTAGAATTATATGTATTTGGCCGCCGACCCCCGTCTCAAAATATTAAGTATCAGGGACCCCCAGAAGCAAATATTGGAGTTACAAATCATGTTCACTTAAAAGAATATATATACAGTATACACAAATGTTCATGATTTTTCAAAAATAGCAGATCTACAAGCTCGCAGCGCGGCACCGCGTCTCAATGGGTTAATATACCAAATCTATGTGTGCACTCTCAGAGTTATAGGGGTCCTTGAAGAGGGGTGGGGGGTCTCTCAACATGAGAACCACTGTTGCAGACAGTGATAGCAAAACTGCTAGTCTAGCCATGGTTAAAGGAAATGGCAGGGTGGGTGGGTGGGAGAGGGAGACCCCCTGTACAGGGGAGATGGGGTGCTGGTGTCAGACACACCTCTCCGTCAACCAGGAAGTCAGGGATCAGCCCCATGCGCTTCCTGTCTTTGTTTCCAGTGACCATGGCAACAAGGAAGGATACAAGTACACACATGCGCGCACGCGCACACGCACACGCACACACGCGCACACACACACACACACACACACACACACACACACACACACACACACACACACACACACACACACACACACACACACACACACACACACACACACAAGTGGTGGAAAAAGTACTCACATTACTTAAGTAAAAGTATCAATACTGCAATATAGAAACACTCCGTTACAAGTAAAAGTCTAGAATTCAAAATGCCCTAGAGTAAAAGTACGAAATGTTAGAAAATAGCAGATCTACAAGCTCACAACGTGTCAATATGCGACACGTTGTGAGCTTGTAGATCGGCTATTTTCAAATAGCCATGGTATGAAATCGGTCTGAAGTGGATTAATGTATGTTTTATAATATAATCATTTATATCTGCAAAGTAACTAGTAACTAAAGTTTTCAAATAATTGTAGTGGAGTAAAAGTACACTATTTGGATCAGAGATGTAGTGGAGTAGAAGTAAAAGTACTGAAAACCAGAAAAACTCAAGTAAAGTACAGATACCTCAAATCTGTACTTAAGTACAGTGCTTAAGTAAATCTACTACAAACCTGCAGTGCACACACATACACGCGTGCGCACACACACACAGGCGCGCACACGCACAAACGCAGTCACACACACGCACGGCTATAGGATGCAGTGGTTATAGCTGAGCTCAGCGTTTCCATGCAGCAGAAGCTGCGGTGTTTAACGTTACACAGCCGACAAACTAACAACACAACAGGAGCATCATGGCAGGATTAATTAGGCACCAGATACCACCAGTCTGCTGCCCTGTGCTAATTAAATAAAAAACGCACTCTCTCAATATAAATATAGCAATCACTGTAAGAGACCATTAACCACTTAAACCCTACACTTAGTTGACCATATTCCCAAGGGCTCTGTTCTACCCCCCCTCGCTCTCTATTGTTATATCTTAGCCAGAAACAGGCGATGTACAAGCTAGCAGATCTTACATTTTTGCTGAATCTTCCCCCCCCCCCCCCCCCCCCCCCCCCCCTAAAATACTGTAGTGTTGTTACTATCTATCTACTACAGTTACTATCAAAACCTCCACCGGCTGGCTGGCTGGCTGTCTGTCAGTCAGTCAGTCACACTTTTCCCCTACTCATATCTCCGCCACCGTTGTCCCTATCCATGCCAAACCTTGCACACACACACACTCCTTGGCTGCCAAACCACAACTTCCACCCCACATTTCTCACATGGCCCTCTTCTAGCGCCACCATGAGGCCGATTCTTGCAAAACACATTTTTGGACACTGCTCCTACAGATTTTGCCCTAAAATCACACAAAGCAGTACACAGCATGTCTAGAGTCCTGTCATCAACATGGATCTGTCCCATTTAGCGCCACCATCAGGCAGATCTTTTCAAACACATTTTTGGACACTGCTCCTACAGATTTTGCCCTAAAATCATGCAAAGTGGTGTATACATGTGACCTGTCGGTCGCTTATCTCCCGATTAGGGAGTCTTACTGGTAGTACTCGATTCAATGACTCGTCTTGAGTCAGATTTTTCATTGACTCGGTCTGGTCTTGGTCTCGCCCATAATGTTACTCTGTCTTGACTCGGTCTCGGACTAAGGGAGTCGGGACTCTTCCCCCACCGAGTCCACTCGAGTCAAGAGTCACTACAGTACAATGCAATGAAATAATTATATTATACCCATAATTATTATGAGGAACCCATTCACATTAAAATTATAAGAGAGCTATCTGGCGCTTTTCATTGGTGAATTACTAGACGATGTATGTAAATGGTTTAGTAAGTAAACCCATAGTCCGGAGAATGTGTTAATCTTGTACAAACAATAGCAGGAAGTAGGAACTATAAACTTTTCGAGATGTTAATGATGTCCTGAGAACCCAGTGATGTTATGCATAGATCTAGCTCAAAGTGCACAAACTCGGTCTTGATTCGGATTCGCTCCGCCTCAGACTTGGTCTTGACTTGTAATTGCTTTAGGTGGACTCGACGACAACACTAGAATACGGATGCTAGGGTAAAAAAACTAACAATTGTATGGAATAAGCATCCATGGCTCTGTTGGGTGGAGACGAGACATCATTATGTCCAAGACTGTTACTTTTCAGGATTCAAATTGGACAAATGGGAAAAGTAGCAGATCTACAGTAGTAGAGTGCAACTGCTGAGTGAGAGATCTGATACTTTTGAGTGACGCTGTACTATGATCAAGTAGGACGTTACTTTATATTAAAATATAAAAAAAGTTTGTTAGCCGACAGCAAAGCGACAATATTTAATATATTGAAATTAATTGAGTGTAATTGTGTGTGTGTGTGTGTGTGTGTGTGTGTGTGTGTGTGTGTGTGTGTTTCCTGGGGGGGAGGGCGTAGGGTTCTCTTACATTTCCTCTCCAATGTTGCAATCAAGGTTAAACAGAGGCCGGTGGGGGGGGGGGGAGGGGATGTTTGACCTAGATCTGAGGAGACTGGGAGAGACCGTGGTATATAGAGGGGGGGGGGGGGGGGGGGGGGGGGGGGGTAGAATACCACCAAGCCTCCCTCCCCTCTGGCAGTCAGTTATAGGAGGCTTTGCTGCTGCTGAAATATAAATGACACGGGGGGCCAAGGAGCCTCCAAGAATTCATTACGATTCCCTGGAGGATGAACTGTGTCTGGGGGTCCCTGGTCTGCTAGCCGATCTACAACGCGTCGCGTTGTGACTGTGAGCTTTTCAGTACTGTTACGTTGCGACGCGTTGTGAGCTTGAAGATAGGCTAATTTGTTGGCAAAGAGATCCGGTAGAGTGGGGAAAAAAAACTGTAACAAGTACGATATTTACAGGTTTGACCAATTTTAGAGGGTATGAATTATAAACGGTGCCGGATATATGCAGCTCGGCAAATAAAAAGGTGAATTGATCCCAATGCATGACGGAGGATCATTTCACGATACATTTTTATCTCCACAATGCGATTATTGTGAGTGTTTTTTTTTTTTATCACGATAAACGATTATAACGATTGTCGTCCCATCCCTAGTCTCTGTACAACGTAAAGACACAAACAAAGCTCTCTAAAGGGAGCTGAGCCGGAATCCTGGGGAACATGAGGACTTTCCTCTCTCTCTCTCCATCCATCCATCCATCCATCCATCCATCCATCCATCCATCCATCCATCCCAGCAGACTCTCAGGAGGATATCCTCCAGCATCACAGATGGGGAGAACAGAGGCAGACAGACTAGTTAAAGTTCCCCTTCCTATTCCTTCCTATCAGCTCAGTTTATGGTTAGGGTTCATAATCATGATAGTGTTTCGATGGAAGCATGACATTTGGCACAGTTAGAACATGCCATATGGAACATTTTTGGCTATAGGGACATCTCAGATTTGTCTTGGGAAACTTGTGGGAGCCAATCAAAGTTGGACTCTCATAGACTTTACTATACAGTAAAATAATATAAACAATAAATATGCTTTAAGTAGCATGTCTGTCAAACAAGGTGTTTTTCATGATTCTGAATCCAATGCTTGTTTTGCACGAAAAACATTCCTTTCCGAAACACGGCCCCCACAAAACTGTGAAAAGTGACGACTCATCACTAAACCATAGTTTTATGGGGTCCGTTTTTAGCCCAAGGAATGTTTTTCGTGCAAAACAAATGGTTTCATTGGATTCAGAATCATGAAAAAACCCTAGTTTGACCCCTCACATGCTACTTAAAGCATATTTATTGTTTGTATTGTTTTACTGTATAGTAACGTCTATGAGAACTTCGGGCGGCCGAGCTTCTAGTCGGGGACCGGCAAACTGTGTCCATTTATGCCCATATATGGAGAGATATCTGTATCTGTCTGTCTGCGTCCATTGTATGCCCATATATGGAGATCTCTGTATGTGTCTGTCGGGTGGCCGAGTGTCTAGTCGGGAACTGGCCTACTCGGGAACGATGTAAATAGGGAATGAATGCCCCACCCTTTAATGCAAATCCCATTATACCTGTTGTCATAGGACCCGTTTTGACCATCTGTTTGCCTGTGTCCATTTATGACCATACTATATGGAGATCTCTACTTTATTGTAAGAATATTTGGACCCGATTAAATGTCTTCTAAATCCTTCTTTAGATCTAAATCAGTGGTTCTCAAACTTTTTCATGTCAAGGACCCCCATAATTATATGTAATTGGCCGCAGACCTCACCCGTGTTTCAAAATATTATGTATCAGGGACCCCCCCAGAAGCAAATATTTGAGTTAAAATGTTCGCTTTAAAAATACATAGTCAAAGAGTTGCAAAAATGTCCCCGACTTTTCAAAAATAGCAGTTCTACAAGCGCGTACATCTGCTATTTTGTCAACACCACATTTCTCAGCCAAAACAGAGGATCTGCAAGCTCACAGACGGGTTGTATTCTTGCCCAATGTTCCCCCCAGAACATTAGGGATGCTAGGGCTCAAGAAAGGTCGGTAAGCAGGTGTGTATGCTGTGTGTGAATGAAGAAGAGTCTTTATTTATGTAATACAATCACTGCACTGTGGCGAGCAGCGGTGGAAACTCAAACTTGTTACTCAAGTAAAAGTATCAATACTGCAATGTAGAAATACTCTGTTCTGTTACAAGTAAAAGTCCGGAATTAAAAACGTACTTGAGTAAAAGTATCGGTATCAAAATGTACTTACAGTACCAAAAGTAGAAAGCACTCGTTATGCAGAATGTCCTATCAGAAGTTTTCAAATGTATAAAAATCTTTTGAAAATAGCAGATTGTAGATATTTTCAAATGGCCGAAATGTATAGGGTTGAAGTGGTTAATGTATGTTCTGTAATAGTAATCCAAGTCTACAAAGTAATTAGTCATTCAAGTTTTCAAATAAATGTAGGGAGTAAAAGTACAATATCTGGATCCGAGATGTAGCATAGTGGAAGTAAAAGTATTGGAAATGGGAAATACTCAAGTAATGTACAACAAATTGTACTTAAGTACAGTACTTAAGTAAAGTACTCGGTTGCTTTACACCACTGTGTGGAGAGAGAGACTGGAGGCTCATTCACACTCCAGAGAAGGTGAAGAGCGGTTCACCGCAAACCCCTTTACTTCCGACATCACCCCATCACCCCATCACCCCAACAAGTGAGGAGCTACTCACTTCACCCTAGTATGAATGAGCCTTAAAGGAGTAGTTCACCCCCAAAATGGAGACTTGAGTTCATTCATATTTTTTGTTGCATTCCTAAGACAAAATAGTTAAAAAGTAAATTCACCCCCATTGATTCCGGATGAGGACCCGAATGCATTTGGGTCCCCATCCGGAATCAAAGGGGGTACATTTATTGTAATCAAATTATTGGCTTAGGAATGTGACAAAAAAAACAAAATATGATTGAACTCAAGTCTCCATGGCGTGAGTAATCAATAGAAAAAAAAAGTCATTTTGGGGGTGAACTACTCCTTTAACAGTCCCACAGACTGGCTCATCACCGTGGCGACCGCGATGCTGCAGCGATGAATAATTGACAAGCTAAAGACAGAGTGAAGACATTGCAGAGAGATGTCTGTAGCTTAACATAAACACAAAGGTTCAAAAAGGTCCCTGTAGAGATTTGGCCGGAAAGTGTATGAAAACTAAAAAAAGCAGGGTCCTGCAACACCCCAGAATGCATACTAACCATCCAATAGAAGGATGGATGCACAGAGGACCCATTGAGAAAATGGTGCGTGTGTTTGTGTGTGTGTGTGTGTGTGTGTGTGTGTGTGTGTGTGTGTGTGTGTGTGTGTGTGTGTGTGTGTGTGTGTGTGTGTGCGCGTGCGCCGTGCACGTGCTAAATCCTCTCCGGTGTATAACAACGATGCCTTCTTCTAAACGGCTCTAAGTAGCTGCTTTTTTTGAGCGGTGGTCACACCGTCTCCATAGCGTGGCCGTGTGTAGTGTGTATGTGTGTCTGTCTGTATGTAGCCTCTGGTGTAGCCTGAGTACCCTGGGTGACCAGAGAGGTGCTGTTGAGTCTAGCCTGCCCTGAGCATCAACTGCAAACCACCGCTCAGTTTACACGGGTGTGATTTTTAAATACACCATCACACCATTCAACTTGCCCCCCGTTTTTCAAAAAGGACAAGAAATGCAAAAAACATAATAACATGTCCTGGGACATACTGTAGTGTAGGGATGTGTGTGTGTGTCTGTGCGCGCGCACACACACACACACACACACACACACACACACACACACACACACACACACACACACACACACACACAGTCTAGTGTTGATTTTGTCAACTAAAACTATGACGGAAAAAAAATGTTTGTTGACTACCTCTTTTCACAGACGAAAACTAAATAAAAACTTTGATGTAAGAAAAGAAAAATGGGATTTTAACTCGAGCCGTGACCCAAAAATGGGTCCCCCGACCCACTGTTTGGGAACCACTGCCGGAAACAGCCGATCTGGACACGCAACAACTAACCATAAGCATACCTGAGGCCTGACATCACATCAACTCCTAAGCCTTTGAGCTGAGTCAGTGAGGGCCAACAAGAGCAATCATAAGATGGATCATACTTCCTAGAACAGTTCCATCTGGACGCCATTAAACACGGAGAGGATCCTCCCTTCTTCAGCCGAACCCCAACCCTCCTCTGTCTCCAACAAGCACTCATGACCAGGGATGGGACGATATGAACATGTCATATCGCGATTATTGTGACCAAAGAAATCGCGATTTACGATATTATCGCGTTAATCAAAAATATCCTCAACATCCATTATCCTGGGGTGGAACATTTGCCAAAAAATAGCAGATCTACAAGCTCACAACGCGACGCGCTGTGAGCTTGTAGATCGGCTATTTTTTGGCAAAGAGATTTGGTAGAGAGTGAAAAAAAAAAGACTGTATCAACTACGTATATTATTAAGTACGTTTTACCAATAGAGGGTTTAAGTGGTACCGGATATGCAGCTCGGCAAATAAAAGTTGAATTGATCCCAGTGCACGAGGGAGGATAATTTCACGATATATTAAATCTCCACGATACGATTATCGTGAGTGTCGATAATATCGCGTATCGTCCCATCGCTACTCCCTCATTACTGCAGCAGCTGAGCTAATGTCTATGCTATGCAGAACTTCAGCATTCCAGGAACACAGTATATTAGGGTGTTTTCAGACCAAAGACCCCCCTTGACTGAGAGAGAGAGAGAGAGAGATGAAGCACTACATTTGTATACGAATTGTAATGTTGCAGGTTAAAACTTTTCCATAGATTTCATAAATACACTTTATGTCTATTTTATATTTCGTCTGTCGGGTGGAAATTAACCGCATTATGTCCAAAACTGCTACTTTTCAGGATTCAAAATCATAAACGAAAAAAAAAAAGAAAGTAGATATACAAGCTTAAAGCACGTTGCTTCGTGGCGTGTGTTTCGAGCTTGTAGAACTGCTACTAAAATGTGTTTTGGCTGTGCCTTGATGGCGCTGATTTTACACTTGGTTGCATGCTGAAAAATAGCTGATCTACAAGCTCACACTTGAGCGCAACCAAACATAACATTACTTGTCTTTTAGTTCTACTGGATCTCTTCTCCTCTAGTCCCTAGCATTTTAGTCCATGTTTTAATTGTCAATAATTGTCAATACATTCAGTCTTAGTTTTAGTCATCATAGCATAGTTTTCATTTAGTTTTCGTCAGTGAAAAAAGGTAGTCAACGCACACTTTTCGTCATTGTTTTAGTCAACACTGTAAAACAACACTGTGACTTTGTATTAGAAAGGCCAAAACAGACTAAATCTACAGTAAAGACTTCCTCCTCTCTGAACTGTCATCATCTGATGTGCTGCACTGCTGAAAACCACACTATCACACATCATAAACATACCGAGCATACAGTACGTAGCGTACGTACGCCGTTAAAGAATGCATGGCATGTGTGATGCAAACACTCATGCATTTCATGTAGGAGCTCGTTCCTGTGGGCCAACTCCCTGGTGTTGGCTGGCTGGGGGAGGGGGAGGGGCTAATAGCTTCACCTTGTTGTCCCAGGTCATGCTGGGACATGTAGTGAAAGTAGCAGGAAAACAAAACAAGAGAAGCTAATAACGGTAAGTGTGGCCACAGCTGAGTACAACAGTAAAGCGCCATTCACACAGGGCACGATAACTATAAAGATAACTATAACTATCTTTCACTGATTGTATTTTTTATTTTTAATAGCTGGTGTGAACACTTTTAAAACTATATTAGTTATAATTGTAGTGCTCAGTGTGTGAATGGCTGAAAAGGTAGAGTACAATTCTACAATACAAGGGTGGCCATAGCTGAAGCTCGCAACTAGATCTGCTATTGTTTGGCAAATGTTCCACCCCAGGATAATGGATGTTGGGGATATTTTGATTATCGCGATAATATCATAAATTTCTTTTGTCACAATAATCATGACACAAATTGTTCACATCGTCCCATCATGCCTACTTTTGATGCTTTTGAATAGTGAAAAGTGACCGTTTTGGACATATGCGGATCCCACCTGACAGAGATTATATCACACAAGGAATAGCAGTCAAACAAGACTGTGCGTCTTTGCTTTTTTTTTTATTCCTCTCTCTCTCCTCAGGAAGACCGTGGCCGCTGGGCATCAAGAATCTTGAGTTACGGAGGAGAGCTCTTCTTTCCGGGCTTGATGAATAGACTTGGGACCGGCAGCGACGAGCGAGACGCCTGCAGGAGAGGAGGGGGGTCTCTCTCTCTCTTAATGGCCATCATGTCTTTTTTATACAGGACAGACCCTGCCTTCTCTCCTCAGCAGCCACAGGGCAACGAATATCTCATTCCTCAAACCCGGGAGTCCTAGATAGGAGCTGACACTCCATACAGAATGTATGGCCCTTCCCTTCCCTCAGCCATCCACAAAACGGGGGGGGGGGGGGCAGACATAGATAAGATTGATGGGGACAGGGTACGCGTGTCTTTCCATCTCCCTCTGCCTCCCATAATCACTCTTAGAGGGAGAGAGGCCCCTTTTCCAAGTCCAATAAAAAAAGTCTTATATCAGTCTCTCTTTATCCTCCTGTCCCGTCCTGACCGTCCACTTCACTTCCACTGCCAACGTCATTAGCAGATGGTTTTTTGACTCCCGCCGCCGTTACACACTGATCCTCCACATTACCGGGGCCAGAGTGGAGCCGGCGGGTCAGTGAGGCAAGAGGCTTGTTATAAAACCAAACGCTGACGAGCCAAAGTGCATTAAAAAAGTTCTTCTTTTGATAGTAGGCCTATAGTAGCCAACCTGGATAGATTCAAAAGCAGTGGTGTAAAGTAACCAAGTACATTTACTGAAGTACTGTACTTATAAGTACAATTTGCAGTACTTTTACGTCTACCCCACTACATCTAAGAAGAAAATACTGTACTATTACATGTCACAATTGTTGCGACCGTTAGTTCGCAGTTACTATCAAAACCTCCACCGGCTGTCTGTCTGTCAGTCTGTCCGTCACGTCACACTTTTCCCGTACTCATATCTCCGCCACTGTTGCCCCTATCCATGCCAAACTTTGCACACACACACTCCTTATGGCTGCCAAACCACAACCACCACCACTCATTTCTCACATGCCCCTCTTCTAGCACCACCATGAGGCCGATTCTTGCAAAACACATTTTTGGACACTGCTCCTACAGATTTTGCCCTAAAATCACGCAAAGCGGTACACAGTATCTCTAAAGTCATGTCATCAACAGGGACTGTCCCATTTCACACATTCCCAACTAATTGGTTACCATTGCCTTCTAAAGTTTGTGTATGCGACCTGATGGTCACTTATCTTTTCAAACATTTTGTACTTTTGCTTTTGATACTTAAAATACATGTTGATGCCAACCCTTTCATACTTTTACTCGAGTGCATTTTGAATTCCCGACTTTTACTTGTATTTCTATATTGCAGTGTTGATACTTTTACTTAAGTAAAATGTATGAATGAATGAAACATTGTAAAGCGCTTTGAGCACTTGGAAAAGCGCTATAAAAATGCGATTCATTATTAAGTCAAACATGTGAGTACTTTTCTCCACCACTGATGCATGTAGAAGATCTTTGGAAAGGGGGATAAAATGAATCCTGCACCAGTTCTGGCCTGTTCCCAGGACCTCCCTCCACCCCTGATGACGTTCAATGGCTCAGGGGCAGACAGTGTAGAGAACTGCTGTTTTCATTGTTACAAAGTTATTACAACGTGGCAAGTGCCAACATGGTTATCTTGCATGCTTCGTGAACACCAACAACTTGTGTTGTTGTTGACGCAAAGACACTCATGCACGCACGTCGCGCACACACACACACACACACACACACACACACACACACGCACCTCTAATACATGAAAAGTGACTGAGCAATGGTTAAACATAAATAATTTGACAAATGTCAACGTTTTTCACTTTGAAACATCACGACAATCTCATAACTAAATATTGTAAACTTGCTCAGACAGACAGACAGACAGACAGACAGACAGACAGACAGACTATGAATGAAATTATGATGTAAGCATTTCTTCATGAGCAACAATTGGAATTTGTAAATCACGTTTTTTTTTTATAAATCACACAATATACTATAGGCCCAAGCCCCAAGTCTGTACAACTCAAATATTATGCAATTCAAAATGTATTTCAAACAGAGCGTGCCAATTTGATAGGTGATAGCTTCAGGCTTTTTAAAGACCTGTGAATTAAGGTCAGAAGGGAACAGTAGTCTTAGATGCCTCACAGCATAGTGATCATTATCTCCTCACCAAAACGTGAAATGAGGATCCGATAGTTGACAGGGCGCTCTTTGGATTCCTTCCCCCAAGACATGCCAGGAATGAGGGCAGTATGAGCCAACTCCAGTAGGGATGGGACGATTATCGTTATTATCATTTATCGTGATAAAAAAAAAAGCACACACACACACACACAAAAAGATAAAATCACACTTGTTTGAACTGAGCGGTGGAGGCTGCGTGTGTGTGCGTGCGTGCGTGTGTGTGCCTGGCCTGTATGTGTGTGTGTGTGAATGTGAGTGCGAGTGTGCCTGGCCTGAACAACAGTGCCCATCCCTTAACACGTTGCAGTCTGAAATAGAATGGTGGTTGGTAGATTAGCCGTGAAATTTCTATTATTGTATTGTGATCTGAGACATAATATTATGTTTATAAACATGACCCCGCAGCCCCTCCATCTTGAACAGCGCCGCTGTTTTTTCTTTTTTTTTTCCCCCCAGGCCAGTAACTCACCATGATTTTCTCGATCTCCGTTGGGATAGAATGGGGGTTTTGGCCGATCGTCGATGTCCCCGTGCGTTTCGCGTGCGCGATCCTTTCACGTAAATGTCCCCGCAAATAGTCCATGTGTGACTGAAGAACAGAACTGAAAAGTTTCGCTAGCATAGCCCCAAGCATGGCTGCAGGAGGAGCTCGAGTGTGTAGACAGTAAACGGATGGGTGGAAGGTGCCTTGGAGAAGGAGAGGCGCTGACGTCACCTCTGCTTCATGCACGGTCTGCATGAGCCATCAGTGCACGAGTGGTGACTAGGGAAGGTTAGACGATCGCCGATTTTCGGATCAAAAGCTTTTATTCCGGTTTTAAAGACAAAGTCCGGGAATGTACGACGTGGCTGAGAGTCCCTGGGGGGATGTGCGATATAGTACGGTTTTAACATTAAGGGGCTCCCCTTGGCTTAGAAGGTGTTAACATGTGTGGTCAGAAAAGGTACTGCAGGCTACATACAGACACAGGCTACATACAGTGGTTGTACCTTGAAAGTGCTGGTCGTGGCACCTATGTGGTACCACCATGGCAGCCAAATCAGTTGAGGCACCACGTTGTTACATGCCACAACCACTAGGTGGGGTAAGAGAGCAACTAATGCCCAGACAAAGGCATATGAGACAGGTTTGTTGCTTAACTGGGTAGTTTATTTAATTTTCAAGAATGAGAAGATTTTGAGCTTTCAGTCAACAGAAATGACTTGTTGGCAATTGTATTAAATCCAGGGGAAAGGGTGAATTTAAATGCAGAGTTCTAATGAACTGAAAAAGCAATTATTGCTATATTAACAACTGTTTATCATATTTAACAACATTAGACAAATGAACTATTCTAATTTCAAAGTCTCCAGGCCAGGAAAAATAAAGGATAAATAAAATAATTCAATAAAATCCTCCAGTCAACCATTCGAAGTTGATTATCACCTTTAGGCATTTTATATATCCCTATGTAATTGTGAGTATTTTCTTTTTTAAAGATTGCTACTTTAAAAAACAACTATGTTTCTTACACTAAACAATGTTAGACAAAACAAACACCAAAGATTTGAAATCTATCACAAACAATGCCATTTCAGTGGACTAAGCAGGAATCGAACCCCTGTCCTTTGGCTTACAAACCTGTCTTTCAGTCCCCTAGACCACACTGGACCTAATGCAGAAGTGTGTCGTACTGGCTAGAGTCTAGTTAGCCTGCTACAGTGACAGCCTGAATAGTTGAGAAACAGATGTAGAGTTCTTAATGATAGTTTTTTAAATGATTGAAGACTTTATTAGAAGTTTGCATAGGAAAAGGTACAGTTTCATGAGGGTACAGTTCACTGGTACAATGTCTACTAAAAGGAGATCCATGAAAAGACTAAGCTTATTTCCACAGGAAACCATTAAAGTATCTCATACAAATAGTTTTAAAAATCAAATGGTGTTTATGTGATAAATGGAGGCTATATTGTTGCTACATTTCTGCCAATCATAAAAGAAGGGGGGAAAAACCCCAGCTCTTTGCAGAAAATAGCCGATCTACAAGCTCACAACGGCTGCCGAGGGGGAGGGGTGATGGGGAGTCTGATAGACAGATCTCAGACTTCTGACTGCCCCCGGCCATGAGTTAAACAAGGATCTCAATGTAAAACAGCATTGGGCTTTCCTGAGCTTTTACCAGTGAACTGTATTAACTGTCATGAAAGTCTACCTTTTCCTATGCAAACTTCTAACCAGTTTAAATATAGGCCTGTCTTTAAAGTGGCAATCTTCAGTCTCCATAAAATGCAGGTTTACAAAAAGTGATTATAACTTATAAATGTTGAGATTTTATTGTATTGATTTTTTCCCCTGTACGGTGTTCCTTGAGTACTGGGGGCTGAAGAGTTTGTTTCTTTATAAAAAACGGTTTATTACAATAAACAATGTTATTTAAACAAAGCAAACACAAAAGATATTGGATAGTGTTAGCACCCCAAGCCAGAATGGAACCTCAAACTCCCACTTACAAGCCCTCCTCAGAGTCCTGTAGACATTCGTACAATTGTTTAAACCCAGGCAGTTGTAGTTGAGTGGTTAGTGTGCCTGCCTGGCAGTCCAGAGCTCTCCAGAGTAATCGCAGGTACGATTCCTGCTCAAGTCACATGTTTGCTGTATATAGAAACAATACTAATTATTTATTTTTGTTTAAACTGTGTCTGTTTTGCAATCATCATAGGGATATACAAAGTAGCCATAAAGTGATTACTAACTTCTAATTGTTGAATGTAAGATTTTATTGTTGTTGTTTTTTTCCTGTCCTGGGGACAGACCTGATTTTCATTACACCTTGGCACCAAGGTACATAATACATTATTATTATTATAATGTTTTATTTATTTATTGGAGAAATAATGCAAAGTTCTTCGAATGACCACAACTCCCCCAAGTCCCAACCTAGCCTGGGGCCAGCCTAGATACTAATGCATCTAGCTAACTAACTGCAGTATCTACCTACCTTGTTTTAACATGGCTGGGATGTCTAGCTCAGCTAGGCTAGTCCCAACCCCCCATGTGACACAGTTTAGCAAACAAACTCACAGAGAGAGTCAGACACACACAGTGGGGGGTGGGGGGTTGGGGAGTACACAGGTACGAATTCTGGCCAGGCCACTTACTTGCTGAAGTGTCCCTGAGCAAGACTTTTAAATCCCTAATAAAGAAACAATCTCTATTGAAATAATCCTAATGACTTATTTTATTATTGTTTTAACTTTGTCTCTTCTGCAATCATCATAGGGATATACAAAATAGCCGTAAGTGATTACTAACTTCAAATTGTTGAATGGAAGACTTTATTGTATTGTTTTTTCCTGTCCAAGCGACAGACCTGATTTTCATCTTGGTGAAATGGCTCCCCCACCCTCCCTCCCCAAGTCCCCATCACCCCTCCCCCTCGGCAGCCGTTGTGAGCTTGTAGATCGGCTATTTTCTGCAAAGAGCTGGGGTTTTTTCCCCCTTCTTTTATGATTGGCAGAAATGTAGCAACAATATAGCCTCCATTTATCACATAAACACCGTTTGATTTTTTAAACTATTTGTATGAGATACTTTAATGGTTTCCTGTGGAAATAAGCTTAGTCTTTTCATGGATCTCCTTTTAGTAGACATTGTACCAGTGAACTGTACCCTCATGAAACTGTACCTTTTCCTATGCAAACTTCTAATTAAGTCTTCAATCAATCAAAAAACTATCATTAAGAACTCTACATCTGTTTTTCAACTATTCAGACTGTCACTGTGGCAGGCTAACTAGACTCTAGCCAGTACGACACACTTCTGCATTAGGTCCAGTGTGGTCTAGGGGACTGAAAGACAGGCTTGTAAGCCAGAGGACAGGGGTTCGATTCCTGCTTACTCCACTGATTTGGCATTGTTTGTGATAGGTTTCAAATCTTTGGTGTTTGTTTTGTCGTCTAACATTGTTTAGTGTAAGAAACATAGTTGTTTTTTAAAGTAGCAATCTTTAAAAAAGAAAATACTCACAATTACATAGGGATATATAAAAACGCCTAAAGGTGATAATCAACCTCTAATGGTTGACTAGAGGATTTTATTGAATTATTTTATTCATCCTTTATTTTTCCTGGCCTGGAGACTTTGAAATTAGAATAGTTCATTTGTCCAAAACTCAAGCTTTGTACTATTATTATTATTATTATTATTATTACCCTTATTATTATTATTTTCCTGTCATGGGTCGTGGGGAAATTAGAATTCAATAGCATACTTATTACAAATCTAGTTGAGGTCTAGGCGCATCTAGTTTTTTATTTGTCAAATGTTTTTAAGTATAATAAACACAGTTGTGTATAAAGCAACAATTGCATTTCAATTCAACCTGAACTCTGCATTGTCGTCTAATTTTTCTTTAATTAATAACAATCACAATGAATCTGTTCACCCTTGCTGTGTTGCCAACACTGTAATGTAGGGTTCATGGACTCACATGTGCCTCCCTGTGGCAGATAAGCAACATTACATGCTGTAACACCTCTAAAAAAGGTGGTACCACCTTTACTCAACTACACTGTAGTGGCACTACAGTGGTGCCACTGAGGCAGCCAACTGGTGACACTGCCAATCTCAACTGCTAACGACTGTACAGACAGACACGCACGCATACATACCCACACACACGGCCACGTATAGGAGACGGTGTATCCACCGCTCAAAAACACTCACAATAATCGTATTGTTGAGATTTAAATGTATCAATTCACCTCTTAATTGCAGAGTTGCATATAGGGCTAGCCAAATGGAGAAATATTCGTAACCGGTCACCATTAAGCCTTATTGGTTACAGAACTGTTAACCCTTAAGGAAATGTGTTCAAAAATGCGCTGTTTTACCCATTTAAAACAGGGAACATAATAAAGTGCCCTATTTACACATTAAACACAACAATACAACGAGGAGGAAGAAGAAGAATTAAAATGTTTTCCATGAGAAATGTTTTTTTTTTTTGCAGTGAAACATTTTGATTGACATAATCACGTCTGTAATGTAACGCTGCTGCAACAGCAGCAGCGCGAACTCCCAATGTGGAAACATGTCAATGTAATAGTAAAATTAATAGTAAATAATTGCACAAACAGACTCCCAGATCACCGTAAACACATGGAGATACACAACCGTAAGCTGCCGCCTGTGGCTTTTACATTAGTGCAGACTACTCCGAGTACTGTAAAGATGTCTGATTTAACGTTCTACTCCTCATCAACACGTAACACTAGCAAGTTGTGGAATCATGGAACTTTACTTGTCTCTAGAATATTTTTATTTAAACTATAATCTTTTTAAGATTTTATGAAACCACCTATGGTACAGAAAGACACACTTAAGAAAAGCGCAAGTTCGCTCCTTGTCATGTCTTGTTTTAGTCGACTAATCATAAACTATTAACTAAATCTACAGTTGATTTAGTCGACAAAAATGTATTTCAGCGGGCGTTGTGAAGTGATTTTACACGTTGCATGTTGAAAATAGACGATCTACAAGCTCACAATGTGTCGCGCTGTGACGCGTTGTGAGCTTGTAGAACGCCTATTCTCAGGGCCCAACCAAACATACTGTAAAATTACTTGTCTTTTAGTTCTACTGGATCTCTGGATCTCTACTAGTCCCTCCCTAACATTTTAGACTAGTTTTTATTTAATGACGAAATTGTCAACATATTTATTCTCATTTTTAGTCACCATAGCTTAGTTTCTATTTAGTTTTCGTCAGTGAAAAAAGATAGTTTTACGAATATTTTCTGTCATAGACAGTTGTAGTTCACAACATTAACACTGCTTCCCCCAAGATGCACAAATGCCTGGAATGGGGGCAGCCATGATGACGAGTCAACTCAACAGCACAAAAGAAACAAAACAACAACAAATATGTCTTGCAAAACAAGTTCCATTTGCACTAGAATCAGCATTCTGTTCATGAGATTAATACTAGTAAACAGTCAGACACCAACAAGGTCCACTGAGTCTGTGACATTTTGCAGAATATCAACATTCACTCAACACTTAGTTACTTGACTCCAATTGAGCTTTGTATCGCGCATGATTAACCCACAGGTTCAAAAGTTTAATTAACAAGTGAAATCAGTTCACTGCTCTAGGGTTAGGCTGGCCGTGACCCCCAAAATAATCATATTTGAATTGGGGACCCCCCACCCTGACGAGCACTATAATAGTTGATGCATTACATTTTGTTTAACACGGTTTTAAAACAGCAGATCTACATGCTCACAAGCCAGACGTTGTGATCATGTAGATCGGCTATTTTCACAATTTCTGCCTCTAATATTTCACAATATGGCCAATGTTAAAATTTAAAAGGGTCATAAAAGTCTTTAAATTGTCACTTTAGAAATGTGTAGTTACCCCTCTATACACTTAAACTTTATGTTAGTTTGTTTACTGTTGATTGAGAAAACAACATTGCACATTAATTTAATCATCTGGGGACCCCCGCAAAATCATTTGGGGACCCCCCACAGGTTGACCCCCCACTGCTCTAATGAACCACGTGGACTGGTCTGATAACGTCTGGGTGTTTCAGGCTATAACAGCAAGCCTAAAACATCCTTTAATCACTGAACACAGACAAATATAATTAGGCCTAATAACTGAAAAAGATGTCAGTGGTAGGGCTGTCACAATTATGACATTTTACATGGCGATTAATTGTCACTCAAATAATTGCGATTAACGATTTAATTGTGTTTTTGTCGTTGACAATTACATTTCTGTTTGGCTTGTAGGCTTTGAAGTTGCACATGGCAGATATGACACATAACCTAAATATACAAAGAAATGAAGGACATATTTGACAACTTTACACTTTAAAAAGAACATTGATAGTGGACATAGCCGATCTACAAGCTCACAACGTGTTGCAATGCATATAACATATATTAAAAAAATCAACATGTAAACGATTATGACGATTATCAAAAAATAATTGCGATTATGTCAAATAATTGCGATTAGACGATTATGTAATAATTGTGACAGCCCTAGTTAGTGGAGCAGTGCTCTGTAACAAAGTGCGGAAACCTCGTATGTCCCAAACGTGTGACGCTGTAGTATGATCAAGTATGGGCAGTGGTTTTTAAACCTTTTCATATCAATTTCCATTATTTATTCAGCATTTGAGCCACGGACCACCATTTGATGAGATTTTGCCTCTCAGACCCTCAGGGACAACTGGTGGTCCCTGGCCCGCTGGTTGAAAACCACTGAAGTATGGCATTAATTGTATGAAGAAAAAAATACAGAAAAGTAAAGAAAAGGTTAACACATCGGGTGCCCACGTGGTGTCTACGCGTCAATCTCTTTGATCTTTACGAGTGCCCAACGACGCGCTTGACGCGTTGTACAGTAAACTATACTGTACTGTAGCTACTGCACTTGGCTACCGCGGTGATGAAACAACTCCATTTCCCAACATGCAGCGCGCAATTACGTCACCCGGACGTGCTGTGTGGCTCGTTGACTTCCTGTTTACCGGCTGCACAAAAATGCTGTTTTCTCCGGATTCTCTTCCTTTTTTCATTTTTTTCTCAAAACGGCAGCCTCTTCTACATGCCGTAACACAAACACTGTGGCTTAGAAATGATAAAAAACGGTCCTGACTGAAAGAAAAGATTTTCGCGAAATAAACAGGACATACTCGGATTACATTTACTCGGATTACTTTTCTCGCCAGTACTCTCGCCGGTAGGTAAAATGACGCGTTGCCATGGGCACCAGCAAATTAAACGTCAGAGATCACGTGGGCATCCGATGTGTTAAGAGGTTTCTGTTAGCTAGTCTAGTGGTGCACCGTGAAACGTGACTAAATGGGAGGAGCGTGATATAAAATAGCAAAGCATTGTTAATGACCCTTTTTTTTTTTAGGTTGTCTGAAAGTAGGTCTTGCTCACCCCCGAGGCACATTAATCTGGATGATGTATTTATTTCTCACTGCTTTTCTCTAATGGCATTCCAGAGAACAGTCACTGTTCCTCCATGCTGATGAGATGGGGGAGAGAAAAAAAAACTCCCTCCCAGTTCGATCCACTAACTGCTACAGTGGTTCTCAACCTGTGGGTCGGGACCCCCGGGGGGGTCTCAACATGATTCTTTTTTTCTTATTCTTTTTTTCCCCTTTTTTTTGGGGAGGTGGGGGGGGGGGGGGGGGAGTCCCAGGTGACAGTGAGGTGACACATTTAAGGACTTTTAAGACCCTTTTAATACCTTAAAGAAATACTGTTGCTGCATCAACAGTAGAAACTAGAACTAGAACAGAGTTACTAAAAGGGGTCCTCCAAGTCTTTGTATGATAGAAACCTTTTCTCTCCTGTTTAACTACTTGAACCCTAGCGTCCATATTCGGAGAAAATAGCAGATCTACAAGCTCACAACACCTCGCAGCGCAAGGTGTTGTGAGCTTGTAGATCGGCTATTTTTGGCAAAGAAGTTTGGTGTAGAGGGGAACTAAGGGACTAAGTACAGAGTGAAAGGTCAAGTTTATTAAGTATTGACGGTTCAAGTAGTTAAATATCTGAAAAAACAAATTGACATGAATCCAAAATACACTGATGATGATTTCACTGTGAAACGATTAAACTACAGTATATGGAATCTATGAAAAGATTGTGGGGGTCCCTGCTTCATCTCTCTCTCAACTAAGGGGTCCTCAGCGTGAAAACGTTGAAAATCCCTGAACTAGAAAGATGCAATTGGAAATTGCAAGTGTGGTTGCCGTGACGCGAGTCACACTTACAGATATCTCTATATCTGTCAGTCTTACAGTAAGGCCTGCAGGGCCAACAACACTAACTACACTCGGTTCGAAGTGAAGCGGTGAACTTTTATTCTATGTGTTCTAGAGCTATGAACTCTGTGATCTATACATTCTTCCAATTCTGAATGAATGAATGATTTTATCTGGAGGGCCGAATTGTCATGTGAAGCTTGACCAATCCTCAAAGTATGGTCTCATTGTACATTTTTAATCATCCAATCCTCAGACCGGGACGGACATTACACACATATTCTGGACATACGGGACAGATAAAACCTGTTCATTCTGGACTGAAATGACCATATATGGATATGAACGGGACACACAAAGCCACTCCTTGGAAGCGGTGAAAACATTTGCCAAATTGACAAATAACCTAAGAGAGGCAAAACATTTGTGACGATCTACATTGCGATCTACAATCCCAGTTGTGGGCTTGTACAGTAGATCTGCTCTTGTCACAGTGTTTACCTGTGTTTAACCGCTAGGCCCCTGAGCTGGTTACAGTGACTGCCCTGAGACTGGGAGGTCGGGACTCGGGGTTCGATCCCCGGCCGGGTCAAACCAAAGGCTCTGAAAAATGCTACCCCCAGTGCCTCCCTGCTTGGCACTCAGCATCAAGGGTTGGATTGGGGGAAAGCCCCTGCGCTATTACTAGTGTCATGTCCAGGGTGTGTACTGGTACATCAAGCTGCCTCACACTACAGAAACAGGAGATAGGCTCCTGCCCTTTGGGCCTCATGGCTCTGCAAGGCTTACCGACCGAGTCAAACAGAATGTAATGCCTCAACTTCTACATTCCAAGTGCTTGTCAGGGTTGTGGGACTGCACTAGTACACTATTTAGTACACGCACGCACACAAGCAAGCACGCACGCACGCACGCACACTAGGGATGGGACGATATGAAGATTTAATGTCACTACATGTGACCAAAGAAATTGCGATTTACAATATTATCGCGATAATCAAAATATCCCCAAAATCCATTATCCGGCGGTGGAACATTTGCCAAAAAATAGCAGATCTACAAGCTTGTGACACGTTGTGAGCTTCTATGCTTAGTAAAGGAGATTTGCACCGTACTCAAGTTCTTTTTTTCCATCTACATACACCAACTCTCGAGTCTCTTCACCCCAAAATAGCAGATCTACAAGCACACAGATTGGCTATTTTCCGTTCCTACCCAGAATATAGGGATGCTGGGGTTCGAGTGGTTAAACGTCAAGTATAAAGTTATCTTCCGTATGTTCAATAATGGAAACAGATACTCTCTCATGTTTTCCTCCAAGACATAGACTGTATCTTAGGGGGAAATGTTTGCATAATTAGGTGGCGTAATATGACCATAAGATTCTAAAAGAATAATAATAATAATAATAATTCTGGGGTGTCGTGGATGAAAAGGTTAACAGGGGGAGTGAAACAAGGGTGAGAACCACTATCATTGGACATCAGCCAGTACCCGCTCGAGGTAAGTGGCACAATAAACTATTTCCACATCAATACATAACCAGCATGTGTGTGTGTGTGTGTGTGTGTGTGTGTGTGTGTGTGTGTGTGTGTGTGTGTGTGTGTGTGTGTGTGTGTGTGTGTGTGTGTGTGTAAAACAGTGTGATATTGTGTGGAAACTCAGGTGACACATTGTTGCACTCAAGGCACAATAATAATGAGCAACCTTGGGCGTGTCACCTCTCAGCTCAGGGGACTGTATAGTAACAGTTGTAGCGGAACAACGGATCATTCTGCTGGGAAGCCATGAGTCCAGTTGGTCAAATATCATATTAATACTAACTAGCCTACAGCCCCTTGGTGTGAAGCAGACAGACGCTTGTTAACGCCCATTTGTGATGTAAATCGCATCACAGGACAAAGCCGCCTACAGGCCAAAATTTGGGGAAATATTTTAAACATTTGGGGATTATGAGAAGTAGAGACACATTTGAAGGTGATAAAGTTGATGTTGGGCAAGGTACATGCGTTATTGATTTTTGTATTATGTTTTTTAGACAATTGAACAACTGCTGAACGTGGAGTTACAGATGGAAACACACACAAACACACAAACACACGGGGCGATTATAATTAAGGTTGTGGGATGTCTAACAGACAATACTAATGTCAGGTAGAAAACCTCTCATCTCCACTCATTAAATGTTTCTATGAATTTAGTAAAAAGGACCCTGTATTGAACTGTACTTTTCCTGTGCTTTTTTTTGTTGTTGTTGTTGCTGTTGCAAACTGCAGTGCTAATACAGTATTCAATCAATCAATCAATTTAACCATACTACGGTCAGTGTCACAGAAAAGCATACAAAGTAGCAGATCTACAAGCTTGAAACGCAGCTCGAAGCGACACGTTTCGAGGCTTGTAGATCTGCTCATTTTCTTTTTTGGACAACTGATCATTCGTTCAGGGAAACAATACAAGTTGGTAGGTTTCATGAATTGAGTACAAAAGGACCCCAATGCAAACAAACCATTGCGCTTTCATGTGGCCTAAACGCTTTTAGTAGACCTCGTATCTGAACTGAACTGCCCTGCACTATTAAAACAGCACTCAATCAATCAATCATGGTCAAACTCTCAAATATGATACTACTCATCCATGTTTGTATGAAACCGTCCACCATCGTACACACGTTAGCCTTTCAATCACACTGATTTGGTGGTCACTCAGCAGCCGCCTGTGGCATCACGAATGGTTTAATTAACTCAGTATCATGGATAGTTTAATTAACACAGATGAGATCACAAGAGAACGCTCAGTGGTAATGTGCTGTCTGTATCTCTCAACAACAGTGTACTGTGTGTACACGGTTACACTACACATGTAACCCAAAAAAAAGCACACAATTTGGTTAGTTTGTGCACACATTAATAGTTCAATAACTTGCCACCAAATGACCCCAAAAAAGTCACATGATTTTGAATAGAGGGATACTGATATCAATATCTCCCCCTCTGGTACTATGCATGAAGACAACACAACAACTAGCTAGGGACGCCTATCCAGGCATCTAAACTCAACTGTGGATTATATAGATAGTTTATCCACGGTCGGGTAATTAAGTGTGCCTATGCATAGCATGGGGACACTTCTTGTTCTCGCTCATATTTAAGCCTGACGGGCGGACGGACATGGGTTTCCCCAAAGTTTGGCGCGCTACTCCTCCCACAGTTTTTGCACCAAACACTCGCGCCAAATGTCAAATCGACCGGCTTACTCGGGAATCGTGTGCTATTACTTTTCTAAGAGAAAGGTTCTATAGTTTAATTGATATTAATTTATTAGTGAATTAATTTTCCCCATTGACTTATAATGGGAATCGCAAAAACTCACATTCAATTATTTTTCTCTCGCAAACCATAGGGGCTACAGTTTCAAGACTTGGAGAGGAGGTTCATAATGATTTCAAGGATTAAATAAAAAATAATAGTGTCATTTGGCCTCATGGTGGCGCTATAACAGCCCACTTTACGTTTTGGCCTGTAACTCTTGAACCGTAGGTCGGAAAATTAAAATTATTTTTTCCCTGGATTCCTTGGGTCAACACGCATCTCCCCATATAGGCCACGCCCATTTGCGTAGGGATAGATTTTCCGCCATCTTGAATTTTCTCCAAAACACACTTTTTGCTCCTTTTCCTACATATTTTCTTCAAATGTCTTAAAAACCGGTACACATGATCTATGAAGCCATGCGATAAACATAGTCAAAGGATATTTCGATAGTCCATACCGTTCGTTCGTAACGCGCTTCCAAAGTTAGCGGGAGGGGCACGTTTCGAAAACGATAGCCATAAATCACAAACAATAAGTCGAGTCAACACTGAATTTCAACCACGGGTCGGGGGTGGCATACTCAACGAATCCCCAAAAGCATTTCCACTTCGACCCCTAGGGGGCGTCACAAACGCGCGAAACGAAACCGTTTCGTGCCAGAACGCGTTTTTCGAGGGGACCGACCCTCTCACAACGAAACGCGGACGACTCGGCGGATGGTCTCACAGTCCAAACCGCTGCATGAGGTCGCGCATTTAGCGCGCTGCAGGCACACTTGTCAAAATTGACTCTGTCAATTCTAGTCAGAATATATCATCTAAAAATCACTCCACAATGAAATACATAAATTAACTAGAAAAGAAAATTTCCAAGAAATTTTAAGTGTGCCTGCAGCTCGCTAAGTCTGTGCAACCTTGTGTAGCGGTTGGTGTTAGCATTAGCGTTACATTTTTTAACATTAGCATTTTTTGCATAAGCTTTAACATTATGGTTCTTCATATGACACCACCCACAGCCATTTCGACTAATTAGTGGCGTTTTGGCGCATTTTTGGCCGTTATCACGGGTCGCACTTTAACAACAGTTTTTTTGAGAAAAAATTATTTTGTGAGAAAAAAAAAAGTGTTTTGAGAAAAAAAAAAGTTTTTTGAGAAAAAAAGTTTTTTGAGAAAAAAAAAATTTGAGAAAAAAAAATTTTTGAGAAAAAAAATTTTGAGAAAAAAAAATTTGAGAAAAAAAATTTTTTTGAGAAAAAAAAAATTTTTGAGAAAAAAAAATTAGAAAAAAATGTTTTTTGAGAAAAAAAAAGGTTTTGAGAAAAAAAAAATGTTGAGAAAAAAAAAATTTTTGAGAAAAAAAATGTTTGAGAAAAAGAAAATTTGAGAAAAAAAATTTTTTTGAGAAAAAGAAATTTGAGAAAAAAAAATTTGAGAAAAAAAAAATTTGAGAAAAAAAAAATGAGAAAAAAATAATTTGAGAAAAAAAAAGATTTATGACACCAGCCGCGAGTCTGTACGACAAACGGTTCATGAGTTATAGAGGCACTTCCTGTTTGGCGAAGGACACTTCCTGTTACAGAGGGGGCGGGGCTTAATCAATTACAGCTCATCCCTATTGGCCGGAAAAAGACCAAAGTTGTGTGTGCATTTTAAAGTTTAAATCACGTTGCTAGGCAAAAGTATGGCAGAGTTATGTGGCGCCAAAGTTTCTGGTTTTTTTTCGGAGTCCCCCATTCTAAGTCAATGGGGTTTTTGGGCGTCGTTTTTTGCGAATTACATCGCAATCGTATCGCGGATCGGAAAGAAAAGTAATAGCACACCATTCCCGGCCGAGCCGCACATTTTGATGTATATATTGCGGGGGTGGCGTAAATCGTGCGGCAGTTATTACGTGCCGAAGTTTCCCCCATTCTAAGTCAATGGGGTTTTTTGGCGTCGTTTTTTGCGAATTACGTCGCAATGGTAACGCGGATCGGAAAGAAAAGTAATAGCACACCATTCCCGGCCGAGCCGCACGTTTTGATGTATATATTGCGGCGGTGGCGTAAATCGTGCGGCACTTATTACGTGCCGAAATTTGCAAGAACATTACCGACTTACTTACTTACTTACTTACTTAAGTATGGCGGATTACAATAAGTGTTCTGCTATTGCATAGCAGGCACACTTAATAACGTGGACTAATTTAATCTACAATCAACGTGTATCACTCAACAACTGTGTACTGTAGACTGTTACACTATACAAATGTAACCCAAAGAATCAGAGTAGAAATTAACAGTAGGCCTACATTATGTTTCCAACAACTGAGACCGAAAAAAGTCACATGATTTTGAGGAGAGGGATATTGATATCAATATCTCCCCCTCTGGTACTACATGCATGAGGACAGACACCACAACAACTAGCTATAGAGACGCCTATCCAAGCATCTGAACTGTTTTATCCACGATAACCAGAAATATATCATCTAAAAATCACTCCACGACTGATGAAATACATCAATAATTAAATAAATACATAAAGTGGACTGATTTAATCTATAATCCAGGTGTCATTACATTGCATTCATTGGTCGCTCAAACGCCCTTTTTTCCCTTGAATGAAGAGCTGCTCTCTCCAGTTAGCAGCCTATTTATTGAAGGAAGAGGCGAAAAGCAGTAGTTTATTATTACATTAGTAATCACAACACACATAATAGATACACTGTGTTGATTATATTATCTGCAGCTTAGCTAGCAGCCTGCTTTATGGAGGGGAAAGCAGCAGTTTATTATTACACAGTGTTCACAACACATTACGGTGTTAATGTTTATTACAACTTACCAAAGCAGGAATAGTGTCTCTGTGTGTCTCCTCCTAGCTGGATGCTATCTGGACCTGGGCTGCATTTAACGGACTCTGAGCTAAAAGCTTCCCAGCAGCAGCAGCAACCACCAGACACGATAGAACAGACACAACAGATAGAACAGACACAGAACAGACAGGCTGCAACGAAACAGCCCAAAAAACCTCCACTAAAAACCCCACCTTCCTTCCTTTTCCTTTCCTTTGCTTCTCCTCTCCTTCCTGCTGCAGAACGGAGCGGCCGCCGTCCCATAGCCCGGAGGGACTGCAACGCTGTGATTGGCTAGTGACTGGCCAATGGTGTGGGTCGCGGGCATAGAGTTATAATAAAAGTATATATAAATGATATCCCCTTTATGTTTTTTATTTTATTTCTTTATTTCTTCTATTTTCTACGTTTAGCTTTTTAATTATTTCACAAGATTTTACATCCGCCCCTCCCCAAGAACAATCTACATGAATTTAAAAGATATATATATATTTCTTTCTAAACAATATTATTGCATGAATGAATACCAAAAATCCAAGAAATTCCATACATTTCGGAAACAATTCGTTTAAGAAGAAGTGAAAATATAGCAGATCTACAAGCTCTCAACGCGTCACATCGTAGTCGATCTGCTATTTTTGCTCATTTGATTTGGGTCCTGGGCAAACCCGTCATGTTATTATAGTTTATGTACTACATAGGCTATAGCAAAATCATACGCATCAGTTTCATGGTATAATTGGATTGGGTGTGACAAGATCATAAATATATTAGGTGTTAGAGATTCATCAATCTCGAATCGGGAGTTTAAAGGAATCTCTGTTGTAAAATAAATATAAAAACTTCCCAACAAACGATAGATATAACAAAAGATATTATTTAAGACAGGGGTCTTCAACGTTTTCAGGCCGGGGACCCCCAAACTGATGGGGAGATGGAGCAGGGACCCCCTACCACCTCGTAGGGTGGGGGGGTCGGGCTACGACATATTTTTTATTTTAAACAAGTACAAGTTACAGCGAGCAGGGTGGGCCGTACCGTTACCATTTCTAAACATACTACTTATTAACTGAGAACCAATGTCAATAATATCAACAATCTGTCAATTGCATAGTAATCATGTATTCAAGCTATTCAAAATGGATAGAATCATGATTTATTTTTTAACATAAATGTGGAAAATGGCAAAAAAAAACTTTGAAATCTTTTTTTTTTTTTTTTAAGCAATAATTTCGCGGACCCCCTGCAGTACCTCCGCGGACCCCCTAGGGGTCGCGGACCCCCTGTTGAAGACCCCTGATTTAAGATTATAAATTGTGCACAACGTTGCCATCTCGCGTCATCGGATGCCAGCCAATCAGAGTGCGGCCATATCCACCCGGGCTATGGGATCTGGAAACTCCCGTGGAAGAAATCCGAAAGGATGTGACGCCAAAAACACTGCCGTTCATTCAAATTCAACTTCCTTCTCCTCTAAATAATGAATTCCCCTCATCATTTTTATATTTCAAATATTTCTGTGGTTATTATGGGCCAATGAAGACTTGTGAAGCTGGCCAAGCCACGAACACACCGATGCTGAGAAATTGTTGGTGTAGGGTAGGCTATTATTTTCCAAAACAAAAAACATAACTGGAAATGTATGTGGCAGTACACGTGGATGTCCACCATGTGACGCCGTGAAGCTTCTAAACGATGCATTATTGTATTCCATAATTTACATGTATTTAGTTTGTACTTTAAGGTAATATTTTATTATTATTTTCTTTCTTTAGAAGGACCAGATAATTGACTATTCAGAATACAAGAGTACAATTATTGATTGAATAGTTAGTTAAAAAAAATGTAAATGGTGCATTATAGCACCTTTTTTTTCCAAGGCGCTTTACAATCAATCTGCATTACATTCACCCATTCACACATACATATGCATACACAGATGGCGGAGGAAACCATGCAAGGCACCAACCTGCTCATTGGGAGCAATTAGGGTTCAGTGGGCACTTTGAGACTTAACTGAGGGAGACTGGAATAGAACCGGTTCCCAAGTGGTCACCTTACTGTACCTCCTGAGCCACTGTCGCACCAACACGCAATACAACATGCATACTGAATGAAAGGTTGTCTTCAAGTCAGCATACAGTACACACACATAAGAACAAATCAACAGGGACAACAAGAGCGATTGCTAACAATCTCCATACCAGAAGGGCAGACCTTCACAGCACATACCAGTGTAGTTTGAACACATCTTTGCCTTTTTTATATAATTTAGATAAATGCTCTTCAGCTATTGTTCATGAAGAACAAAGAATTCTACTTCCATTACAAGGATGTCCCAGAAAGAGGGGGGTTGATTGTAGAATGCATTAACATAGCACTTTCTCCAAGTGTTTTTTTTCACTTGCTTGGATTGGAAAGCCAGATGGTTATGGTAACACTCCCCATCTGGTCTTCTCTGTAGATTAAAACAATCGCCAAGAGTCATCTGCGAATGCTGCTAGCTTGACCCAAGTCTGCATGTCAGATCAGCTGTCAATTAAGTTATTGCGACTCTAGTTCACATTTACTATGAAAACCTGCAGCTCATGTGTGTCAGTCAGTCACACCTCATGTCACGCTCCATACAGTACATGGCAAAGACAGAATTAATTTGCAAGTGTGACTCGCGCCACAGCAACCACAGTTGCAAATGAATTCTGTCCTTCTCCCTTTTAAGCCCATATATGGAGATCCCTGATGTCATCAATATTAAGCCAACATTTGGGAATGCCAACACATGGACATATAGTGTCAGTCTCATGATAACCATGCAGTGTGGTTGTGGCGATCCCTGATCTGATGTCAACAATATTAAGCGATTGAATATATACTTCATATCCATAACTTGCAGCTAGTAGTCAGTCTTTCACTAGAGTTCACTAGAATTATGGCCGACATGGTCAGACAAAATATGAGGCCTTCTTCGGTCCAGTCCAGCACCTCTTAAACCACAGGTAATTTATTTTATATTTGTAATGTATATATCATTTTCATATGTTAAAGTCAAAAGGCTTTAATATGAGCTTTGCACTGCTGACATAAATCAAGTCATCCAGTCTCCTCCACTTCCCAAATTGCAACTTAAAAAATCTGATTTTCACATCCAATGGTGTAAAAAAAAAAAAAGGGACCATTAAATCTCATAACCTTTGGAGCAGGATCCAGTGTGCACTTTATTGCTTTTGGATTCTGACCTATGCCTGGCACCTGTACTGAGTGGATGTGCATACTTTATTCTTTGTTTCTGCCACATGTATATTGTACTCCACTGGCTCCTCCCATTCAACATTCCCCGCCCCAGCCTGTAGGAGAACATGCAACGACAAAGGCCACAGTCCCCACAATGGATGGGACGATATGAACATTTCATGTCACAATTATTGTGACAAAAGAAATTGCGATTTACGATTTATTATCGTGATAATCAAAATAGCCCCAACTTCCATTATCCTGAGGCGGAACATTTGCCAAAAAATAGCAGATCTACAAGCTCACAACGCGACACAAGAGATTTGGTAGAAGAGTGAAAAAAAGACAGAGGATAATTTCACGATAAATGTAAATCTCCACAATATGATTATTGTTGAGTGTTTTTTTTTTATCACGATAATAACGATTGTCATCCTATCCCTAGTCCCCGCCAAGATTCCCATCCCCAAACACGGTCAATTGTGTCCGCATAGACACTCGGCCTAAGCACCTTATTTTTTGCATTCTTGAAGTAGTATATTTTGTAGTCTTGAACTCTTGAAGTGTAAATAAAACATGTCAGAAACCGACCGAAGCAAATATATCATCTATTTCATCGTGGCTGCCGCCAGAGAGAGAGTCCAGAGGTGCGATTTTAGACAAAGTTGCATTTTTACTGGCTCTCTCAGCCTCAACGTTTTGGTCCACTTGTGTTCTCTTAGCAGGCTTTTCAGACACCGGCAACTCTGTCCTCTTGCCGCGGCTTTCACACGGACTGCTTTCAGCGCGGAGGACCCTGGCCGTCTTGTGGAGGCTGAATCTTTCCCGGAGACACAGAAAGCGAGTTCTAGGGTAGGCTCTCCTCCGGAGCGCAGACACAGACAGGAAGCCGCTGGGGACAGTTCCCGTGGGAGAAGAGGCCCAGCAGGCTTCCTGTTTGAAGCTCCTCAACTTCCTCTGGACACTGAGGTCAGGACAAATGAAACCAAAGCAGTGTTAATTTCGTCTATTAAAACTATGACGAAAAATGTTCCTCGACTACCTTTTTTCCCTGACAAGAACAAAATAAAAACCACGCTATGATGACTAAAACTAGGACTAAATATATTGACAATTTCGTCGACAAATAAAAATTAGACTAAAATATTAGGGAGGGACTATTGGAGAAGAGATTTGGAAGAACTAAAAGACAAGTCATTTTATGTTTGGTTGCGCTTGGGTGTTGCACTCTGAAAATAGCAGATCTACATGCTCACAACGCGTCACACTGCAACGCCAAAAAAACAAAAAAAAAACAAAATAAAATAAAACTAGACTGAAAGTAAAACATTTCAGGTGACTAAAATATGACTAAAACTAAACAGAATTGAATTCAAAATAATATGACTAAAACTAAATCAAACTTTGCTGTCAAAATTAACACTAAATGAGAGAGTTAGATTAAAGGGATATTTCACTTTCAATTTTTTTTTTGTCATTTTATCGTCTAATCAGGCTTTTGGAAACACCCAGGACAGTTTTTGAATTTCTTCATTCAGTATTTAGATAAATTGATATTCATTTCCCCCAATGTTCCCCCTTCCAGGACCTTCCTACACAAACCCATTATAACTTCAAACCATGATTGATTCAATGAAAACAAATCCTTTTTTCTGCTGACTCCTGACACGCTTCAAATACGTGAGCAGGCTGTGTTTTCTCGATAACATTTTTCATTGATTTCTAATACTATTAATCTTTTGGGGAAATTAAAATGATTAAATACAATAAAATATTATAAAAAATAAGTGGAAAAAGTTATTGAAAAAAAAACGGCCTGCTTACATATTCGTAGGGTGTCAGGAGTCACCAGAAAAAAGGACAGTTGTTTTAACTGAATCTATCATGGTTAAAATGGAGTTTGAAGTTATAATGGGTTAGGGTTAGGGTTAGTGTATAGGAAGGTCCTGGAAGGGGGGAATGGGGGGGGAATGAATATCAAATATCTAAATACTGAATGAAGAAATTCAAAAACTGTTCTGGGTGTTCCCAAAAGTCTGATTAGACGATAAAATGACAAAAATAAAATTGAAAGTGAAATATCCCTTTAATAAGTGAGGTGAGGACAAATGAAAGCCTGTAAATTAAAGCCTGACTTTGTCACAGAAAGGTAGCAAAGAATTACCGATCTACAGCATCTACAAGCCCAAGACGTGTCACATTGTGACACATTTTGAACTTGTAGATCCGCAACTCTTTTATTAGAATCTTGAAAAGTAACAGTTTTGGACATATGAGGTTTCCACCCGACAGCGACGACATATAGACTGATTTCTCAAAGAGGCAACCATAACTGCGGTGTCAAGCAGCACCTATGTGTGTGTAAGGATGGGACCAGAATCCTTATTATCGTTTATTGTCATGCACTGAGATCAATTCACCTTTTATTTGCCAAGCTGCATATCTGGTACCATTTAAACCCTCTTGGTTCACTCTTTACCCAATCCCTTTGCCAAAAACTAGTCAATCCACGAGCTCACAACACGCCGCAACGCGTTGTGAGCTTGTAGATCTGCCATTTTTTGGCAATTGTTCCGCCCTAGTATAATGGATTTTGGTTAATTTGACTATCGCGGTAATATCATAAATCGCACTGTTTTACGATATTCACACCACACTTTTCCTTACTTGAAACCTGCCGTTTCCAGGTGTTTCATCTTACGACACTTCAGCTGGACGAAGGACAGAAGGCGTGCCTCCTGTCTCAAGCGGTGGGACCTGCACCAGGAGATCATGCTCTCCAGACCGCCCGCCAGGTCAGTGAAGGAGGCTGCTACCTTCACCTGTCTGTGGAACATCTCCTTCTGCCTGACATCCCGTGTAGAAGAGTCATCCTGTTCGCTAGACTCCTACAAGACATGAACATGGAGTAGTAGATGATAGAACCATTAGACCGGACGACATAACGTGTGAGGATGTTGATCATTCTTACATTTTTATCCCACAATTTTCCCCCACCAATTGCCTAAGTTGTAATGCCTTGTTTTCACTTGCTTGGATTGGAACGCCAGATGGGCATGGTAACACCTGTTACCTGGGCGCTGCTCTCCCTCTGCCAACCTGGGGAGACCCCCGAACTGAGCTCATGCTGCCTTCAGTGCACGAGGAGTGACCGGGCCGCTTCTTTTTTTTTTTTTATAATTTTTATCCCACAATTTTGTAACCCATTTTTCACCCAGTGCCAATTGCCTATGTAATCCTGGGCTCTGCTCTCCCTCTGCCAACCTGGGGAGGCAACGGACTGACCTCATGCTTCCTTCTATGCATGAGGAGTCCAAGTTGCTTCTTTTCACCTGACAGTGGAGATTTCCCTGGTTTGGACGTAGCGCGTGGAAGGAACACGTTATTCCAACCAGTTCCTTTCCCCTCCATCAGGCGCCCCGGCTGGCCAGGGGGAGGCATTATTGAGACCAGGATTACGTGCATGTTTTTGTGAGGGTATCAACCCTAGGAGACACGGGGAGAACATGCAAACTCCACACAGAAAGGCCCTATCGCCAACCCCACCTAGGGTGTGGGCGCTGATGACGCGGAGGAGGAACACGCCGCCAGTGCCCACAGCGTCCCCCGGCGGGAATCGAACCCAGGACCTTCTAGCTGTGAGGCGAAGCGCTAACCACTGCGCCACCGTGCCTCCGCCAGGCCGCTTCTTATCACATGACAGGGGGGAGTTTCCCCGGCTGGACGTAGCGCGTGGAAGGAACACGTTATTCCAACGGAACCACACTGGCAGCCAAATCCAGCCTGAATCAGATCTGTGCCACATCCAGATTGGAATCTGATTTGTTCCATGTGACCATTTAAACCAATCGGATTCCGATATGGATGTAGCACAGATGTGATTCAGGCTGGATTTGGCTGCCAGTGTAAATGGGGCCATAGCGATCAGGATTACTGCATGTTTTTGTGAGGGTACCTAACCTAGGGGACCCGAGGAGAACATGCAAACTCAACACATAAAGGCCCTTTCACCAACCCCACCTAGGGTGTGGGCGCTGATGACGCAGAGGAGAACACGTCCCAATCGCCCACAGCGATGTGAGGATGCTGATGATACATTATTGTGAAATAATTCATAATAACCTATTGACCAAAATGACCAAGTGATCATATATTTATTTGTCTCACGTACCTCTGTAAAGTCCTTGAAGACCTTGAGTAAAGCCTTTTTTTCTTGAATGACATCAAAGATTCGCTCTGTGAAAGAGTCAGTGTATTAATTAGTTAGTATGTTAATTTAATGCATCTTAGCTTGGTCTTTGTCAATGGAATCTGATACATTTTCTTATTTATGTCTGTACGTCCCCTATCAGTCTATACGGTTCTCCAAATAAAAGGGATGTATTTGTGTAGCAGTAAAATACTGACGACCGCATGGCTGCAAATCAGATAAAGTAGCACATTGTGAGCAGATGTATGTATTTTTTTCCTTTCTGAGCATGATGATCTGGGTAAATGACAGGCACCCTGTGGCCGGTGGTGAGTTGATAAGTTCTTGAATGATGTTGAGAGTAGCAGTAGTGAGTTAAAATGGTATTTCCCCAGATTGACTGTATATGTATGTACTGTATATGGCCGCGGACCCCCATCTGAAAATGCTTTGTGCCAGGGAAGCACCAGAAGAGAAGATTTATGTTACAAAAAAATTAGAATAATTCGAAAATGTTCAAACATTATTATTATTATTATTGTTTATTTATTTTCACGTTGTGCCCTGCTGTGACCTTGTACATCCGCTATTTTTAATCAGCCAACAAACATGGATAAAGAGGTTAGAATGATTGTGATGCTGATGCTAATACGCATTGTTATTTCATCATTTGTCTTCTAAAACCTAAGGTTTTTATCATCAGTGGTTCTCAAACTTGTTCATGTCAAGGACCCCCAAAATAACATGTATTTGGCTGCAGATTCCTCTCTCAAATCATGTTGTTCCAGGGACCCCCCAGAAGCAAATATTTGAGTTACAAATGTTTGCTTTTAAAAAGATATATTAAAAGATTTGCAAAAGATGTCACAGTTTAAACAAAAATAAATATAGCAGATCTACAAGCTTGCAGCACGGCACCGAGTGCACCAAGTCTGAGCTTGTATATCTGCTATTTTTTCAATAGCTACAGTATAAAATAATTCCAGGTCTTAATGGGTCAACTAGTTTAGCTGGTAACTGGTAGAGTCGCCGGAAAGAAACTCCCACAGATTTTTATTCTTGTATTTGTTATTGTAAGTCGCTTTGCATTAAAAGCGTCTGCTAAATGCCTAAACTGTAAACTGCAAACTGTTTTACCGAGAATAAGGTTAGAAATAATTTAAGGGTTATGCATATCTTTCTGAGGTTAAGATTAGGAATAGGGTTAGGTTTTGGCACCGTTTTACTGAGGTTAAGGTTAGGAATAAGGTTAGGTTTAACCGTTTTAGGCATAGTTTACAGAGGTATATAAGGATATTAAGGATCTCAATGGAAAATAACAAATAAGCCTTGCTTTACCCGAGTTTCCTTTTAGTTGACATCGTATCAGTGAACTGTACCGTCATGAAACTGTACCTTTTCCTATCCAAAACTTCTAATAAATACCTCAGTCAATCAATCAAAAGGCATAAACCATCAGCCCAGGCCAGTTTCTTTCTGGCGACTCTTCTGGTATTCATTTAGCTGGGGATAAAGAACAGAATATATATACTACACACCTCTTTTCACAGCGACCCCTATGTCCTGTTCTTCCTGGCGCTTCCTCCTCATCCCGTCTTCCTTCTCCTTTGCCATCTTCAGCATCACTTTGTTCTTCCTGATCTGCATCCAGCCCGGGGCGGCCGGCTCAGCCAACAGGGAGGAGGTCTCTTCCGAGGGTCCCAGGAACTGCACCACGTCCCCCGGGAGGCGGTAGTCCCTGAGGTAGGGCATGGGACGAGCCCGGGACACCTCTCTGAGGAGAGGCAGGATCTGCGTGTAGAGAGGAGCCAGGCTGGACAGGATGCCCCGGAAAAACACCCTGATTTTGGGAGGGGGGAGACAAGGTTGCGCGAAGTCTGACTATTAGTAATACCCGATTTACATTAGTTTGTGCATCATGTCATTGTGCATTGAAAGCAGCAGATCTACAACCTCACAGCGCGTTCAGTTCAGTGAGGTTTGAATGAATATGGAGAATATTATGCAAGCATGCGAGAAATCTAAAACAAAATCATTATGTTTATGTGTATATTTATGAATTGGCCAAAACTGTGAATAGACAATTAAAATGTATTGACGCCAACATGGATTTATGGGTATCCTTGTATGTACTCCACCAGTGTTAAAGTGCCTTTCAGGCGGTGTAAAGTGCCTTTCAGGTGCCTCTCATTATCAATAAGAGGCGGGCGATTATTTGGGACGCGCGGAGAAGTTGAGTGGAGAAGCGAGCGGGCACGATCCTGTGAAATTCTCGCACCGGTGCTCGTTCATGCATGCTCTCACCGGCGGCAACAGCTGGATTGTGGTAGTTTTCGTAAATATCGCCCGGCGTTTACTCGCGGAAAAATTGTGTTCTGGTCTCCACCGCGGCAACGATCCCCGCTGATCCAAACGAGAACACCTGTGTCAACCGCCGTCCGTCAGAAAGGCACTTAATATGTGCAGAAAGGACTCACCACAGACGGCTGAGCATGCTGGTTATCACTACATTCAGGATAATGAACTCCTGCCACTTCAGAGTCTGCTTGGACAGGCTGGAGGTCATGCAGGTTAAGGGAAAACCCACTCAGTTTGGCCAATAATTATTATTTGACTTCATCAGTGTCGGCAATTATGCAGCTGATGAGTCCTGATCTCTAAAAGAATAAAAGTCTGCACAGCAATGAGAGGCAATGCTTCCTACAAATGTTTTTACTTTTGGACTTTTATTCTTTAGAACCTTCACTCTGTGCCCAGCATCAGCCATGAACTGGAGGTGAACGAGTCCAGATCTTCAACCCCTTTCAACCTGAGTAAATGGTTACTCGACAACCGAACCCGTGACAGTCTAATAGTCTAGTGCAGGGGTCCTCAATAGGCGGACCGCGGTCCATGACAGGACCGCGGCACACCGCGGTCCATGATCGGACTGTGGCACACCTCTTTGCGGTCCCTGGACAATTCTCCAACAAATCTCTGTTCTCTGTTGTATCATGCGCTTTGAATGTGTGGACTGATTGTGTGTGTGTACACACACATGCTCACAAGACACACCCCTGCCGATCTGCAAGCTCACAAAGCATTGCAGATGCAACACATCCTGCTTGTAGGTCAATGGTGTTCCTTCCCTGCGTTGTACACCGAACGACCGAAGCATTAGGCAGGAATGCACTGCAGCGAAAGAGGCTGAGACAGCCGCAAGCGATACACACAGCATTTAAGATTAAAACAACATCAAATGTAACCTATGTGATGCAAAACATCCAGCCGCGATCGTCCAATATATGCATTGTACCGTCTAAATGAACAAATAAAGTAAAGTAAAGGAAGGCTCTGCTACAGTGAGTCATAGTGAAAGAGAGTCAAAGCTTTTGGACCATGATGGTGCTTTCGTTAGAAGGAAAGGATACATGAAGGCTCTGCTACAGTGGGTCATGGTGCAGCTCATGAGTCGGGCGGCTCCCAGAACTTTGAGACAAAGCCACTCCAGCATGGGCTGACTGGGGACGTCACACTCTGTACCCTTCAGGCTCAGCTCTCTGGAAACAAAACACCATTGCAGGCAAAAGGACGCAGAAATACAGGAAGCTTATATAAAAATGTGTGAGTAGTCTTAAGACACAGTAAAAGTCAATGATAAAGTATAATACTACACATGCATGTCCATTGACACAGAAACCACATTTATGTTATGATGTTTTCAAATAGTCTGCAGAAGATCAAAAGAGAAATTAAAGTTCTAGCTGAAATCATGTGCTTGCCTGCTCTTTGAAGTAGGGATGCAAATTATCGATTCATTTATTCATTGAAAGTTGACCATCTTGTTGATCGAATAATAGATTAATTGATAAGCTGTGTTTTTTTTAGAACCAAGAGGAAAATTCTTGTCAAAAACCAAAAACATTTTTTTTTTAAATAAAATAAAACGATTAATTATAATCGTTTAATTTAATCGATTCATTTCTTAACGGCAATTAATCGATTTTAGATTTTGTTGACATCCCTAGGTAAAGTGCTACCCTCCAAATTGTTGTGTTTATTTATTTTTTGGTTGGACTATTAACATTAGGGATTTGCATCATAGGCTAAAAAGAAAAATAGCAGATCTACAAGCTCGCAGCGCGGCACCGAGTGCCGCGCTGCGAGCTTGTAGATCTGCTATTTTTGAAAAACCGTGAAAATGTGTGCAAGTCTATGAATATCTTTGACCCGATCTTTGACCCGACTTCTAAATCCTTCTTCTAAATCATGTTGTTCTCAAACTTTTTCATGTCAAGGACCCCCAAAATTACAGGTATTTGGCCGCGGACCCCCATCTCAAAATATGTTGTTCCAGGGACCACCCAGAAGCAAATATTTGAGTTACAAATGTTCGCTTTTAAATAGATATATTCAAAGACTAGCAAAGACAAATCATGATTTTTCAAAAATAGCAGATCTACAAGCTCGCAGCGCGGCACTCGGTGCCGCGCTGTGAGCTTGTATATCTGCTATTTTTCAATTGTTAAAGCGGTCAATAACCCTAGGCCTAAATGGGTTAACACAAGGGAGGGATATATACTGCGGTTAGTTAACTGCATGAGTATACAGTCTGACTACGCCAGGCTAGTGCAGTGCATCCAACTGCACAGCAACAGAGCCTTTTATGAAATGAATGTAACCAAGTAATCATAATCCAACACCTTATTGAACAGTAGATGGTTACCTTTGGAATTTAGTTGGACACAGATCCATCAGATCCTGAAGGGCAGCATCCAGCTTCATGTCCTTCAACCTGTTGATGCATTGCTCAACCTGACAGAGACATGATGATACTACGTTAAGGCAAACGCACGCACGCACGCACGCACGCTATTTTAACCCTATTTTAAATGAACAACTTGAACCCTCACATCCCTATTCTGAGGAGAACTTTGGCCAAAATAGTAGATCTAGAAGCTCTCAACGCCTTGCATTGAAGCTTGTAGATTGGCTATTTTTGGCAAGTAGTTTTGGTGTAGAGGTAAAAAAGCAGACCTAGTACAGAGTGAAAGGTCAAATTTACCCGGTGTCAATGATTTAAGTGGTTAAATATCTGGAAAAGCAAAACCCTGCTTCATCTCTCTCAGGGGGTCCTTGGCCTGAAAACATTGAAGACCCCTGGTTTACGGGGCAGTGATTCTTTGATTGATTGATTGAGATGGACATAACAAATGGCAAGCAAAAAAGCAAAAACATTCATCACAGTTACTGTATAAAACCCTATATGTGTACAGGGTAGGGGAAACAAGGGGGTGGACTAAGGTAAGGCTGGTGCTTACTTCTCGCCTGTCTATAGGAGAAGTGATATCTACCTCCGCCTCGGGCCTCCTGAAAGGTGAGTTTTCAGGGCAGTTCTGAAGGAGGCCAGCAAGCTACATTTGACACCTTTTTAGAAGACCGGAAGCATTATTTTGAATTTTTATTTTGCATTTATTTGAACCATTCTCTCGCAGGATGTGGCACCAGTAACCGTAGGACGTTCTCAAGATCTGCCGCCAGGGATTTAGTGTACCATTTTGGATCTAGTCGCTTAATTTATATTATGATGGTGGATCTTTCCATCTAAATCTACAATCTTCGGTTCAATAATAATAATACCTAATAATAATAATAATAATAATAACAGACACACAGACGGTTCGGTTGTATGACTGGAGTCTGACCTGCTTTATTGCTCTGAAGGTCCTGTTCCTCCCGCTGCTGTAGTGGAGAACATACAGCAGTTCGTAGAGCAGGCGTACCTCGGTCTGGAGAACCTGGCTCCTTAGCAGCATGAGGACTTTGTCATTTTCCAGCAGGAGCCTGTCAACATTTTCATCTGGTAAAAACACCCAGTTGTCAGTCAGCATGTGAACAGATAGGAATGCGACAAAAACTGTAAAAAAAATGTTTAAATCATGTACACTTCACATTATTTCAGACCATTTTCCAGATTCTATAATTTGGAAGAAATGGCCAATTTAACAGTGAGGTGACGGTGCCACTGCCTACATTGAATGTTTAGCTATCCTGCCTAGTACCTACCCTGTCCCTGGCTGTATGCTGTGAAAACAGTCCCATGTGGGTTTGTAAGCACTAACCCACTAACTAGACCAGACTCAGAGTAGTAAATACAAGTCTGGGTACTCAGACTGTCACAGCAGTGATCATACAGTGGCCATTACATCATACCTGCATCATAACAGTGATCACTGATCACTAAGGACATTTAAGTGATATAGTGATAAAGTGATATATAGAGGTAAATATTGGACTTTTACTCTACTACAATTATTTGAAGACTTTAGTTACTTTGTAGATTTTGATTATTATTATTATAAAACATGCATTAACCACTTCAGCCCAATGTGCCCCAATATCCATTTTGGCCATTTGAAAATAGCAGTTGCAATGTGAGCTTATAGATCAGCAATATTGTTATAGATTTGAAATTGGACATTCTGCATAATAACTTTACTTTTTTATGTCAATACTGTTGTTACTTTTACTCAAGTACATTTTGAATTCTGGACTTTTACATTGCAGTATTGATACTTTTACTTGAGTAAAACATTTGAATACCTAGTAGCACTAATGTGTACCCACTAACTACCCAGACAGAGGAAAGTAAATGTACTTAGTTACTTTATACCACTGTACCTGTAGCAGCACTGATGTGGAACCTGACAGAGGAAACAGCTCCAGGAAACACAATATTGACTTTATTCCAGGGTTCTGCTGCCATGCTGCTGCTTCTAACTTCGCTTCACCAGGCTTTCCAACAACACCACCCGTAGGAAGCCTGGATTCTATTGTGAATCAACCAGTGGGATCCGGTCTAAAGCCCGCCTACTGTATCCAGTTATTTGCACGCACACATACACGCAATAAACGTTTCCGTATCCGGCATAGACCCAGACCGGATTCGGAAACTTGCAAAACAACTTGATCCCAGTCTACTCCTCCTCCACTGAAGACATGCGGAACCATCGCAGCCGGGATGGTGTTTTTTACTGGTGTTTCAGTCCGAGTGTGGGGAAAGGGTGCGTTCGGAAATGCGCACCGGACTGCGCGGGCGTTTATCGTGGGCTTAAATAAATATAACGATTGCATTCACCACGGCTTCGTAACTCGCGGCCACTCGCGCCTGCGGCGCTCGGGGGCGAAGAGCAGGACCAAGGTCCGCTGGCCTTCGCGCCGCTTGCAATGTCGTGGACAATAAAACGAGCGCACCCTTTCATACACTCTGACTGAATCACCAGTAAAAAACACTCTCTCCATCGCAGCCAGCCAGAGGAGAAGCTAACGGCTGCAGCCTGCGGGAAGTCTGCAGACGTGGGTCTGCAGACCAGACCCGCGTCTGCAGACCCCATACTACTTGACTTTACTGCCCCCTAGTGATTCGAGAAGCTAACCGCTGCAGCCTGCGGGAAGTCTGCACCGCACCCGGGTCTGCAGACCTGCAGACCCGCGTCTGCAGACCCGGTGCAGACCCCATACTACTTAGTGACTTGGACAGGGCGTCGTGGGGCGACGGTGAGATTCGATCTAGTGATCTCTGGCACTCAAGTCGGCGACGCTATCCATTCAGCCATCAATGCTGATGTTTATCGTGGGCTTGCCCAGGCCGTAACATTCACCACGGCTTCGTAACTCGCGCGGCGCTCCGCCGGCCGCGCGGCCCTGGCCCGCTCTTCGCGGCCACTCGCGCCTGCGGCGCTCGGGGGCGAAGAGCAGGACCAAGGTCCGCTGGCCTTCGCGCCGCTTGCAATGTCGTGGACAATCGAGCGGCTCCGCCTGGCTGCCACTGGGAGCAGTAGAGAGGTTGACCTGGGTCTGCAGTGCTGGGTCTGCAAACAGGTCTGCAGACTCGCAGACGCCAGGTCTGCAGACTCGCAGACGCCTTCCCGCAGGCTGCAGCCGTTACTACTTGAGCCAGAGCGGTGCGTGTGCAAACGTCACGATCTCACGCAGCCTATCACAGCGGCGTATGCGTAAACGTCATGAACTCAGATAGCCTATCAGATCAGTCACGATGTTTTTAAAGGTACAGTACAGCCACAATGAGTGGAGGAGAACATGCCGCGACGGAGGACAACTTTCAGGAGGTAAACATAAAACATTCACAACATTAGTCAACAGTAGTAAACAGTAGTAGTACATACATGTTCAAGTCATATAAATGCATGTGATTAAAATCATTAGCTTTCAAATCACATTTGAGTCTGTCCTTCTATTTGATTTCATAGAGATGTACCGTTTCAAGTCTTCATACTTTAGTGCTCTTTTCCTGAAAATGTCCTGCAAATGCATTTTTTGGTAGCCAGATAAGTCGCCCTCTTTCAAAGTCGCCCCCAAACTCGTTTCCCAACGGGTCTGTGGCCTTAAGCTAGATGCAGAATAGACTAAAATCAAATATTTGCTTCTGGGGGTCCTTGGTGGAACAAAATATTTTGTGATGGGGTCCGTAGCCAAATACATATAATTCTGGGGGTCCTTCACATGACAAAGTTTGAGAAACACTGATGGCAACATGGGTTTTTTTCAGAAAATTATTATGATTTAGAGACATTTGTAGAATGTGCCCATTTTTTTTCTCACAGGTTTCATTCCCTGTTTTGCCTTTCCTGGAGCGCATTTTTTCAGAAACCCGCAAATGGCAAGAAACCACTCCATTCCCACTGAAAAGCAGAATCCACCTTCATAGCTAGATTTAAACTTTGAAGTCAGTGAAGGTCATAAAAATAGCATAAATAGCTGATCTACAAGCTGTGTGTGTGTGTGTGTGTGTGTGTGTGTGTGTGTGTGTGTGTGTGTGTGTGTGTGTGTGTGTGTGTGTGTGTGTGTGACTGTGTGTGTGTGTGTGTGTGTGTGTGTGTGTGTGTGTGTGTGTGTGTGCGCCATCATGTGACTATGTTGTTGTTGTTGTTGTTGTAGTAGTACATGCATGCATACTTTTCTTGTTGATGTTTTGTGTCATTTAGCATTGACTTCCATTTCGTTTGTTGTAAATGTGCTCTGTTAATAAAGATTGATTTGATACAAACAGTGGTGCTCCTCATCGACACTGGGTCCGAGGACCTCCCCTGGGGGGGGCCCAGGGTTACGGGGGTCCTTGAGGGGGTTCAAACCAAGGGGGTCCCAGCAAAATGATCAGTTTATCCTGTTTTACTCTATACTTATAGGTAACTGGTTAGCGTCGCCGGAAAGAAACAAGCGGAGATTGTTATTCTTGTATTTGTTTTACTGAGAATAAGGATAGACATAACTTTAGGATTACGCATATCTTTCTGAGGTTAAGATTAGGAATAGGGTTATGGTTTGGCACCGTTTTACTGAGGTTAAGGTTAGGAATAAGGTTAGGTTTAACCGTTTAGGCATAGTTTACAGAGGTATATAAGGATACTAAGGATCTCAATGGAAAATAACAAATAAGCCTTGCCTTACCCGAGTTTCCTTTTAGTTGACACTGTATCAGTGAACTGTACTGTCACAGGAAACTACCTTTTCCTATCCAAAACTTCTAATAAATACCTCAATCAAACAAACCATCAGCCAAGGCGAATTCTGGTATTCTTTGAATATAGGCTATGCCTAGAACGCTATTTTTGATTTAACTACATATTGAATATCAATGTCGGGTGGAAACCTCTTACGTTTAAAACTGTTACTTAATCAAAAATAGGATATCTACAAGCTCGAAACGCATCGCTTTGCACAGCGTTTTGAGCTTGTAGATCTGCGATTATTATTATTATTTTTTGTTTAATACTTTTATGTGACCCAGTAGTATGATCAAGTATGGGCGTTCATTTCCACAAAAAACTCGAAAGCTTCACATTTGGAGATCTTTTATGAAGGTCATTGGCACAAAATAAATGTATCTAAATTTGGGGGTCCTTGATGAAAATGCTTGAGAACCACACTGACATAAAAACAATTGTGAGTGAGAGTGCTTGTTGAAACATGTCTTTCCTGTCTGATCCCATCCGTCTCCTCAGGATAAAGTAACGGTTCCTTTTGGGAGCAAACGGCTGGAGGCAGCGCTGAGTGTCCCGGCGGCTGCCCAGCGCGGCGGCGCGCACGTGGCCGTCATCCTCACGCACGGCGCCGGAGGAGACATGAACTTCAGACAGCTGGTGTCTCTGGCACGCGCTCTGGCCCGCAGTGGAATCATCTGTCTGAGGTTCACCTGCAAAGGAGGTCAGCTTGGCTACAGGGTGAAGGCCTATCGCGCCGTGTGGGTAGGCATCGTCCTGAAAAGAATATGTAGCTAAGTCCTAAAAACCCCACGACAAAAATCCACTCGTCTTTGATAATTCGCCCTCCTGGCCCCCAAACTGTGGAATAAACTTCCTGTCGCGCTTACAGACCTGCCAACCCGTACGCATTTTGCGTACTAAGTACGCATTTTAAGTGTCAATACGCAGGTACGCTATTTCCCCTCATTGCTACGCAAATTGAGGAACCGGAGCCGGTTCCATCATATTTTCATGACCGGTTCCTATAACGGTTCCATGAGCGTTCATTTGGCCCGGCTGTGTGCATTTCAAGCGACTGTGGTGACGTCTCGCTACATGTGTGTGAGCGAGGTGGATACGCCCACTCAAAGCAGAGTCTACGACAGCAGTGGCAGGCTGATCCAGGATCAGAATGCTAGTATCCTTCGAGACAGACGGAGCTAACCTTAGCGCAGCAGCAAAACTACTCACGATTGTGGTTGCACTTTACAAGAGAGGAAAAAACGAATGCAAAGTGATCGAAATGCAGTGCTATCCTTCCCTGCAAATGTGCAGTCTCCTAAACTCTGTACCAGTGACTGCAGCTGCCGCTTGGCGTTTCACTTTCTTCACTAGCCTAGCAGCTAGCTGCTAACCACGTAGCGCAATGTCCAATGCACTCGGCTTGTACTTCATTCATGGTGTTGCTGACGGACGCGACGTTTGCGCTTTCACGCTGGTAGCAGCTGGGATGATGATGACAACTGACAAGACTAGCCGATCTACAAGCTCACAGCACGTTGCGTGCGACGCGTAGTGAGCTTGTAGATACTAGATCGGCTATTCATTGTTAAATAACCATGTATTCTCCACTATTTGAAAGTCCACCCTTAAAAAACATTAAAGGTGAACAAGTTATTTATCACCTGTGAATATATGAAGACATTAATGGTTTGTTAACAATGAGTAGCCTGTATCCTCTATGAATGAATATACAGACTAGACGGTATGTGATCTATACACAATGTAGGCCTATATATCAATTAATGAATGCAATAGAAACCTACATGAGTTGAATACTTTCAACTTCATGCAAATCATGCTCAGAAAGGTGGTTTTATTTAGGCTGCTCAATCAACAATGTTTAACAAAGACACAGGTAAATATTTAAAGGTAAATAGCCTACCTGACAATCTAAAGCTATTTTGCTATTTGAATAACATGATTATGTTGATGTATGTTCATTCATTAAGTCACTGGTGAGACTGTTTTGCTAGTCTATTGTTAACTAACTCTGAGCAAGTGCAGTTAGTATATTTTATTAAAGATTTGTCAACAATATTGCCAAAGCAACATTACTGTATTGCCTGGTAATACTAGCCTACTTTTTCTCCAGACCAAATGGCATTTTTATTTAAAAGGTTGTTCTAACATCTTGCCTCCTCCTATTAGTGTAAGTCAAGACAAGACATGCAATGTGCTACATTTGTGGTGTGAAATTTTGTTAACATAACTGTAAAGGTCCCACCCAAAAAGGTGCATGGAACCCCCCAAAATATACGCTGTTTTGTGCGGGAAAACAACAAAAATTGCACCGCGGGCGCTGCGCGGGCGCTGCGGGCGCCGCGCGGGCACTTCGTGCCCGCGCATGAGTACTCAAAATAATTTGGCAGGTCTGCGCTTAGAACAGCAGACTCACTCCCTAGCTTCCGCCGTGGGCTGAAGACTCGCCTCTTCAGACTCCACCTTAGCCCATAGCACTTACTGTAGCACTTGCCTATCCTCACATGACCATATTTTACATGTAAGCTAGTTAGTTTTTACTGAATAGGTGCTTGGTCTACCTACGTGTATGTCCAGTAATAACATCTAACGTGTTGCATGCTTTGATAATGGCAATCCATAACTTTTTTCCTCATGCATTCATTTTACTGATGAATATATTATTATTAAACAACAACACCTTCTTATTCCCCTATGAGATACAATAATCCATCACACAGAAATAAGACAGGAGAGTGATCAGAGTGAGAATGGAATGTTTTACTATGGAGAGAGAGTATTCAAGACAAAGGTACAACAGAATAATCAATGGTTCGTGCTCTCTCTGACAAATTATGTTTTGACGTGAGTATAAGTATGGTCATTTGGTCAGTCAGTATGACGTTTCAACAGTTCATAGGATATGTTTCTTGTCCATGAATGACAAGACAAAGAGTCCATATACAGTAGGTTACTGGGGGGAAGAGATGTCCTTCTGGATGACACCAGATGTCCCAAGCTGAGACCTTGTGTGTGTACTGTACATGACATTATATGACACAGTCACTGTTAGGGTCAGGTGGTCATCAATATGTATTGATAAAAAGATGATATGAACCATAACAAAATACCTATCATTTACTTCCAGGAATACCTGAAATCGCTAGATGAGTACACCATAAGGCACATTTTCCTTGGAGGTAAGCAATTAATTCGATATGAGTGGATATAACTCTTGCAATAAGAGCTATGTCCTATGTCAAGTGGTTCTCAACCTTTTCAGGCCACAACCCCGAAAATAATCATATTTGACCCCCACCCCCACCCACCCTGACGAGCATTGTTTGACACTTCATCAGTGTATTTTGGATTCATGTCAATTTGTGTTTTCAGATATTTAACCACGTGAACTGTCAATACTTAATAAACTTGGCCTTTTAAACTGTACTTAATCTGCTCTTTTTCCCATCTACACTAAAGTTTGTTGCCGAAAATAGCCGATCTACAAGCTCAAGCGTAGATCTGCTATTTTCGACTAAAGTTCTCAGAATATGAACGTGAGGGTTCAAGTGGTTAACATAAAAAAAGAGAAAAAAAGTTTATACCACAAAGATTTGCTGGACCCCCTAGGGGTCCGGACCCCCTGTTGAAGACCCCTGTTCTAGATTCATTGTGCAAATTTCGATTTTTATAGCATACAGCTCATGAAAACACAATTAAATCGTTAATCGCGATTTATTTGAGTGACAATTAATCGTCATGTAAAATGTCATAATCGTGGCAGCCCTATGTGTGTCACCATCCAGGCAGGTCCATGGGCTCTCGTGCTGCTGTTGCTCTGGCCAGACAGTTGAGCGAGCAGTCAGAGGACTCGGTGCAGGGCGTGGTCTGTCTGTCCTTCCCCCTGCACCCCCCTGGACAGACGCACAGCCATCACCAGCGGAGCGAGGACCTCCGAGAGCTGCCCCCACAGATGCCTGTTCTGTTTATGTCAGGCACCAAGGACACCATGTGTGACAGGGTACTGATCTGTTTACAGGGGTTAAAGTTCTCAGTCCTGGGGACTGAGATCAGTGCAGATCTGCAAGAAAATAAATAAGGGAGAGGTGTAGCGATGATAAACGCTAGATTTATATACCTTTAATACCTACACTATATGCATAATCTGTGTATAGTTCGTCTGGTCTGCTGGGGAAATTGGACCACAGGGGCATTTCTGCCCATACGCTATAGATCTCCAAACTAAAAAGCAGTTATAATTTCAAGATATGAGTATTTGAATTGGCCAGACTAGCAATCGAATACAACATCATTATCATTATCATTAACTATCACTATCAGAACTTCAGAAGATACTTCTATAAAATTAAGCATGGATTGGCGCACATGTGAAGGCAGTTCAGAAATTCAGGGAAACACCCCAAATATTGGTGTGCGCTGCGTGCGCCATGTTTCTATCATATATTGGGACATGGTCTGAAAATATATATATTTATATATATTTTCTTTTTAATGAATAATGAATAATCCAAGTAGTCGAAATGTGGAGTCTATATGTGATAGAGTAAGTGACAGACGTCTTAGCCTGGGCACAAAGAGTTAGAGATCCACAGAGCCGTGATGTTAATAGACCCTGTGTTTGGTTTTATCTACTTGTGCCTCTGCTCTCCTCTTTGACGGCATGTTCCTTCCTCTGCTCTCCCTCTACCCCCTGTACTGTAGGACCTCTTTGACCGCATAGTGAAGGACTTGAAGGCTGCAGCAGATGTGTGTTGGCTGGACGGAGGCAGCCATGGCCTCGCAGTGAAGGGGAGGACAGAGGAATGTGTGATGGATCAAGTGAACTCGCAAGTCGTTGCCTGGATTACGAAGCAAACATCCTCCTAGTTTCTGTATGCGAATTTATTGCAGAGACGGAGATCTCCTTCTTATCTTTTTCTCTAGTTCCCTGCCAGGTATTTCAGGTGTTTTTTTGGAGGACGGTCGTGCGCGTGCACAGTGCCTTGTGTGTTCTCCGTTTAATTGTGGTCATTTCTACACCCTTGGTGTGTGTCAGCGTGCAGTGGTTTTGTTTCCCTGTTAAAAGTCATGCGGGCGGGGCCATTTTCCCCTCTCCAAACCTAGGGCATCTTCTTCTGCAGTTGAATAGGACCAGATGGGGAACGAATGTTTTGTTTCTGGGTTATTTAGTCTCCTAGAACCTATTAGCAACGGTAGCTTGATCGAATGATAGAGAACAGCGATCTTAACACACTGATTAAAAAATAAACGCTAAGACGGAGATCTCCTTCTTTGGCAGAACCTATTAACCATAATTCATAAACCCATGGCAGAAAATGTGTTAATACTGTATCTATATTGTGTGAAATAAATTGTTCTTTTTGTCTTTTTAAGCATTTGATCATTATTATGAGCAATTCATATGATGTACGACACATGAGACATTCTTAGCTTGTGGAAACACAACCTGCTGGTAGTACTAATAATAGAGACTAGAAGTTCGCGGCCGCTGCGCGGCCGCTCACATCTAGAAATCGCGCCCTAACGGGCGCTCATATTAAAAAAAAAAAAAAAAAAAAAGTTAAAGTTGTACTATGTAACTTTTTTTATAAAACAAATCTTAAAATTCTCCTAACTATTAAATCACAAAAGTTTTAGAAGATCCGCGCCGTGAATTTCAGCCTGTAAAGCCTTCTCTGTATGTAAACTGAGATCCTTGCCGTGGACCGGATCTCGCGCCAAAATTGCGTCATCACACTACCGGCCAATCACAGCGAGGGTTATACAACTGCCGGCCAATCACAGCGCATCTTGAAGTGGGGTCGCTATGGCAGCCATATTTGTTGTCGCCCGTTTGTACCATCCCTTCTCTAGGTAATTTCGCCTACCAGGCAGGGTGAAGGAGTCCGTATCTCTGGAATTACTGAACGCACAGGAACAAGGGACCCCTTAAAAGATAGATCTCAGCGAGGTGGAGGCAGACGCGGGGGTCTGAAGGTACGAAAAACGTCCGAAAGACGCGGACGCGACCGCGGTTTGCTATAGGGCTAATGACCACTAGTTGGGCATCTTACACAGTATGGCTTTAAAAAAAAAAAAAAAAAAAGTTGATGGTCAGCAAGGAACATGCGTTGTTGATTTTTGTATTATGTTTTTGAGACAATTGAACAACTGCTGAACGTGGAGTTGCAGATGCAAGACATTGGGACATACAGACATACAGACATACATACACACGACCCCATTCTGATTAGGTTGTGAGATGGGACGATATGAAAATGTCATGTCACGATTATTGTGAGCAAAGAAGGTGATTTACGTTATTCAATAATCAAAATACCCCCAACATCCATTATCTTGGGGTGGAACATTTGCCCAAAAAATAGCAGATCTACAAGCTCAACGCGGCACGTTGTGAGCTTGTAGATCTGCTATTTTTGGCAAAGAGATTTGGTAGAGTGAGAAAAAAAAGACGTACGTTATTTCCAGGTCCATCTTACCAATTAGAGGGTTTAAATGTTACCGGATATGCAGCTCAGCAAATAAAAGGTGAATTGATGGTAACAGGTCTCTTAGCCTTCCTGGCCGGGTAAGGGTCTATTTGGTTACATTTTACACTCAAAGTCACAGACCGTAAGGGTAGCCTCAAATCCAGACTGATTCGCTAAATGTGTTAGCCTGACACTCAGCCTGAATTGACATTTCGTAACACAATTTTAAAGGGGTGTGGCTAGCGATACAGGGTCTGTATAACCAGGCAATAAATTTGTCTTCTTCTCATAGCAGTCACAATCAGTCTGGATCTCAAGCTACCGTAAGGGTCCATTTGGTTCCATTTGTGCCCTCTCTGAGTTACAGACCCATAAGCGTGAGAGTCCATTTGCTTCCTAATCCTAACGATCAATCATTTATCAACTCCTGGTGGTCCCTGATCAGAAGATATCTGAGAACCACAGAAGTGGCCCAGTTTGTTTTTGATTATTATGATTATTATGCACGGCTGACAAAGGACAACATTCAGGATCACCTTTTAATATACAAACGCTGGAAAAATATTTTATTTAAAAAAAGTGATTAAAAGTAATATTTATGCAATATTCATTGGACTTGGACACGTCCCACATAATCCATACTTTCACAATGGTATAATTATTATAATACATCAGGTTCATAATCCATACTTTCACAATGGTATAATTAAATACATCAGGTTCAAAACCATAAGGATCGGTGGATCAGAGTTCATCCCTGGCCTGCAAAATAAAGAAGAGAAAGATTTTATGAGAACAACTGAAACTAGAAATACTGTTCCTTCGAAACAGTGTGGGCTCGATTCCAACCCAACAAATAGGATACTTTAAGGTACTGTAAGGTACAGTACCTTACAGTATTGTACTGTACCTTACTATACTGTACTGCACCTTACTGTACTGTACTGTACTGTACTGTACTGTACTGTACTGTAACTTACTGTACTTTACTGTACTCTACTGTACTGTACTTTACTGTATTCTACTGTAACTTACTGTACTTTACTGTACTCTACTGTACCTTACTGTACTGTACTCTACTGTACCTTACTGTACTGTACTGTACTGTACCTTACTGTACTATACTATACTGTACTCTACTGTACCGTACTGTACCTTACTGTACTGTACTCTACTGTACCTTACTATACTGTACTTTACTGTACTCTACTGTACTTTACTGTACTCCACTGTACCTTACTGTACTTTATTCTACTTTACTGTACTTTATTGTACTTTACTGTACTCTACTGTACCTTACTGTACTGTATTGTACTTTACTGTACCTTACTGTACTGTACTGTACTCTACTGTACCTTTCTGTACTGTACCTTTCTGTACCTTACTGTACTTTACTGTACTCTACTGAACCTTACTGTACTTTTACTGTACTCTACTGAACCTTACTGTACTGTACATATTCTATGTGTTCTAGATCTACATTTTTGATTCTGTGTTTGGGAACCAGCAACTGTCAAATGGACTCCAACTGTAGTGGAGTATATTGAGTGCATACACTGTAGGCTAACAATCCCAGATCACATCTGTCCTCCACTATGTCTATAACCAAGGCGTTCTTCTATGTGGCCACTCCAGACTGAGGAGTGGAGCATGGCTTTTATTGTGTTTGTGGATCTGACTTGGAAATGCATTGGTTTTGATATCTCCCTGACAACCAACAACAACCACTAATATGGCTGACTGTCCCTGCGGGCTCTAGGATATATGGCTATGGGATTTACATCCCATCGCCCGGACTTGATTCTTGATCACAGCTGTGTAATCAGTAGAGTGGAGAGGGACATTTATTTATAGTTTTAACTATAACTATAGTTTTATACATCACACAGCTTAGACATTTGGATCAAATCAGAGAGCAGACCTGTGTGAACACAATGATATAGATAGCATATCTGAAGTGTGAACACTGCAGCCACAGCGCCTTAACATAAACATGGGTCTATTATCCTTCTCTCCACTCACTAAACCCATTGGAAATGCATTGGGTGCTTAAAGTTAAACATTTTTATTTTTTTATATTTATACTACAAAACATTTCAAAACCAAAAATACAAGCACACGTGTCCTCAGTAAGCTGAACACATAAAAATTTGAATGGTGTTGAAAGGTGTAAGCGTTTAAGAGATGAATCGCGCCAAAGTTTTGAGGAGATACTGACTATAAATAATGAAGATAACATACGTGTGCTCGCCTTCCAGGCGAGCCCACAATGACTTGATCTTTTAGCCATGCATGGAATAAAATAGACCTGGAACACATTATTACTTGAACCATTATTTTATGCTTCAACTATTCAAAAATAGCAGATCTACAAGCTCACAGCGCTGCGAGCTTGTAGATTTTTCTGCTATTTTTGGGAGAAAAAATTATATTGTTTGTATCAGTATCATTTTACAATGCAGATAATCGGTATCGAATCGTTTTGCAGTGAAAATAATTGATTGTATGGAAACTAAGTATCTGTGCCTTGTATTTAGCAATATTAAGAAGGAAAATTAAAAAGAGGGGCCGGGGCCTAACTACCTTTCCATTCCATATAGCTACTCTTGGTCTATCGATAAATGTGTGTAATCTCTGTGTTCATGTCAAGGCGCGGGTTTGTCTATACGTGTTGAAATATAATGTCAATTTAATTGCTAGATAATCAGCATTTACTTCCATAATAGATTTTTTACATGTTTTACACAGATTTAATTTCTTTGCTAAATAGTTACTATATCGATTTTAAATCATTGAATCGTATCGTATCACCATGAATTAACCAATATCGTCCATGTATCGTATCGTCAACCATGTATTGTGATGCGTATCGTTGTTAAAATGTATCGTTACACCCCTCGTTCAGGAACTTTACTGGCAGAACGGCAGCAGGTTACAACACTTAACAGGACGGCAATACTAATAAGGACTGCACTGGTTGGAGAAACACAGCAGTAGCACAAGTATAACTCATGCGGTGCGAGGCGTCGTGTGCTTGTAGATCAGCTATTTTCACTAATTTAAATCATTTTAAAACGATAAATACAAAACGAACGGTTTTGAACATACAAGGTTTCCACCCGACAACGATGATATGTTTTATATCATGTACTGTATCATGCATGAACTCTCCAGTCAGAGAGACATAACTGCTAGTCTGCTCCTCCTTACCACGGCTCTGGCTCTGTGACAGGAACAGGGGAACAAGTCGTCAGCAGGCTGTTCTATGAGCTCCATGCCCTCTCGAACCTTAGGTTCTGTGACCTGGAGTTTGGCATACTCCTGCACACACATTCACACAGAAACGTGAGACAGTGTCATTTACAACTAAACGTTGCTCTCAATGGTTTAAAATATATATTTGAAGGGAGAAATGCTGTAGGTGATGCAGTAACAGAAAATGGATTCTATTTGATTTGACTTCCTTGTTTTCCAAGGAGACGTGTTGCGTTGGGGGGGACACCCAAATGTGGTTTACTTTTAAGTCAAATTATTAATTGATTTATTAAATAGCTGTGTAACCACCTCCACTATTGCATCGGTGGTTATCAGCCCAGTCGGGATTTTATTTCTCGATAATGACCACTGAGCCAGACATTATCCCTTACATACAGTAGATCTCCCCTGGCCATCTTGAAACGGGAGATAAAAGGAGACACTTTATACATTGAATACATTGCTCACTATACAAAGGGCCTTTTGCTGTTTTAAACCAAAAGTTTACGATGACAGTGCAAGCAGATTTACTCATTTGATGGAAATGTACTGTACTGTTTTTATAGACTTTGTTGAACTTTTGTGATGTTGTGACTTAAGAGGTTACCTCAAACAGCTTGTGGTAGTAACAGAATATGCTATCTCCCAAGAGGTTGTCGCGGGCAAACTTTTGACCGGCCAAAGCAATTTTCCTTGCCTGAAAGGGAGAGAAAACCATATCAGTTACTGCAGCTAAAAACAAGTGTCACAAGTTAGAACGTGGGCCTGGGTCCAGACTAGCATACCGTACCTCATTACATTCACATTGTGATCTCATTTTCATTCCAATAAGTGATCCCAATAATAATGCCAGTTTCAATACTTAACACAAAATACAACATTGCTTCTAAATGTACTGGTAAAATAGTATGATCAGTGTCTGGTTTTGTTTTGAAAAAAATAAAAATAATAATACAAAGATATATTACATTTCATCATTACATTTCATCAATAGAATCAAGCAATATTTCTCATAAGCTATAACAAATTAAAAGATTGTTCCACTGTACAGTATGTTTGTCAAGCTTTTCCACACCATGAACGTTCAGCATGTATTTGTGACTCAACTGTTACGCATGCATCACAAGCTCACGTTGTCACAATGTCCTGATAGTACTGTCCTGCCAATTAACGACTTAAAGGAGCTAGTCAACTTTTTTTTTACAAACGGATGCTAAAATACAAATAATGTTTCGAAAATATTTTATAAAAAAATAAGCTTCATACATGTGTTTCTATTCAAAAATGACCACAAAAAGCGTAAAATAATGATAAAATAATCATTTTGGCCATTGTCATTCTATAGTCTATTCTTTGATAGTGTTAGACTAGGATGTAAACAAAGTGTCGGCCCGACAATGGCCAAAATGATTATTTTATCATTATTTTACGCGTTTTGTGGTCATTTTTTAATTGAAACACATATATGAAGCTTATTTTTTTATAAAATATTTTTGAAACATTTTTATTTTAGCATCCGTTTTTCAAGAAAAAGTTGACTATAGCTCCTTTAAGCCCTGTTAATGTTCTTCAAAACTATACGATCTGCTACAAGCACACAACACAACCGCACAGCATTGTGAAACGTTGTGAGCTTGTAGTTTGGCTAGTTTTTAAAACAATCTTATTGTCTTATAAGTTATAAGCCACTATAATCAAGCTCGTACTTCAGCTAGATTTGAAAAAGATTTTCGGCCAAAATATGGAAGTCAGGGTGAAAGTTGTTAAAACAGATATTCCCTAAATTCCACTTAATTCCCAGTGTTAAGCTGAGCCTTAAAGCAATTATGACATGCTGTTTTTACCAGACATACAGTAACAGTCTTTGTCCTGGTCCTCGATTTTTCTTTTAATTATTAATTCAATTACTTGAATTGAATTATATATAGTTTTTTATTCATGAAAAATGTATTGACCCATGAAAACAGGTCCCGAACCACTGATTGGGAAACTAATCTATACCAACATCAGTTCTATCATCATCACCATCATCATCATCACCTCTTCATCGTGGTCCCGGGCCCACTGGATCATGTCCAGCAGGTCTGTGAGATCAGCTCTGACAGGGAGGTAGTGCTCCCAGGGTCTCAGCTCCTTGTAGAAGTGTTCATAGTAGCCAGAGTCCTGCTTCAGGACCACGCTGTCGCCTGCCAGCAGGTATGGAAGCCTGTACGCCGCCACCGTGCCGTCCACGTTGATCTGGTACTTGTACTGCAGAGAGGAGGAGGGCGGGACAGTGAGATCAGTCAAAATGTTGTTTTTGTTTCACTATATTAAAGATTCTTCCAGTGGCGTCAGTTCAGAAAAAGCTAAGGTATGGCAACATGACTGGTGTCTTGCATGAGCACGAAGGCGCGCGTGCAAGACACCAGTCATGTTGCCATACCTTAGCAACAGGCATGATACATTTATTTTAAGAAGTACATTCTGTTTTTCCCCCTGTTTCTACGGTTTCTTGGGCTGGATATGGCAGCCTGGAATGGTTGTTCAAGTGCAGCTAAACTTGGCATGTTAGTAAACGTGACACAATTAACAATAATGCATTGCACCTGTGCAGCTGACCTGCGGAACCTGGGAATATACCATCTTGTCAAGATGGGGAGAATAAAAGTGTGGAGAATATAATTATAATATCTTGTTAAAGTGACCATTTTGTTAAATTTTGCATTTGTAGTTATTTTACTGTAATTTAACAACATAATAACCAGCACAGATAGACAAAGAGACATTCATGGATTTATATTTAAAAGTAACTTTTATTTTTCCCCCTGGACCCAGGGTATGGCAGCTGCATTCCCCTGCCATACCCAATTGACGCCCCTGAAATCTTCCCCATAATAACCCATTTTGCATCAGTCTGCTTCAAGTTAATGTTAAAGAATGTCCAGTAGATGGCAGTATTAACCCTCAAGTAACTAGCCTGCACTTCCCAACAGCAGAACATTGTGAGGAAACAGGACAAGCGCTGAATGAATGAATAATCTAAAAGCTTGTGGGAACACTGGTGAAATTAAGCTAAGACAGCAGATGGAGCAATGTAACTTTATGAGAAACTTCAATGAAAAGTTGAGACACGTTTGTTATTGATTGTGAATTCTGACCAGAAATGGAAACGTGATGCTTCTTTGACCACTTGAGCCTCAGCATGTCTATTCTGGACTGGGGTGAACATACGCCAAAAATAGACGATCTAGCTCGTCGCATTGCAACCCATTGTGAACTTGTAGCTCAGCTATTAGAGATTCTGTGTAGACTGAAACAAGCAGTTCAAGCACAGTACCGCAGTGGTTCTCAACCTGTGGGGGGTCCCCAAATTATTTTGGATGATTAGTTTAATGTGAAACATTGTTTTCTCACTCAACAGTAAACAAACCAACATACAGTATAAGTAGGGTGACCAGACGTCCCGTTTTACCCGGGACAGTCCCGTTTTCAAGCTACGTGTCCCGGTGTCCCGACAAATATCTCTAAAACACTAATATGTCCCGGTTTTCAACATTCACTGCAAAATTGTCCCGGTTTTCGCCACAATTAAAATAATAGTAGCTGTTTTCAGTGGTTGCATAGACATTTATCATGTTCTTTTCATGAAAACATGCTCACCTAACCAATCATAAAAAAGGAACAAATTCATTGCGTGTCTGAATTCAACGCTGAGGTTGTTTGTCAATCACTCACTGCCTGTTTGCAACCCTGCGGTGCGTGTGTGCGCGTGCACGAACGTTAGAGAATGGGCACGCGCGTGCACGGTAACGTGCGCATTGCTTTTGGGGTCCCAGTTTTAGGCAACAGTGTTTCGCGTCCCGGTTTGAGTGGCTGAAAATATGGTCACCCTAAGTATAAGTGTATAGAGGGTATCTGCACATTTCTCAAGTGACAATTTAAGGACTTTTAATACCTCTGAAATGAAAAATTCTACATTGGCCATATTGTCAAATATTAGAGGCAGAAATTGTGAAAATAGCCGATCTACATGCTCACAACGCTTATATATCGTCTATTTTTATTGGAGCTAAATAATTGTGATAATCTCAAATAATTGCGATTAGACGATTATGTAATTGTTGTGACAGGCCTAATACTCTCACATTCTTGGCTGATACGGACAATAAGCCTCTCTGCCATACTTACTCACTTACTTCTTACTTACTTACAGTACTTACCTAGAGGGTTTAACCCTCTAAGGCCCGCATTAAGAAATACTTGAAATAAAAAATTGAAAAAAATCAGATGGTGTTGTAGGAGTCCTATTAAGAGGAAAATGTAATGTTTTTTTTCAAAAAAATGTTTTTGTAAGATTTTATAGCCATAAATCAAAAATCATAAATCATGCTCTAATTTACATATGGGGGATATTTTTCTAAATAATAACATATGTACATGTTCTAGACATTCTAATGATCACCAAAAAGAATAGTACAGGCATTTTACTTATGTTTTTTTGAGGTATAGCTTCCATGAAAAAGTGAGATGTTGTTCGTCAAAACTCTGGAATTTCAGCGGGTGTGGCGGGTGTGAATGTCAGCCCCTGTGGGGGGTATTTATATGCAAATATTGTGGCCAATGGCATTGTAATACTAAACAATAGAATCCAATGGTGGTGTTTAGGTGGTAGGGGGAGCTAAAATAAAATGATTTAAACCTTTTTTTGGATAAAATACAAACGTTGTAATATTACAACCGTGGGCCTTAGAGGGTTAAGTGGTTCAAATGCTAATCTGCTCCCAAGCCATGAGATCTAAATGAAGCTATTCGGTCTCATCGGAGCAGAGCCTTAGTCAGCCTAGTGCAGGGTTTCTCAAAGTGGGTGTTGTGATCGATGCCAGTCCACCCACTATGCGTAATATGACATAAGATTCAAAAAATTAACAGTGTAATTACTTGTGCCAGCAGAGCTCGCAAGTAGGGTGATGAGGGCTGTATGTGGGTGTACTGTACGTGGCCATACATACCCAAATATGGGGTGAATATGATGTTCATATTCACCCCATATTTGGGGCCTATATTTGGCTATGAGTGCACTGTGCATACAAGGGGCAAGTTGGCACCTAGACAGAGTGCAGTCTAGTTTGGGGCTGCCGCGGATTTAATAAAAGGGTTATACAGGGGTGACCTGAGTAAAAAAAAAGAAGAACCCCTGGCCTAGTGGGCACAGGACCAGGGTATGTTCGGGCTCACCTTGAAGAAGTCGAAGAAGGAGATGTGTTTGACCAGCGGGCCGTAGAGGCTCTCGTCGTGCTTGAAGAAGAAGAAGTTGGTGAAGGCTGCGTCCAGCGCCTGGGGGTGCGAGCGCGACAGCTTCACCATCTCCAGGCGCTCCTTGCGGCTGTCTCTGCCCCGCCAGAAGGCCGTGGCGTTCTTCTCCTCCCACGGAGGCCCCGTGTTGGCCTGCACCGACATCATGTCCAGGCTCACTCTGATCGGTTGGAGGGACAGAGAGAGGGACAGAGGCCCATGTTTCAGTCGCACACTGTTGTTGTTGCATGCAGCTTGGACGTTAATTAAGCCTCTTGTGGGAGCCATCTAAAGCAGTGGTTCCCAAAGATTTTAGCTCCAAGACCCAAAAGAGAAATTAGACTTTTGCCTGTGACTCAAACTAGTGAAAATAGTACAAGCTCACAATGCGTCGCTTAATGGCGCATTGTCAGCACTATCATTATCCTTAGTGTTGTGTCAATTCAAGTTTTTGTAAACTTTCTTGCGCTTTGGGTCGGCACTTGGTCTTCCATGTTTTTCCTCTACCTTTCTTTTTAATTGTTTACACACACACTCTAACTTAAGACACAATGACCACAACCTGACATTCATGTACTATGGTTTAGGGAGTTGGTACATGATGAGTTTCATTGTGTCATTGTGTGGTTTGGCCTTTGGGGCCCAGTGCTGCTGAAATACACAGATTACACACCGATTTCAACTCTAAACCACTTCTTGTGTGCAGTGATTTTTTTTCTCTTTCTAAAACACACAATTCTCACTATTGTCGCACAATCTTCACAAATAAAATCTCCTTGATTTCAAACGGAACACACTGCCATTCAAATACCGTAGCTACATTTCCATTTCATTCACCAAACATAGATGTAGGCTACTTAAGAACTTTTCCACAAACCTAGTATGAAATGTATTATTTACTTTATCAACCTTACGCGTCCATTTGGTTTCATTTCACACTCTCAAGAGTTAAACTATTGTTAAACAGCTGCATTACTTAATTTACAAGAAGTCTACACAATTAGAGAATGTAAAAGAATTGTTATTTTGATCAACGTACCACATCAATACAGCATGGAATTGTATCCAAAGATGACAACAAAATCTACGTTTTGGGTTTTTATGCAGGCTCTAGGCTTATATTGTGCTGATCAGAGCAAAGGCCATTTGATGAGTTAGACACTGCTGTAATACTGCTGCAGCTTGTGTGCATTTTAGTTTTCTCGGTGTGACTATTCTCATTCTTACACCTGAACAATGTGTGTGGCAACATGTTGCGTTGCGACACGTTGTGAGCTTGTAGATCTGCTATTTTTGGCGAATGTTCCCCCCAGAATATAGTTACAGGGGTTCAACGCGGTCAAGTATAAAGTCATTTTCAATCATAAATAATGGAGACAGATAATCTCTCGAGTTTTACTCGTGACATTTCCTCGTTTTTTAAGGAGAATATTTACGTATTTACGTAAATAGATAGATACCTTTATTATCCCAAGGGGGAAAATCAGTTGCCCAGAGGCAGCACAGCAGTATAAGGTTATTTACAAAGTTACCGTAATATGACACGAATGTACGGTGCTATAAAGTCACAGTGTGGATGAAAACGTTACAGGGTTGTCCTGAGCCAAAAATGTTTGAGGACCACTGCATAGGGCAATTTTAATATAGGAGATTATAGGACATAGAATTATGTCATGCTTTAACTATTAAAAAATAGCAGATATACAAGCTCACAGCGCGGCACTCTTAGTGCCGCACTGCGAGCTTTCAGATCTGCTATTTTTGAAAAGTCGTGAACACACTTATAGAATCGGGTCAAAATATTCAAAGACGTGCACAAACTTTCACGATAAAAATAAAAATAAATAGCAGATCTACAAGCTCGCAGCACGGCACTCGGTGCTGCGCTGTGAGCTTGTATATCTGCTATTTTTTTTAAATAGTTAAAGCATAAAATAATGCGTTCCTTCCTGGTCTAAATGGGTTAAAAAAAACTTGATCAATCAATGAATGATAATTCTGGTGCCTTACCTGCCCATGGTCTCCAGCACAGACTCGGTGAGGTCATAGGTTGGCATGACGATGTCTCTGGTGTCATCGGAGCCGCACCAGGAGAAGATGGGGTGGAGCTTGTCGGGGTCCTTCCTCTTCTCCAGGGGCCAGTCGCCCAGGTTGACGAAGAACTCAATGTCAGGCAGTCGAACCTGGACACGCACAACAGCTGTTGTTAAAGGAGTAGTTCACCCCCCAAAATGATTTTTGTTCTTTTGATTTACTCGCCCCCCATTTGGGTCCCCAATCCGGAATCAATGGGGGTACATTTGGGTCCCCATCCAGAATCAATGGGGGTAAACTGCAACTGACTAAAATGACTAATTGGACTTCCATTCTCATCAAATCTGCTGTAATCAGTAAATCCGTTTAAAAAGATTTACCTTCATTTAGGTATAAAATATTGACCTAGAGCTGTAATTTTTTAGACTAATTTCAACCAACTCTTTCCGCACAGCCTTTCCTTAAAGACCCTGTACACAGGAAATGCCTTGTTTGGGCATTTCCTGCTGAGAGCAGTTTTTCTTGTAGGCACTAAAAAACCTCACCTGTACATGTGAGTTTCAGTGATGTCATCAGAATTCACCGTTTGTCAGCCTTCTGATTGGTCCCTGAGACTCCCTGACTGGCCAACCAGAAAAAATCATTCACTTTTTGCTATCGGGGGTGGAGTTTGTGCAGTGGAGAATGTTGCTTTAGGCTATCAACAACGGTCTGCTCTGCGCGACACGGCGTGCGTGCAGTACGGCCGCGCGAGGTGATAGCGATTTTGCTCATTATAATGAATAAGCTTCAACAGACTAGTTCAAATGGACCTTATCAATGTAACTAAGAGTTACGATTGGGTACATATATTTTAAATGGGCAGAATTACGAAAGCCAGCCTATTATGTGAGTAGAACTATAATCTGGTTGTCATTTTCCTACCCAAGATGCACTGCGCTTTCTCTTTCTATTTCTCTTCTCTCTCTGATCCAGAGGATTAAACTAATTAAAACATATATTTTCGGGGGAAAACTACTGTTTTGCTATGTAACTACTGTACTTTTTTCTTCCCTTTTTATTAATATCACGTAGATGTGTTTTTTTTGGTACTTTATAGAGCTGTAATGAGGCTATGAACAATTCTTTTTTTTCCCCTATCCACTTCCACTATAAAAGAATCTGCAATGGTGATTCTGTCCCACTGGGATTAAACAATTAAAACATATATTTTCGGGGGAAACCCCCTGTTTTGCAATGTAACTACTGTACCTTTGTCTTCCCTTTTTATTAATATCACCTAGATGTTTTTCCTTTGGTACTTTAAATTGCAATAATGAGGCAATGAAAATACCCTCTCCCCCCATTCACTGCCACTATAAAAACAATCTGCCCAGGGTCATCTGTACCACCATAGTAACAGGGCAGAATGGGGCGGGATTTGCAAATGAGAGAATTACTCAAGGCAGAGGACCGGTGTAGTTTGTATTGTTTATAGTCAGCTTGCTGTCATCATATTATGATTGATTGACGATGATATTCCACAATACAAGGCACTTACTTTCCTGGTGAGTGACAGGAGAAATGCGTCCATGAAGATCCTGAACCCTACATGCTCTCCCATGGTCTTGATGTACACCTGAAAACATGACAGGTATTATTAGCATAGCAGTCATTGGATTACGTGATATCAAAATCATGGTGGGAATGGTAGTCTAATGGCCTCTTTCTTACCCATTAAGACCTGAAACGCATCTGAGTCGCATTAGACTTGAACCGCTTAGACCAGTATTTACTTGCACCAGCAGAGTGTGCAAGTCCTGCATTCGGCTGCGTATAGGTAGTTATAGGTAGGTAGGTAGCCATGTGTGTTTAAGCCCGTAGCCCAGGGTTGCCCAATTAGTTTTCCCCAAGGGCCGAATTATGTCTTGGGTACCAAGCCGAGGGCCACAACATTGCAGGGGGCGACGGTGGCGTTCCCGCTACTCCAGCGACAGGTTTCGTCGTTGTCGGGTGAAAATCTTGTATGTCCAAAACCGTTCGTTTTGAATTTATCATTTTAAAAATGATTTCAACTAGTGAAAACAGCCGATCTACAAGCACACAACGCCGCGAGGCGTTGCGTGCTTGTAGATCTGCTGTTTTCACTACTTTTGTGCGACATCCTTGTATGATTTGCGAAAGAACGTACAAATTTGGAGATACGAGATTACCAACCGACAACGACGATATACCGGTACTAGTATTGTTTCTGCTCTTATACCACCATTATTACTGGGGTTGGTGGGGGCCAGACAGTAGCCCCCCGCGGGCCGCCTATTGGGGAACCCTGCCGTAGCCCAATCAGAGACCAGCATTTCTGGCAACCTCATCATTAACAGCCAATGAGGGACCAGCATTCCTGGTGATGTCAGTGGTGAGTGCACCTCATGACGCGCTCTGCTGGCACACAAGTACTTGTGCACAAGGGGCAAGTTGGCACCTGGACAGAGTGCAGTTCTAGTTTATGCTTTCGCTAGTAGAAAAATGCAGATAAACTCACAGAATATATTGACCTGATTGTATAAATGTCTTCTAAGTTTTTTTGAAAAACATATGTTTCTATGACCAAAATTAGATATATTTGGCCGCGGACCCCGATATCAAAATATTTCATTCCAGGGACCAAGAGAAAGAAAGATGTGTTACAAATGTTTGCTTTAAAAATATATACCTTCAAAGATTTGCTCACATTTTCAAAAAAATTAAATAGCAGATATACAAGCTTGCGGTACCGTGCTGTGAGCTTGTATATCTGCTATTTTTTAATAGTTAAAGCATAAAATAATGGTGGTTCCAGGTCTCAATAGGATAATATAGGCAGCTAGTGTACTGTATGCCAGATGCTCATACATAAGTACTAAGTAGTACATGATGTTACAGCAGCCACTCCCAAAATCTCCCAAAATCTATATCAAATATATAGCAAATTTTATAACAAAATGTATAACAATATACCGTATGCACCAAATAACAGACTTTGCAGGATTTGCAATAATCTATTTGCATTATTTTCATCTACCTCCATCCAAAGCTCCTTTTGTATTAGAATCTTCACAAACCAGACAAACCACTTAAACATAGAAGTTACTTGAAATCTCAGACAACTTACACACATTTCTACAAATGACCAGACGTCCTCAAGTAACACTAGCGGAGTGTATACCGTGATAATGGGCACGAGAAACGAGTTTCCGCAAGCATCACTGAAGTGCCCACAATCAAGGTAAAGCACACCCTCAAGTGTAATATTGCGCTTATACAACTAATACAACTAACGCTGAAAAGCCCCTAGCTTCGAAACATCACATCCATGGTGTAAAGGAACCAAAAATAAATGCTAAACCTTTGGAGCATGATCCAGTGTTCAGACATTATGGGCCCTATTTAGAAGCTCTTAATAACGGCAGCTCTTTTAACAAAATTCCGCCCTTTTACATTGGAGGAGATAGAGGCGTGAATAATTGCCAATTTGACATCTTGCTATTATGAGCGTGGTATTGTGCGCACAAACAGCTCATAGTTTGTTATCCGGTCGAAAACCGGAGGGAAAAACTTAGAAAATGTCGGGGGCCAAAGTTTGTTATATTTTGATTAGGTGTGCTGTCACGCTCGATTGAGCACGGGTAGATTGAACCGATTGTGTATAACGGTCTTCAGACATAATATCGTCGTTGTCGGGTGGAAACCTTGTATGTCCAAAACTGTTCATTTTGTATGTATCATTTAAAAAATGATTTAAACTAGTGAAAACAGCCGATCTACAAGCACACAACGCCTCGCACCGCGAGGCGTTGTGTGCTTGTGTGGCTGTAAATAGCCCTCCCAGGCAGCAGAGTTCTGTTGTCTTTGTGTTGTTTTATGGCCCCTATTAGTTACTATAGCATTAGGAACTAAATACATGATGCTGCATGCAGGGGAAACTATGAGGAATGTCTCTGCCATCACGGCTGTTGTGTTTCTGCGTCTAGACAGATCACCAGCACAGACATTATATAGGAGTTCTCTTACCTTCTTGTTGTTTAATATTACTCTTGCAGTACTTAATAACTTGGGAGGCCAGTCTGTGTCCGTCATGTTTGACATTGGTAATATGAAATAACAATAAAATCCGCACACCAGAATGCTGCTCCCCTCGTTGGTATTTTTATTGGTGACGTTTCGAGCTTGCCGACCGTAACGTCTGAGGAAGAGCCTCCCTGCTTGAGGCGTTACCAATACAAATACCCACGTGGGGAGCAGCATTCTGGTGTGCGGATTGTATTGTTATTTCATGTCTAAACTTTGATCCTGCACACAGCCCGGCAGGACCGGATGTGTGTGCCTTTTGCCACTTTGTGACACATTTTTCATTGACATCAGTAACATGTCACTAGTCACTACTGTGACGTGTCTTTAAGGGTGTAGTAGTGCCATTACTGTTGTATTGTTGTCTTTGATGGTGTCGTGACAACTCATTACTGCTGTACCTTGTTGTCTTTGATGGTGTCGTGACAACTCATTACTATTGTACCTTGTTGTCTGTGATGGTGTAGTGACGACTCATTACTGCTGTACCTTGTTGTCTTTGATGGTGTCGTGACAACTCATTACTATTGTACCTTGTTGTCTGTGATGGTGTAGTGACGACTCATTACTATTGTACCTTGTTGTCTTTGATGGTGTAGTGACGACTCATTGATGTTGTACCTTGTTTACCTTGTTGTCTTTGATGGTGTAGTGTAGGGATGGGACGATAAGCGATATTATCGTTTATCGTGATAAAAAAACACTGACGATAATCGTATCGTGGAGATTTAATTTATCGTGATATCGTCCTCTGTCATGCACTGGGATCAATTCACCTTTTATTTGCCGAGCTGCATATCCGGTACCACTTAAACCCTCCATAATTGGTAAAAGGTACTTATAATATACATACTCATTTGTTTCGCTCTCTATCAAATGTCTTTGCCAAAATATAGCCGATCTGCAATTTTTTTGTAAATGTTCCGCCCCAGGATAATGGATTTTGATTATCGCGATAATATCATAAATCACAATTTCTTTTGTCATAATAATCATGATATGAAATACAGTATCGTCCCATCCCTAGTGTAGTGACAAGTCATTACTGTTGTACCTTATTGTCTTTGATGGTGTAGTGACAACTCATTACTGCTGTACCTTGTTGTCTTTGATGGTGTAGTGACAACTCATTACTGCTGTACCTTGTTGTCTTTGATGGTGTAGTGATAACTCATTACTGCTGTACCTTGTTGTCTTTGATGGTGTAGTGACAACTCATTACTGCTGTACCTTGTTGTCTTTGATGGTGTAGTGAATAGTGATAACTCTTTGCTATTGTACCTTATTGTCTTTGATGGTGTAGTGACAACTCATTACTGCTGTACCTTGTTGTCTTTGATGGTGTAGTGATAACTCTTTGCTATTGTACCTTATTGTCTTTGATGGTGTAGTACACCTCATTACTGCTGTACCTTGTTGTCTTTGATGGTGTAGTGATAACTCATTACTGCTGTACCTTGTTGTCTTTGATGGTGTAGTGAATAGTGATAACTCTTTGCTATTGTACCTTATTGTCTTTGATGGTGTAGTGACAACTCATTACTGCTGTACCTTGTTGTCTTTGATGGTGTAGTGACACCTCATTACTGCTGTACCTTGTTGTCTTTGATGGTGTAGTGACAACTCATTACTGCTGTACCTTGTTGTCTTTGATGGTGTAGTGACAACTCATTACTGCTGTACCTTGTTGTCTTTGATGGTGTAGTGACACCTCATTACTGCTGTACCTTGTTGTCTTTGATGGTGTAGTGACAACTCATTACTGCTGTACCTTGTTGTCTTTGATGGTGTAGTGACAACTCATTACTGCTGTACCTTGTTGTCTTTGATGGTGTAGTGATAACTCATTACTGCTGTACCTTGTTGTCTTTGATGGTGTAGTGACAACTCTTTGCTATTGTACCTTGTTGTCTTTGATGGTGTAGTGACAACTCTTTGCTATTGTACCTTATTGTCTTTGATGGTGTAGTGACAACACCTCATTACTGCTGTACCTTGTTGTCTTTGATGGTGTAGTGACACCTCATTACTGCTGTACCTTGTTGTCTTTGATGGTGTAGTGACACAGGCTCTGTCTGTGGCCAAAGCGCTCGGTGATCTCCTTGGCGTTGCGCTCCAGGTCCACTCGGGGGAACAGGGCCAGGTCCCGCTCTATCTGGGGGTAGGAGGAGGGACAGTGCATGTGTCTCTGCCACACAGAGCCACTAGGCTGGGGACAGTCACAGCCCTCATGGTACACCGGGCCTGGGGACAAGGATTCGGGACAAGAATGAGCAGGAATGTGGAGGAGGATAGGTGCAGATGTGTGTGCGTGCGTGCGTGCGTGCGTGCGTGCGTGTGCTAAAGGTGCTGTAAAAGCCACTGTTTCCCCAGACACTGGGTCAGTAACCCATGGGTCCCTTAATTCTTTGGTTTCCAACATTTTGTTTTTCATTATTATTATTATTTCAAAACATTAAAAAGAAAAAAAAAACATTCAAAAATTGTCATGAATAAAAATTTAAACGATGATTAATATTGCATTAATAAATGAAAGAAAAATCTAGGAAATTCCAAAAATTTGAAAACAGACGTTTAAGAAGTAGTGAAAAATAGCCGATCTACAAGCTTGTAGATCTGCTGTTTTCAGACTAGTTTGGGTCCCGGGGAAATCTAATTTCTCTTTTGGGTCACAGGCTAAAAGGTTTGGTAACCACTGCTGTAAGTGATATCTTTTGGTTAAACAAAACGTTTTAGTTAGTTTAAATATATTACTGAATATTTTTGATCTATACTTGCTCTGTACTTGGTCTGCACTTTTTTCTCCCTCTACACAGAATCTCAGCCGAAAATAGCAGATATACAAGCTTATAATGTGTCAAATGTATTAATATACACAATATACATATTGTACATTTGTACATATATACTGTATATATCTCTATCATCTCCAAGTTTCGTATTTTTTAATGCCAATGCAATGTTTCTAGTCTACTCTATTCTCCATTGTGACTCGTTACACCCCCAGCGTTTACCTTTCAGGATGAAGGGAGACCTGCTGACGTGTTTGTGGTTGAGCAGGACGTGGACGTGCAGGTCGCTGTAGCTAGCGTACATCCTGTAGCGCACCAGGAAGGACCCGTCTCCGCGGTCCAGGACCTGAAGCCAGATCCTGGTGAACGGCTCCACGGGGGAAACCATCTTCACCTCGAACGTCTTCTCACCGGGCGACGCCGTCAAACTGTGGCGAGGGGGGGGGGGGGGGAGAGGAAGAAATGTTGAGATAAATAATATATTTGTATTATGTTTGTGATTCGCCCTGACTAAGTGTAATTATGAGTACCACACGCCTCTCTCTGTTGCGATCCCTACCTAATTGTTAATTGTGAATTTTAGTATTCATGTAGACCCCCATATTACTCTTACAGTATGTATTTATTTGTTTTCACTCCTATGTGAATTATGGATTTTGATGTGTATAGAGCTATGAATTATATAATTCCCTTTGCATTTTCTGTACAATGTTGGGTGGGGGTTGTTTGCTTCACGGACGGAGGAAGTTGTCGCTCCTACAGGACACTATAAAATGTGACACTTCCCATGCCCACAGTATACAACGCTGAGGAAGGCGTAAAACGCCGAAACGCGTTCGTTGTTGCTGGCTGCTCTGCAGCATACCATGCCAACCTTAATGTAAAATAGAAAGTGCCTTAAGAGGACTGTTCCGTGAGTGCTGGTGGTCTCTTTGAGAATCTTCTTGTAATGTTGAAAGCTGGACCTGTTGTGTGCATGCCATTTTGATACCCTTGTTTTATCTATCCCAGCGCTATTCAACCTGTGGCCCGTGGGCATGCGGCCCACGGGCCATAACATGGTCATACCAATACAATATACAGTATATATACACTTGTCTATCGTCACTGTCGGGCAGAAACCTTGTATCTCCAAGTTTCAAATGTGTACGTTCTTTCGCAAAGCAAAGCCCTGCTTCATCATACAAGGCTGTCGCACAAAAGTAGTGAAAACAGCAGATCGGCTGTTTTCACAACTTTAAATAATTTTTTAAATGATAAATACAAAACCAATGGTTATGGACATACAAGGTTTCCACCCGGCAACGATGATATATATATTTCTTTTTTTTTTTTGGCCAAATTATTTCTGATGTAATTTTTTCAGTTTCTCTTTGTACCAGCACAAGAAAGCGTTTTCTTCACATTTTGTGAATAAAGCCTCATTTTGTACCTTCATCATTTCATCATTAATCATTTCATGACAATGAAATGATCAATGAAAAAAAACGTTTACAAAATATTGTGGTGGTTCTTCTGTGGCCTACTGTGTGCATACATCCACGATGTGGTGCTAATCAGTCCGGCGGTTTATGAAATTATCTCGGGTCACACAATTAAATCTACTTCAAATGAACAGAGGACATACTTCAGAATGACGACACGTCAATGACGCATGTGTGTACTTACTGTGTAGGTAATTCATTAGGACTCACTGAGTACTCCCAGAAATGGTGTTGGCCTGGTTAAGTTATCATTATAGTCGGCCCTTTTGTCTCTCTGTCATGTCATTCTTTAAACTATTATGCGGTGAACGGAATAATGTAATCCATCCATAAACTGGGCTGTAAATAGACATTTGAATATTAGTTTTTTGTTTGTTTGTTTGATGTAGCACCTAACCCTCTGTAGTAACAATGATGCACTTTGTATGACAAGCAACATGACTGGAAGCATATCATATACTATACGTAATCTTTGGGAGGACAAGAATATGACTAAATATGACACCCACACTGACTGCTGTGCTGTAAGTCTACACACTGGTGGGGCCCCTGAATGTGGCCCCAGGGTAGGTGTTAGGAGGACAGAGTCAATGGAGGATGTCCTCGAAAAACACCCATTCATGTCTAGCCTGTGACACACAGAGGCTGGTTCAGCTTTCTGCAATGTTACACCCTGGTGTATTTTACTACACCGCTGTATTTTACTACGCCGCTGTCGTTACGTTGCACTTAATTGACCCACACACAAACATACAAACGAATGGACAATGTGCCAAAGAAAATGGAGGCTTAAGGGGTCTGTAAACTCTGAGAGAGAGTGTGTACACATTTAACCAAAACGGAACCGTTAACACATCCAAGACCTGAGGCCGATTCGAATGTCTTCTATCACTATGTGATCGCTATGTGCTTTTAATGCTTTCCTGATTTGTATTAAACAAGGTGTGAAACTGTGCATTGTTCTAAGGATACCTTATACAGGTTTCTTTAGTCCATTTCAATGTGTTTAGCTTTGTTTCTCTGACCTTTTGAATGTAGCACTTTGAGATCTGTCACAAATATAAAGTGTGCTACCAATAGAATGTATTATTACCCCCCCTCCTGCCCCCCCACCCCTCCCTACCCGTTCCCTTGTCTCTCCCTCCCTCCCCCCCTTTCCCTTGTCTCTCCCACTCTCCCCCCCTTCTGCCCCCCCCCCCCCCCCCCCCTCTCTCTCACGGCTCTTTAGCCTTTGTAAAGTGTCTTGAGATAACTTGTTATGATTTGACACTCTAATAAAATTGAATTGAATTGAATTTAAAAAAGTTTTCTGAAAAACCTTATGCTGCTATATGGTATCACTATTTCATGTCAAGGACCCAAACAATGTTTGAGAAATGTTCACTTTAAAAATATATATTCAAAGATTTGCACAAGTTGGCTTATAGATGTGCTATTTTTGACTAGCCAAAGTATGAAATAATGGTTGAAGTGGTTTTAATGGGTTAAGGGTTAGGGTCCACACAGTAAAATGTAATAGAGCTTTTCCCAGCTACGCCCAGCAGGGATCTGGGACCACAGGGGCAGAACAAGGACCAGAGTGGAGGCGGTTTTATCTCCACACTGGCCTGGGAACGCCTCAGGATTCCCCAGTTATTTACAGGTGGCAAATATGTGTCCAAAAGAGATGTCTAGGATTCTCTGCTGGAAGGAACTGCCACCTCCACCACCTGAAGCTGAATGGCCTACCGACGGCCTAGGCCTAGAATTATTGAATGCTTTAACCAGTGAAAAATAGCAGATATACAAGCTCACAGCGCGGCACCGAGTGCCGCGCTGCGAGCTTGTAGATCTGCTATTTTTGAAAAAGTCGTGAAAATGTGTGCAAATCACAATGTGTCGCGATGAGACGCATTGTGAGCTTGTAGATCTGCTATTTTCATAATTATTAGTATTTCATAACTATTTTGATAACTTGAAATAGGACATTCTGCATGCACAATGGGTCATTTCTACTTTTGGTATGTCTGGAATTTAAACAAGTATATGTTTGAATTCCAGACTTTACTTGAGTATTTCTATTGCATTATTGATACTTTAATAATTGAGTACTTTTTCCAAAACTGGTTTTGGTCCACTGATCCACTGATCCATTTTGGTTCCATTTGTAACACGCAGAGTTAAAGCAAACAAGATGTTTTATTATTACATTATAACGCCCAAGTAACAGGCTATAGGCCTACACACCTACGATATATCGCTGTAATAGGGCCCTACATACTGTTTAGTGTCTACTAGCCCAGTGATTCTCAATCTGTGGGTCGGGACTTCCAGGGGGGTCCCCAAATTATTTTGGGGGTTCCCCAGATGATTAGCTTAATGTGCAACATTGTTTTCTCAATCAACAGCAAATGTTATGTGTATAGAGGGTATCTGCAGATTTCTAAAGTGACAATTTAAGGACTTTTCAATACCTCTAAAATGACAAATTAAACATTGGCCAAATTGCCAAATATTAGAGGCAGGAATTGTGAAAATAGCCGATCTGCTATTTTCACAATACTGTAGAAGCATGTTATACAAAACTTCTCAGGCCCACCTAAGCGTGGGGTGGCTCACAGTAGCTGACAGAGTACAGCATCTTGCATTGGGCCTGGTGTACAAGATACACTACACCAGTGTGTCTCAACCACTGTGCCTGGGGACCTTTGGTGTGCCCCTGAGAAGGGTCAAGTGTGCCCCTTGAAACTGCTTGAAAGCCAGTATTGTGCTTTAAAAATGATTTAAACTAGTGAAAACAGCCGATCTACAAGCACACAACGCCTCACGGTGCGAGGCGTTGTGTGCCTGTAGATCTGCTGTTTTCACTACTGTTGTGCGACTTGTATGATGAAGCAGGGCTTATACTTTGCGAAGAAACGTACACATTTGAAACTTGGAAACTTCTTCCCGACAGTGGCGATATTTACACCCCTGTATTATGTTCGTGTGCCCATGGATTCTTGGGACATGAAAAGTGTGCCCATGCAGAAAAAAGGTTGATAAACACTGCACTACACCACCAAGAGATATGTACCTGACAAAATACTTCCTAAACGTCAAGGATGTCCACAGTTACAATACCAGAGGCAGCGCCACAGACCATGTCCAACCCAGATTTGGTTCAAACAAAGGGTCAAATTCATTCACTCCTGCTATAGGCCTACCATTAAAATGTGGAACGCCCTACCGAAGGCCTTAAGGAATGTGAATCCCTAACTTCCTTTAAAACCGCTCTGAAAAAAAAAAAACACTTACAGGCGGCTGCTACTCGAAAATGGTAACTTTAAACCTATCCTATAACCTTACCCTCCCCCTGACCCTTCTTTGTAAATACTTTTTATTATGCATTGTTGTTTACAGTTTTTCTTTTTTCTTTTTATGAGCGGTGGTAAACCGCTCCATAGAGTGGCTGTGTGTGTCTGTAGCCATTTCTCCTCATGTTTTGCCATAGCAATGTGTGTGTGTGTCTGTAGCCGGTACATCCTATAGACTTATATCCTAGTCTGAAGACGTTATGCAAGCACGACCACCACTCACTTCACATTGGGTGTGATTTTTTTTTACTTATTTTTTTCTGATGATATCTACTGCATAGTAGCCTACTGTGTTCTATCTGTCTGTCATTCAATATTAGGCTATATCTGAGTAAAAGAAAGGGATCTCAATGGAAATAAGCCGCAAAGGCTTACCTCAGTTTCCTTTTAGTTGACCTTTGTACCAGTCAACTGTACTGAAACATGAAACTTACCTTTCCCTATGCAAAGTCTTCAATCAATACTAGGCTATACTCACTTTCTCCCAGAGCTGTCCACCGCCTGGATGAAGAAGAACCGGGCCGGCAGGACGACGTTCGCCTCCAGTCCGGGTCCCCAGACCACAGCTGCGGCTGCAGCGGGCAGCGGCGCCGCCGGGGCCGGGGAGGAAGGCGAGGAGGGCGGGGTGCTGGAGCTGGAGGAGCCGCTGCCGCTGCCGGTGGTGGTGGTGGTGGTGGCGAGGACCAGGACGAGAAGTCCAGGGGGTTCGAGTCCGAAGAGCAGACAGCACGGCAGCAACAGCCACGAGAACACTTTATTATTATGCAACATGGTTGTTAGAGATGAGGATGAGGATGACTGATTGATTTTATTGAATCCATAAACTTGCCATCATGTCGATGTGGAGGTGATGATGATGGTGATGATGGTGATGATGATGATGGTGGTGGTGGTGGTGATGATGATGATGATGATAATAATTCATTCCCATGGAAGAATGTAAAGGAACAGCCTAAAAAGCGAAGAGGGGAGAAGAGGAATGGAACTCCCCCCCTCCTCCTTTGAGAGAAGATCAATCAGCCTGGAGGAGGATCCGATACAATGTGTCTCTTCTTGTTGTTGTTGCCGCTGCTGCTGAGCTGCTGTTTGTTGTTGTATCCATTTATGTTTACTGTTACCGCGTTATTACACACGTTCTACTGCATTGTTTCAGGAGCTGTGGTATGCAGGCAGCCTGTGAGCAGCAGCAGAGAGAGAGAGTGATCTGAGGCATGCTGGGTAGTGTAGTGTTCTCATTGGCCCCGCCCCCACCCGTCAACACGAGCATAACCAGCATCCGGTGTGTGAAAGAACCACATCAAGAACTTATTTGGACACGCATTGAACTTTTGTACACGGACACGCACACGCACACACACACACACACACACACGCACACGCACACGCACACGCACAAGCACACACACACACACACACACACACACACACACACACACACACACACACACACACACATAAATAATTCTGGGAGATATTTTATTGTATTTTCTATTATTAAATAATTATGCCTATAACTGATTTAAGTACACACACACACACACGCACGCACGCACGCACGCAGGCACGCACACACACACACACACACACACACACACACACACACACACAGCACACACACACACACACACACGCACACAGTCGCACACAGTGGAGTGAGAGGATGATGGAATCTAATGGAAATGGATGAGTAGAGAGAGAAAGAGAGAGAGAGGTGGAACTGGCAAGAGATGCCTCAATGGCGCCGCCCACTGGCCGAGAATAGTGCCTATATAAGACCGAAAGAGAGAGTTATTCCATCACATTATGAAGTTGTTGTGACTGCCTGTCTCCTGCTACATTCAACTAAACATGGTTAGTAAAAGTGACTTCCTTCATTTGATCTTAATACTGAGCAGTTGAAACAACAATTTAATGTTCTCCTCCTAACAGCCTAAATAGTAACTAAGTTGGCTACATTTACTCAAGTTCTGTACTTCAGTAGGACTACCATTTTAAGGTATTTTTTACTTTAATGGAGTATTTCCAATTTTCAGTACTTTTACTTATACTCCACAACATCTAAGAGGCAAATATTGTACTTTTACTCTATTTCAATTATTTGAAAACGTTACTAGTTACTTTTGTATTTTTATTATTATTACAAAACATACATTAACCATTTCAACACAAAACATTTCAGCAATTTGAACAGCAACAGCTCACAATGCGTGCGATGCCACGCATTGTGAACGTGTAGATCTGCTTCAAAAGATGTGTATACATTTGAAAACTTGCATGAAATGGGACATTCTGCATAATAAGTAGCCTATACCTTCTACTTTTAGTAGCCTACTTTAAGTACATTTTGCTACCAATACTTTTGCAGGCCTCCACCGGCACCAACACCCATTGAACCACTGGCTGTTTGTGTACTACTAAAATGTTCCATGTCATTAGACTCACTCTCTCTCTCTCTCTCTCTCTCTCTCTCTCTCTCTCTCTCTCTCTCTCTCTCAGAGAGAGATTATATCTCTCTCAAGTGCTATACACACACTTTTTTTGCATAATTATTCTTTTGCATATTATTTTGCAACTATGATTTGACTATTTAAATCATTATTAACAAAGCCTATTTGGTTTCAAAGTAGTTGACAGTATCTACAGCATCTGTAGCTTTTCCGCAAGATCTAAATGGGCTACATTTGAAAGGAGATTAAACTCTGAATATAGCCTAGATAGGAAACAGAGGGCAACCTTGCAAATACTTCAATCAGTCTGACTTGGAATCTTGGAGTGAATAAAAAGATAAGAAAACAAAATTAGAGGAAAGTTTATTTGCGACCCATAAAACCAGCACGTGACCAAAAATGGGCAGTGACCCTATATTGTCGATATCCGATGAAAACCTTGTATGTCCAAAACCGTTTGTTTTGTGTTTATCATTTAAAAAATGAGTTAAACTAGTGTAAACAGCCAATCTACAAGCACACAACGCCTCGCGGTGCGAGGCGTTGTGTTTCACTACTTTTGTGCGACGGCCTTGTCTGATGAAGCAGGGCTTTACTTAGTGAAAAAAAAAATACAAATTTGAAACTTGGAGATCTGAGATTCTGCTCGACAGTGACGATATGTTTGGCAAACACTGACATCATTATCCTCCTCTCCTGTGTTCCATCCCTCTCCCTCTCCCTGTCCCTGTCCCTCTCCCTGTCCCTGTCCCTCTCCCTCTCCCTCTCCCTGTCCCTGTCCCTCTCCCTCTCCCTCTCCCTGTCCCTGTCCCTGTCCCTGTCCCTGCCCCTGCCCCTGTCCCTGTCCCTCTCCCTCTCCCTGTCCCTGTCCCTGTCCCTGTCCCTCTCCCTGTCCCTGTCCCTGTCCCTGTCCCTGTCTGTCTCCCTGTCCCTGTCCCTGTCCCTGTCCCTGTCTGTCTCCCTCTCCCTCTCCCTGTCCCTCTCCCTGTCCCTCTCCCTGTCCCTGTCCCTCTCCCTCTCCCTGTCCCTGTCCCTGTCCCTGTCCCTGTCCCTCTCCCTGTCCCTGTCCCTGTCCCTGTCCCTCTCCCTCTCCCTGTCCCTGTCCCTGTCCCTCTCCCTGTCCCTGTCCCTGTCCCTGTCCCTGTCCCTGTCCCTGTCCCTGTCCCTGTCCCTGTCCCTGCCCCTGTCCCTGTCCCTGTCCCTCTCCCTGTCCCTGTCCCTGTCCCTCTCCCTCTCCCTCTCCCTCTCCCTGTCCCTGTCCCTCTCCCTGTCCCTGTCCCTCTCCCTCTCCCTGTCCCTGTCCCTCTCCCTCTCCCTCTCCCTCTCCCTGTCCCTGTCCCTGTCCCTGTCCCTGCCCCTGCCCCTGCCCCTGTCCCTGTCCCTGTCCCTCTCCCTGTCCCTCTCCCTCTCCCTGTCCCTGTCCCTGTCCCTCTCCCTGTCCCTGTCCCTGTCCCTGCCCCTGTCCCTCTCCCTGTCCCTGTCCCTGTCCCTGTCCCTGTCCCTGTCCCTGTCCCTGTCCCTGTCCCTCTCCCTGTCCCTGTCCCTGTCCCTGTCCCTCTCCCTCTCCCTGTCCCTGTCCCTCTCCCTGTCCCTGTCCCTCTCCCTGTCCCTCTCCCTGTCCCTGTCCCTGTCCCTCTCCCTGTCCCTGTCCCTGTCCCTGTCCCTCTCCCTGTCCCTGTCCCTGTCCCTGTCCCTGTCCCTGTCCCTCTCCCTCTCCCTGTCCCTGTCCCTGTCCCTGTCCCTGTCCCTCTCCCTGTCCCTGTCCCTCTCCCTCTCCCTGTCCCTGTCCCTCTCCCTGTCCCTGTCCCTGTCCCTGTCCCTGTCCCTGTCCCTCTCCCTGTCCCTGTCCCTGTCCCTCTCCCTGTCCCTGTCCCTGTCCCTGTCCCTGTCCCTGTCCCTCTCCCTGTCCCTGTCCCTCTCCCTGTCCCTCTCCCTGTCCCTGTCCCTGTCCCTGTCCCTGTCCCTGTCCCTGTCCCTCTCCCTGTCCCTGTCCCTGTCCCTGTCCCTGTCCCTGTCCCTCTCCCTGTCCCTCTCCCTGTCCCTGTCCCTCTCCCTGTCCCTGTCCCTGTCCCTGTCCCTGTCCCTGTCCCTGTCCCTCTCCCTCTCCCTGTCCCTGTCCCTCTCCCTGTCCCTGTCCCTGTCCCTGTCCCTGTCCCTCTCCCTGTCCCTCTCCCTGTCCCTGTCCCTGTCCCTGTCCCTGTCCCTGTCCCTGTCCCTCTCCCTGTCCCTGTCCCTGTCCCTGTCCCTGTCCCTCTCCCTGTCCCTGTCCCTCTCCCTCTCCCTGTCCCTGTCCCTGTCCCTGTCCCTGTCCCTGTCCCTCTCCCTGTCCCTGTCCCTGTCCCTGCCCCTGTCCCTCTCCCTCTCCCTGTCCCTGTCCCTGTCCCTGTCCCTGTCCCTCTCCCTGTCCCTGTCCCTGTCCCTGTCCCTGTCCCTCTCCCTGTCCCTGTCCCTCTCCCTGTCCCTGTCCCTGTCCCTGTCCCTCTCCCTCTCCCTGTCCCTGTCCCTGTCCCTGTCCCTCTCCCTGTCCCTGTCCCTGTCCCTGTCCCTCTCCCTCTCCCTCTCCCTCTCCCTGTCCCTCTCCCTGTCCCTGTCCCTGTCCCTGTCCCTGTCCCTGTCCCTCTCCCTGTCCCTGTCCCTGTCCCTGTCCCTGTCCCTCTCCCTGTCCCTGTCCCTCTCCCTCTCCCTCTCCCTGTCCCTCTCCCTGTCCCTGTCCCTGTCCCTGTCCCTGTCCCTGTCCCTGTCCCTGTCCCTGTCCCTGTCCCTCTCCCTGTCCCTGTCCCTCTCCCTGTCCCTCTCCCTCTCCCTGTCCCTGTCCCTCTCCCTGTCCCTCTCCCTGTCCCTGTCCCTGTCCCTCTCCCTCTCCCTCTCCCTGTCCCTCTCCCTCTCCCTGTCCCTGTCCCTGTCCCTCTCCCTCTCCCTCTCCCTCTCCCTCTCCCTGTCCCTCTCCCTGTCCCTGTCCCTCTCCCTGTCCCTGTCCCTGTCCCTGTCCCTGTCCCTCTCCCTCTCCCTGTCCCTCTCCCTCTCCCTGTCCCTCTCCCTCTCCCTGTCCCTGTCCCTCTCCCTCTCCCTGTCCCTCTCCCTGTCCCTGTCCCTGTCCCTCTCCCTGTCCCTGTCCCTGTCCCTGTCCCTCTCCCTCTCCCTCTCCCTCTCCCTGTCCCTGTCCCTGTCCCTGTCCCTCTCCCTCTCCCTGTCCCTGTCCCTGTCCCTCTCCCTCTCCCTGTCCCTGTCCCTGTCCCTGTCCCTGTCCCTCTCCCTCTCCCTCTCCCTCTCCCTGTCCCTCTCCCTGTCCCTGTCCCTGTCCCTCTCCCTGTCCCTGTCCCTCTCCCTGTCCCTGTCCCTGTCCCTGTCCCTGTCCCTCTCCCTGTCCCTCTCCCTCTCCCTGTCCCTGTCCCTGTCCCTGTCCCTGTCCCTGTCCCTGTCCCTGTCCCTGTCCCTCTCCCTGTCCCTCTCCCTCTCCCTGTCCCTGTCCCTGTCCCTGTCCCTCTCCCTGTCCCTCTCCCTCTCCCTGTCCCTCTCCCTGTCCCTCTCCCTGTCCCTGTCCCTCTCCCTCTCCCTGTCCCTGTCCCTGTCCCTGCCCCTGTCCCTGTCCCTCTCCCTGTCCCTGTCCCTCTCCCTCTCCCTGTCCCTGTCCCTGTCCCTCTCCCTGTCCCTGCCCCTGTCCCTGTCCCTCTCCCTGTCCCTCTCCCTGTCCCTGTCCCTGTCCCCGTCCCCGTCCCCGTCCCCGTCCCTCTCCCTGTCCCTGTCCCTGTCCCTGTCCCTGTCCCTCTCCCTCTCCCTCTCCCTGTCCCTGTCCCTCTCCCTCTCCCTCTCCCTCTCCCTGCATGCAGATCAGTCTCCTCGGACAGTTGGGTGTCCTCTCCTCCCTGTTGCTCCCCAGCTCTCTCCTCCAGGGCGGAGGTGGCCTCTCCCAGGTCCTCAGCCTCCTGGCCGGGGCTGTGCTGTGTGTGTGTGTCCTCTCTACGGCCAGGCTGCTGGCGCGCCACGCCTGGTTCACCCACCGGCTGTCCTGCTTCAGCACGCCCCCCAAGCGCTCCTGGCTGCTGGGGCACCTGGGACAGGTATGGCACACACAATCAAAACAATGTGGGCACTATAGGGAGATCTGGGCACCGTAACAGAGTGGAGACCAACAGGGACGTGCAGAGAATGTTAGAGAGGCAGGGGCTGACATTTGTAAAAGGGCCTTTTGGTGAAAATGTTGAAAATAGCAGACCTGCGACGCGTTGTGAGCTTGGAGGTCGGCTATTTTCGGTACTGGATGATACCACACTGAACGTAATCAAGTGAATACTGGAGATGTGGCATAACGGCATGGATTTCTACACAGAGAGGGCAATTCTTTCAACATAAGATGCCGTGTTCAAGTTCAGGAGAGTTTGGACAAGGCAATTCTTTTTAATGCTGCCTTTTCTTCACAAACCCTTTTTGCAAACTTTTGGTTTGTTTACATTACATTGCAATTGTTGACACCTTTTGGTTTGGACCAATGGGCTTGACACACAGCCTACTCACAGAGTTCACACACGCGCGCACACATGCGCAAACGTGCATATACATACACACACACACACACGCACACACACGCACACGTACATTATTTCAAAAGACATTTACGGAATTAGCCTACCAGTGAAATGTGTTTAACACAGAATTATGACATACGACTGCAGGCTGTTTCCACAGAACATGAGAAACAGGATTGTGTTGCAACGCTGTCCCTACATGTCCTTATTGACACCATCTCTGGCCCGGTTGGCTTTACTATCCCGCGGGGGGAAATCAGTCGCCCAGAGGCAGCACAGCAGTTAAGGTTACAGAGGGAAGAAAGTACTGTTGTGTGCATGGATACGTGTCTGTGTGTGTATCAAGCACAAGCACACATAGACATCAAAGGGGACTTGAGTAAGGACTATGGTGAAAGATACACAAACGCCCTCTTTCCATGCTATACCCGAAGGCAGCATTCAGAAGAGAGAATGTCCAAACTCTCCTGAACTTGAATGCAGCATCCTATGTTGAAAGAATTGCCCTCTCTGTGTAGAAATCTGTTACGCCACATCTCTTGTATTGACTTGATTATGCTTAGTTCCAGAGTTCGAGTTACGTGGGTGCCAGTGGGGTCTTAGCTCCCATAGTTAAAGTCTGGGACCCCATAGTCAACAACCCCCTTTGGGGTCTCTTTTTTTCTAAGTGTGTTTTTTTTTTTTTTTTATCGTTTTTTTTTTTTTTTTATGTTCCATTGGAAGAATTTATATTATTTATGTTAACTAGATATACTAAATAAACATGTTAGACAGTAAGACTGAACAATGACATCACACCGTTTAATCCTACTATTCATTTTATTATTATAAATCAGGCGCATTTAATGTGGGGTGTGAGTCTTCCTTTACCGTCCGGGTTATAACACACTCGCTGCAATGGTTCCTACCTTTCCCCCAGGGCCGAGGAGGCCCTGGATGCAGACCTACCCAGCTGCGTGGTCTCGCCATGGCCTGGGCATGGGGTAAGCTAGGAACCACTGCATCGAGTGTTTGTTCTAGCCACGGCCCGGACGGCAAAGGAAGGCGGACACGCCGGACAGCAACAAACAACCAAACAAAACAACGCTGTCTTCTGAGCAAGACTGTAGCCTTAGTGTGCCTGTGCCCATGACAATGTTTTTTTTAGTAAATAAATATGAACCCGACCCGCCTTGTTTTGAGAAGAAAAATACCCATTTTAGCCGACTTTATGCTACCAGAACGGGAACTTTTGGCTGGATGGCTCAGAGCTCAGATGGAGGAATTGGGAACTGGAGGCTGAGCAATAATGGTGAGTTAATATGAACAGAAAAGACTGCCTGGAGTTGTCAACATAGCCAATGTGAAGCCCCAAAGACACCCGAATTAATATTGTGAAAGGAAAAATATGATTTAATATAGGAAATACCCGTTTTAGCCGACTTTATATCCGCGAAATACCCGATTTAATATGATTTAATATAGGAAAGTACCCGTTTTAGGCGACTTTATATCCGCAATTACCCGATTTTTTTTCGCCGCCGCCTTCGGCGGTGGCGAAAGGCCCCCAGAGCTATGGGAGCCCTATTCTGGCGGCGCCTTCGGCGCCTTCCCATAGCTCTGTGGGTATAACTCGTACACTGCTTAGTTCCGTGTGGTACGTATCACACACTGAAAATAGCCGACCTCCAAGCTCACAATGTGAGCCCCTGCTCCAAGCTCACAATGCCCCTGCCTCTCTAACATTCTCTGCACGTCCCTGGTGTGTGTGTGTGTGTGTGTGTGTACAGATGAAGAACAACGAGGAAGGTCTCCTGGAGGTGGACGCTCTGGTCCAGACCTACAGACACTCCTGCTCCTGGTTCTTGGGTCCCTTCTACCACATGGTCCGCGTGTTCCACCCCGACTTCACCAAACCTCTGCTGATGGCCTCCGGTAGGACGCAGACTTGCACGCACACACGCACACACAAACACACAAACACACATACACACATAGATGTTAAATATTTATTTGATAACCATACATTTGCAATCTCACATTTTATACATAAAGCCATGTACATAAAGCTATGTAGGCTACTTTAGATCAGAAGTACAGTAGGTTCATTCATTCATTCATTCATTCATACATGTCCATAGATCAGGGGTTTTCAAACTCTTTTGTCACCCCTGTAAAAAACCTTTTCATCCATGGCACCCCTGAATTACATTGCTATTATAATATATATATTTTTTAAATCTGAATATGAAAATCTTTCTCCCTAAGATACAGTATGTCACGGAGAAATATCCGTTTCCATCAGAACTGACTGAAAACAACTTTATACTTGAGGTTTAACCACTTGAACCACTAGTCTGGGGGGAAGGTTCGCCAAAAGTAGCCAATCTACAAGCTCACAACCCGTCACAACATGACGCGTTGTGACGCGTAAGATGTAAAAATACTCATCAAGTACAGTGCTAATCAGGTCTGTTACTAGTGGGTATAAGTGGTTAAACATACTGTGATATTGATGAAATCCAAATAAGTATGACATTATTCTGAGGCACTTTAGGATCACGGCACTTTGGAAAACACTGCCATAGATGTTCACATAAAGTCACGGACAGGAGTGGTGGTGGACATCATGGAATAAAATGAATTCATTCGGTTTCCTCCATCCTTTCCTTCACGCAGCCTCCATTACTGTGAAAGACGAGCTGTTTTATGGCTTCCTGCGTCCGTGGCTCGGTGAGTTCAAAAAGTATTATGCTCCAATGGGTTTTGTCGTCTACTCAGGCTTTTGAGAGCCCCCCCAGACAGTTTTTAAGTTGCTCAATTCAGTATTTAGATATTTGATATTCATTCCTATACAAACCCATTTTAACCATGCTAGATTAATCCAAAACACACGTCCCTATTGGTTCTGGTGACGTTTACCACTCTCCTGATACGTGAGTGGGGCATGTTATTTCAATAACCTTTTTCATGTTTTCACCCTGGGATATATATTTTGAGCATTTATTTATAATAAGTGAATTTACAAACAATTTTCAAAACCTCTACATTTTCAAAAATAGCCAGCAGAGATGACAAGTATATTACACTGCATTGTAAGCTGGATAACTGATAAAGAACATGCCTAGACTGTGCTCTGTCTACAGTATCTAAATAACATCTACTGTACAGTAGCATAGTCACCGAGCAGGAAGTGCAGATCACAAGATTAGGTGTGAATTCTAGACAGAGATGATACAATCTTTGGTTGACAACAACATGCAGCAACAAACAGCACTTGGTACAGTGAAGTTGAAATATTGTAGGCCTATTGCTCTATTGTAACTTTAATGTAATATTTGTGCGTGCGTGCGTGCGTGCGTGCGTGCGTGCGTGCGTGCGTGCGTGCGTGCGTGCGCGCGCGCGCGTGCGTGCGTGCGTGCGTGCGTGCGTGCGTGCGTGCGTGCGTGCGTGCGTGCGTGCGTGCGTGCGTGTGTGTGTGTGTGTGTGTGTGTGTGTGTGGGTCCATTAATTATTTTCTCATACTGTATATTTTCAGTGCTTTGGTGGAGGACAAAGCAAATTGATTCATCCACTTATCCTTTTTAATTTATGATATTTATGATATACAGTATAGTTATATTTATGATATACAGTATAGTGACATGATTCCTCTGTATTTTGGAACAGTCTTTGGTAGTCTATGTCAATGGTTCTCAAAGTGGGGTCCTGGGGACCCCCAGAGGTCATCGTGGGGGTTTTCCAGCGGGTTAACCACATACTGTAACCCTACACAAACATTAGCTATAACAAGACATATTGGGTATTTTTTGAAATATTCTGAAGTATCTTCAGAGGGGGGTCATTTTAATGTGGGGGTCCTGACATGAAAAGGTTTGAGGAGAACTCCCCTTTGTCGCTTTAGACTTTAACCACTTTAATCATTATTTTATGCTTTAACTATTGAAAAATAGCAGATCTACAAGCTCGCAGCGCTGCAAGCTTGTAGATCTGCTATTTTTGATAAATCGTGAACATTTGTGCAAGTCTTTGAATATCTTTGACCCGATTCTATAAATGACTTCTAAATCCTTCTTCTAAAATCAGTGGTTCTCAAACCCTTTCATGTATTTGGCCATGGACCCCCAGCTCAAAATATGTTGTTCCAGGGACCCCCCAGAAGCAAATATTTGAGTTACAAATGTTCGTTTTAGAAACATATATTCAAAGATTTGCACAAATGTTCATTTGTTCATTTGTTCATTTAAAAAAATACAGATCTACAAGCTTTCAGCGCAGCACTGTGCCATGCTGTGAGCTTGTATATCTGCCATTTTTCAATAGCTAAAGTATGAAATAATGAATACTTAAATGGTCTGCAGGACAGAGTCTGTTGCTAAGCATGGGAGACGAGTGGGCTCGTAGGAGACGACTGTTAACTCCGGCCTTCCACTTTGATGTTCTGAAGAACTACATCACCGTGTTCAATACCTCCACCAACACCCTGCATGTAAGGCACAAGCACGCACGCACGCAGGCACGCAGACACGCATGCACGCACACATGCACGCACACATGCACGCACACAATTTACAATCAGGCATTTAGCAGACGCTCTTAATCCAGAGCGACTTACAATAAGCAAGAATAAGATAATACATCAATACATCAACATCAATACATCACATGCATAGAAATAGTATCTAAGAAAAAGGACGTAGGTAGACCAAGCACCTATTCAGTGAAAAAACACGTTATATAAAACCTTATAAACAAATGCTATCTAACTTTCATGTAAGGTCATTGATAGTAGGCGAGTGCTATGGGCTAACACACGTCTAACACATGCCTTTCAACTCCATTAGCTAAAGCTTCATTTGTTTGTATTATTGTGTTTTTGGTTCCTGGGCTGAAAGCATGTTAGAAGTAGTCCTGCATGTGATGAAAGATCCCAGGAGGACCAAATATCAGTTGATCAGATACTGGTTCTGGTTGAATGTTGAAGTTACTTCCTGTACTGCTTCCTCTGTGGTCAGACAGTGCTATGTTGGCTGTTTCACAACATGGAAACAGAATGTACCAATCATCAGCAACGTAGTAAACAGGGGCATCATTTGGGCTAGATTTCACATTTTACCTAAAACGTCAGGTCATACTATACAGACACATATCTTTCTGCAATTCATTGATCCCTTTAAAAAACATTTTACCTTTTTCTCCTTTTTTTTTTTAAAGAAATATATAAAAATGCAGATCTTCAATTTCACAACGCATCACATCACCATGCATTATGAGATCTATATATTTATTTATTTATTTAAATCTGGGGTATAAGTCACCTTTTTTTAGCCATGCACCCTGTTTATGAAATGACACTTTCTGGTATCTGGTAGAAAGCTAACTGTTTACTGGTTACCTGCATGTCATCGATCATCTGTTCTTGTTTGTTTTCTTTCCTCGTGAATGTTACATGAAACATCTTTTATGCTATTATTAGCATTGCTGCACATCACTACTATACTACTTATAATAATGATGACAATCGTCATCATCAACTGTCTTTGTGTCTCTCTGTCTCTCTCTCAGGCTAAGTGGCGCCGTCTGTTGGCAGAGGGCAGTAACAACATGGAGATGTTCCATCACATCAGTCTGATGACTCTGGACAGTTTACTGAAATGTGCCTTCAGCTACAACAGCAACTGTCAGGAGTAAGGACTACTGATTCTATTCTAATCTATTCTATTCTAATTCTATTCTATTCTATTCTATTCTATTCTATTCTAATTCATATTATTTCTTATATTGTCAGGAGTAAGGACTAGAGAAAGAGAAAGAGAAGAGAAATTAGACGTTTGCAGATCTACAAGCTTACAACGTGTCACTTTGTGCCATGTTGTGAGCTTGTAGATCTGCCATTTTCACAACTTCTTAGACAAGTTTTTATTGTTATTATTATTATTATTATTATTTTAGCGTAGCGATAGTTCGTGTAGACACGAAATCAGACAGTTCTTGCTATTCTCTTCCTCGGACCCCCCCTCATTCATTCGCGAACAAGTTAATTCATTCATACGCCCACAGTCAGTCCGTGTCTCCACGTTCACTCATCCTTACTTCATTCTCATTCGCAACAAGCTACTTCACACAAGCCCTCATTTCCCAGTGCAACTAAGTCTTTTTAAGCAACCTCTGCTCACTGCTCATTCTACATGCTAACCTGTCAAAGCAGGTTGTGTGCTGTCTGTGTTGAAAAATCCTCCACTTCCCCGGCCTCCTCCCTGTGGCATTTTAGCTTCAGTTGTAATAGGATGGATGTAATATGATGAAATGTAGATTGTACTATGTATTCTATGAATTATGGTAATTTAATGATGTAACTGAAAGCTCATGTTTGTGTTTATTATCTGTAACTTGTGCTCTGCTCTGGGGGGTTTGTGATATCAGATCCTGTGTTAGGATATGGTTACACAGATACATCTGTTACGTCACATGAGCAGAGTCACACGCGCCAAACTCGCCAAATAAATGGTAAATGGTTATCCTTAAATAAGTGTCTAAATGAACAGAGATTATTCCATGTTTTTTTATTTCATTCATGAAATGCGTTAGAAAAACGTTGGAAATGTTTTTTAATTGATGGAATTAAAATTTGGAATAATATGTTATATTTTTTCAAGATTCTCCAAGAGTTTCCTACTGACCAGTCATCAAACTATTGGCTCAGGAAGGCGACAAAAACAGAGATTTTTGGTTGAACTACTGCTTTAATGTAGGCTGACACTGAATTTTCTATTTGTTGAATCGCTTGAACATATTTCTGAGCTCCAACATCTGGCTTTGTCAGGGCTCTGAAGTGTGGCCTACATCTGGCCTACATCCTGCCTATACATCTTGGCACAAAGCGCTCAAAGTTTGTTGTTGTACGACCAGGGTCACATTGGCCAAGCTTCGCGGGATGACTAATGAAATTAACTCACAAATAGCACCTCTCACTTCACACTAGTTGTGATTTCTTTTTTATTGGCATGGAATAGCGATTAAGGGGGTTAAATGTCTCCATTCAGACATGTCTCCTTTCCGACATGTCTCCATTCCGACACTAACCCTATCTCTAACCCTTACCCTAAACTTAACCTCTATGGAAGTGTCGCCACTGCAACAATAAGAAGTGGCAACATGTCAATGTCGGAGTGGCAACATGTCGAACATGTCAATGTCGGAGTGGCAACATGTCGGAATGGAGAGCAGTCATCGATTAACCGGGGACATGTCTCCATTCCGACATGTCGCCACTCCGACATTGACTTCTTATTGTCGAAGTGGCGACACTTCCATAGAGGTTAAGTTTAGGGTAAGGGTTAGAGATAGGGTTAGTGTCGGAAAGGAGACATGTCGGAATGGATAGATGTAACCGTTGGAACCAGGCTATACCTTTAATACTTACTTTCATTTTCTGCTCTCTCTCTCTCTCTCTCTCTCTCTCTCTCTCTCTCTCTCTCTCTCTCTCCCCCTCCCTCCCCAGGTCCTCCTGTGAGTATGTGTCGGCCATAGAAGAGCTTGGTGAGTTGATCATCGACAGACGCCAGAGGATCCTCCATCACTGGGACTGGATCTACTGGAGGTCTGAGCAGGGACGTCGCTTCAGGAAGGCAGCCGACACCGTACACGGGTACACCGTTCCTTTTGTATTTACCCTTTAATTTCTTTTTATTTAAACTAGTGAAAATAGCAGATCTACAAGCTACACAACGCCTAGCGGTGCGAAAACCTTTTTCATTTATTTTTTTAATATGTTTTTGGGACAATGAAAAAAATTCAATACAATAAATAAAAAAAAGATTAAAAAAATTAAAAAGAAATGAAAAAAGTTATTGAAAAAAAAAACACTGCCTGCTCACATATTAGGAGGGCGTCAGGAGTCAACAGAAAAAAAGATGGGTGTTCTAATTGAATCTATCATGGTTAAAATGGAGTTTGAAGTTACAATAGGTTTGTATAGGAAGGGCGTGTGTCTGATAAAATGAATATCAAATATCTAAATACTGAATCAAGCAACTCAAAAACTGTCCTGGGTGTTCCCAAAAGCCTGATTAGATGATAAAATTACCAATTTTTAGTTACTTTTAATTAACTGGAGTTTACTTTTACTTCTACTCCAGTACATATTGTAAATATTGCAAATATTATATGCAAATATTGTACTTTAATTCCACTACAATTATTTGAAAACTTTAGTTACTAGTTTGAACAAACACATTTTGAATTAAAATAGCTGAAATAGCTTTTTTTTTAAATGTATGAACATTTTTCAACATGGAAGCAATTATTATTGTTACCCTTATATAATATTGTAAATCATGTAATATTTGTATCAGGCCTACACACGCACACACGCCTCGTTTTCACCAACAAAATGTTTACACGCATCATTATAAACGAAACAGACACTCAATTACAGTAATTGTTTTCCTGATTCGGCTGAACAACGCGTTGTTTGTGTGTATTTTTATTGTATTGTTTTACACCCTGTTCATTTCCTTGTGGCTGAATGTGAATAGCAGCATTTGTGTGCAGGTTCACCAGGGACATAGTCCAGCAGCGCCGTGCCATCATCAACCACCGGAGGGAGACAGAGACCCGAAATGAGCCTGCAACAGAAACAGCTCACAGAAAGAAGGATTTCATTGACATAGTGCTGATGGCAGAGGTAGGTATGGGAGACAGGAGAGATTATTATCCGGGGGGAGGGGGCTGTTTTGCCAATTAATAGAGGGTTAACCCTGTGTGTGCATGTTTGCACGTGTGCTTGCGTGCTTGTTTGTTCTAGGATGATGAGGGTGTGGGTCTAACAGATGCAGAGATCCAGGCTGAAGCAAATACCTTCATGTTTGCAGGTCAGTGGTTGTGAAGAAGCATGTATGTTGAACTGAATAATATGATAAGTGAATGAATATTCTCTGGACAATGTTGTGCATGGGTTCAAATCCATGCACCGCGGTACTTCCGGCTTAGTCGGGCATAGATAGGCTACGAACACAATTGACCCATGTTCAGGGGAGGGAAGGCGGTGGGGCGGCATCTGTCAGAAGTGCGGAAGTGCCAAAAGCACGCTGCCACACTCAAAGTGACTACTGGCCAATCACAGCGCATGTTTTCTGTGACACACCCGGAAGCGTCCACGCCTGCAGCCATTCAGTCTTGGAAAAGTTGCCTATCGTCCAAGACGGACGCCCCAGAGCCGAAGGAGGCGTCTACCGGCGGGAGGAGTAGGACGAAGGTAGAGTAGCTCAGCTATACCATCATCCACCCATGTTAAAACAAGGAGATGGTCTAGAGTCGTGTACTAACTCTTCGCAGCATGTCTCATGTGAGCACGTCTCATTCAACATCCAATCCAATACACTTTATTTATATAGCACATTTTACAACCAAGGTTTACAAAGTGCTGCACATAAGCAAAAATACACCAAGAACATGTAGCAACAGAAGAGATAACATGGGTCTTTTTGCATACTGAGGGCTCCTGGGGGGTGCATTCCTGAGGTTTCTGTCTTTGAATAGGAAAGTCACCTGCTGTGTTTAGCTGATAGTTTGGGTACTGTAAACAGTGACAGTGATCTCCCCTATAGTTTTTGTTACCTCCTCCCATGAATTTCGTCTGAATGGGAGAACCTCCAGCCTAGATACTGCAGTTAGTTAGCTAGCTGCATTAGTATCTAGGCTGGTTATACCAGGCTAGGACGAAGGCTCTGTGACTCTTATGCCAGTGAGGAGCACCCACCGGGAGGCCTCCTCACTGGCAGGTGAGTCGACACACAAGGAGGAAATATAGGCTATAGTTTATTTACCCCCCCCCCCCCCCTCTTCCCCCTCTCTGCGTTTCCAGGTCATGATACAACCGCCAGCGCCATCTCCTGGGCGCTGTATAACTTGGCATGCCATGCCCATTATCAAGACAGATGCAGACAGGAAGTCACTGAGCTGTTGAGCGGACGACAGGAACAGGAAATACAGTGGTGAGAATTACAGAGAAACAGCAGGGAGCAGTGTGTGTGTGTGTGTGTGTGTGTGTGTGTGTGTGTGTGTGTGTGTGTGTGTGTGTGTGTGTGTGTGTGTGTGTGTGTGTGTGTGTAGGCTATATGTCTCCACCTTAGCCCATAGCACTTGCCTACATGTAATTTAGTGTGTGTGTGTGTGTGTGTGTGTGTGTGTGTGTGTGTGTGTGTGTGTGTGTGTGTGTGTGCGTGTGTGCGTGTGCGTGTGCGTGTAGGGAGGACCTGTCCTGCCTCCCCTTCACCACCATGTGCATCAGGGAGAGCCTCAGACTGCACTCCCCTGTGAGCGCCGTGACCAGACAGTACCGCCAGGACATGAGTCTACCCGGCGACAGGACCATACCACAGGGTGAGTGGGGTGGCGGAACACCAACGAAAGAGGGAGTTCCATTTGAATATCATCATCAATTTTCATTGTGTGTTTAATCTCATTGAGTCTTAATGTTGAATTAATGATCAACCCTAGAAGCCCTATTCTGTACCGGTCATAACGGGTGAACATTCAAATTGGCAAAGGAGGGGGAACAAGGAAAGACCGCTGGGTCTGTATCATAGACTGTAAAAGAATATGGACGGTGGAAAGCCATTGGTTTCTATGCTGCGCAAATGAAGCTTTTTTGGCCGTTGTATGGGTGACGCCATCATTGTAGAAATCAACGTTCACTGGTAGAAATGGTACCATCTCGAATGCTATTGGCTGCCAACAGTCGCGTGCAACCGCAGGGATACATGGGACATTGTCTTGAGCTTGCCGAAAATAAAGCATACGAAGAAGAATCATCACAAGCCTATGATCACAAGCCCCTCCTACATCATACCCTGTTATAACATCAAATATAACATAAATTGGACCATATTTTCACAAAGCGCATATCATGGTGATTGAAATGAGGCTTTAAACAAGTGACATGTTTATTAAGGTAAGAAAATCAAATGTAAAAGTTTGGGGGAAATGGATGGAATCCTATGGTAAACATGTTGCTTCTGGTGCCAGAACAGTGCAACTAGCGGCCAATCATAGGAACTTTCAGTTCCCTTTTGCTTCATTTTAAATCGGGACAACTGCACCCCTGGTCTGTAGGGCACAGGGGTCAACACAATGTGTTTAAATTAAGAGGCAGGATTCTTCTGAGCGTTTCTTTTTTGTGTGACCTGTGACCCCTCTGTCTGCAGGTACCATCTGTCTAGTCAGTATTTATGGAACTCACCACAACCCAATGATCTGGACAAACCCACAGGTACAGGAATATTAACCCTTTTCTCTTCTCTCGGTATTTTCCTTCTTTACTCACTTGTGTTTTCTTGTTAACAACACACTGCATACAGCAGAGTTTCTTAAACTTTCACATTTCAAGGTCCCATTAACTCTGACAGTGTACAAATGGAACCAAATGAACCCATAAGCGTTCATTTGGTTCCATTTGTACACTGTCAGAGTTACTACAGACTTGTATCGTTCAATTTAGACCGCCCTAAAGGAACCCACAGAGTCCCTGGAAACCCCTTTGAGAACCACTGGCATACAGTACTGAATTATTACTCAAGAGTGACCAAAAGTTTGGTGCAATACTCCTCTCACATTTTCCGCGCCCCACACACACACACACTTGTGCCATAATGTCAAATTGACCGGCTTCATCAGGAATAGTAGAGTTCTCTGTAGAGAAAAGTTGGATTGTTTAATTGATATTCATTTATTAGTGAATTAATTTCCCCCATGGACTTATATATCCATTTCCATATCCATATATGGAGCTATCGATATCTGGAGTTTGTGATGTCAGATGTAGAGTTATTGGCCATGCAGGAGATCTAAGTGATGATCAAGTTGTCCATGCATGCTTGCATTTTGCTTAGATATACTAGTTTAATATATAAAATGTATTCATGAATTAATTTTCTCCAATGACTTTAATTAAAACTTTTAACGGGTATAATGGGGTTTGCATTAAAGGGCGGGGCATTCATTCCCTATTTACATCGTTCCCGAGTTGGCCAGGTTGTCGCCTAGGTTGCCGACTAGTATTGATAATGGTGACATCAGGGACCTCCATATATGGGCATAAAAGGGTCAAGGACTGACACAGAGATCTCCATATATGGGCATAAAAGGGTCAAGGACTGACACAGAGATCTCCATATATGGCCACTGATGTATTAGTGAATACATTTTCCTCATTGACTTGAACAGAGAAAATTCAAATGGTAAGACGAAATTAATCTGCGAAATTCACGTCACGGCAACCACACTTGCCATTTCCAATTGCATCTTTCTAGTTATTTCTTGTTACTGCTTGATAAAAGGCACCGTTGCTTTAATTAGCCTTGCTTTAATTAACCTACCGTACGTCCAGGGACCCCCAGAGATCTCTGACGGGGGTTACAGGCCCTTTGGAAAAATATAGAACATTTTGATAATGTGTAATAGTTAAGTTTGTGTTATGCTCTGTGTCTCTCAGGAATTTGATCCTCTGCGGTTTGACCCTGCCAACTCAAGGGGGCGCAATCCCCACGCCTTCATCCCCTTCTCCACTGGCCCCAGGTACAGTCACTTAAAGGGGGATGACAGCCGTTTTTCACATTAAGCTACTGTATGTGTCATTTGTACACTCTAGGGCTGATGTGTGGACATTAGAAAGAGTGCCCCACCTTCTGTGCAACGGGGAATTCATCTCAAGCACAAACATTGCGGCAATAATGACTAGTTAGAGCCTTTCAGCCACCTGAGTTATGTTATCTACAGTATATCGTCACTGTTTGGCCAAAACCTCTTAACTCCATTTTTGAGGTTTTTGATTTTTTTTTTTGCATAAATCAGGGCTATTGAACACCCTTTAAATCTGAGTGTTGGTTCAAATAATATTGAACCAATGGAAAGTAATAAAAAGTGCTTGGGACAAAACTAACTCTGCACTGTCTGCCAAACTAGCAAACTCTACCCGATTGGCCCTCTCTTTTTTGCACAGATATGTGCTACTGAACACCCTTTACGTCTGTGTGTTGGTTAAAATAACATTGAACCAATGAAAAGTAGTAAAAAGCCCTTCGGTCAAAACCTCCTAACTCCACTTGAGCTCATTTTCCCGAAAATGAACATTTTGGAGTTAGGAGGTTTCGGCCCGACAGCAGAGATATGTGCTATAGGCCTATCTTGTGAATCAGATTAAATAATCATAATCAATATCATCGACCAACAGGGTCGCCACCATCAGCACCCACATCTCTCGTCCTCAGCGTCTTCTCTCACTGCATCCATAAACCTCCACTTATGATCACACTGTATGTCATTCATTGACTGCCCCGAAAAATGTGCACGATCTGCGTGAACGCCATGTTCCGTTCACGATTACTGAAGACCCCATCTTAATCCACGCTAGCGTTGCTGTGCTAGCAGCAGTGTTGTGTCACAAGGAACTAAACTCAGCAGAAAGTGGCCACAGAGAAACGTGTTGTCCCGCCCCCCAAAAATGCAGATCCGGTTCCGGATCAGAAGCACTGTGGGGCCTGTGGAACGTCGGTCCGATTTTGGATAGTTTTTTATCAAATCTAACTGATTAATAGCTCGGGAAACTCGGCCTGGGACGCAAAAGACATCGGGAATAACTCTGGAAACTCTGGCACTTTGGCAGTCAATGAGTAAACTACTAAGATTTACTTAAAGAGGTGGTGCCATGATTCCCCCCCCCCCCCTATAAAACATGATTATCAGGTATTATGATTATACTAGGAGGAAGATTTTTTCCAAAAAAGTATACAGAAAGAGTTAAAATTGGGTTTTTATGTGGCCACACCCCCAGTTCATTAAGTATGCATGGATGGCATGGTGGGTGGTGACCCAGCTGATATAGCCACACCCCACAGTGTTGGGTGAATGGTAAATAGGGGAGGAGTTGATACTGTGACACACTTAGTATCTGTGTTTTTTAACTGACACTTTTCACCACAAGGTGGCAGCCTCCAAGAGAAAACAAACAAATACTAAGAGAATACATCATTTCTCAAAAAAAAAACACACCAGGGGGTCTAATGAAGTACTTTCAACCTCCTAGACACATGAAAAACAGAAAAAGTACAAAACTATGGCACCACCTCTTTAAATGCAAGTAAAAAAATGTTTGTTTGGGAAACACTGATTGATTCACAGCATTCCATTTCAAATCACCTGTATGTTATGTGTGCGTGTCCGACTGTCCGTGTACACGTGTGTGTGTGTGTGTGTGTGCGTGTGTTTATCCACAGGAACTGTATCGGCCAAAAGTTTGCCATAGCAGAGCTGCGTGTCGTGGTGGCCCTGACCTTGCTCAGGTTCCGGCTGACCCCGGGGGTGAACCCTGACCTCGGGGGTGCATGGGGAGGGGCTCGGCGCCTTGCCCTGGTGGTCCTGCGTGCTGAAGGAGGCCTCTGGCTGCAGCTGGAGTCTCTGACCCCACCCGGCCAGGACGGACCAATCGATGACCAGTCTCTGACTAGTGATGTGTCGTCCCTGAGTGATTCGTCCATAAGAACGAATCACAAGAAAGAAACATGAATGATTTGTTCCATTAAAATATTAAGTTCACGGTTTCGTTCACCCTTCTACCTTCCTGAGTCCATTGTTGGAAAAAAGTACTAAGACGTTTAAAAGTATCGATACTGCAATGTAGAAATACTCTGTAAAAATCCGGAATTGGTATCAAAATGTACTTAAAGTACCAAAGTGTTCAAATGCACCACTCCACTTCGAACTGATGGGTTTGATTTTTTTAAGTAAGTACCCCCAGTACTCACCCCAGTACCCAGCACAAATTTGAGTAAAATACTGAGACGTTGAGTACTTTGTCCACAACTGGTCTAGTACCTGTCCACCAACCGCAGAGTTTTCTAGGGCAGGGAAAAACCTTTTTCAGGCCGCGACCCCCCCAAAGTATTGATATTTGAACATGCATGGGGACCGCCCCACCCTGAACTTGGTATTGTAGGCATGGGGACCGCCCCACCCTGAACTTGGTATTGTAGGCATGGGGACTGCCATCTGACTAATGGGATGTAGGAACAATGACATTTCGGACCAATGCCATGGCACTGTATACATTTAGTTTGACTTGGTTCCACAGACTAGTACTGTGAAAATATTTTAGAATTTGGACAATAATTGTCCAAATTCTCAAATATTACGTGGTACGAGGTGTTGTGAGCTTGTAGTTCGGCCAAATTATTTGGTATTATAAAGGTCATTAAATAGTAACTTTAGAATTGTACAGATATACAGTATGCACGTATACTGTTGGGTTTGTTTTACTGTTGAGTGAGAAAACAATGTTGCATATTAAGCTAATCATGATTCAGTATGATTCAGTTTTTAAACATTTAAATTAATATATGTTTTAATAATAAGATACGCCCCCTTCCTATACAAATCCTATATGTAACTTCAAACTCCATTTTCACAGTGATTCAATGAAAACACTGTTCTTGGTGACTGATAGTGTCCTTGTATGAGGGGGCTGTGTTTTTTGCATTTATTTTTAATCTGTTGGGGGAAATGAAAAATAAAATGGGCCTAGGCTACAATTAAAATAATAATATATATATATATTTTTTAATGTCTCCCTTACGTATTAGCATGGCTGTATGAGTTGAATGGCAGTTCACTGCTCCTTGTTGTTATAGGATTGATATGCAGAGGACTATTCCCCACACACACACACACACACACACACACACATACACACACACACACACACACACACACACACACACACACACACACACACACACACACACACACACACACACACACACACACACACACACACACACACACACGCACACACACACACGCACACACACACACAAAAGAGTGGGAACTATAAACTATTTTATTCTATTAGTATCAGTCACTATAGCCTATATGACATCAGAGGGGAAATGTTACAACATTGTTACAACTTGTTTGTTACAACATTCTAATATTCAATATGCAAACGACTGGGACAGCTTTCATACAGTTGTCATTGTAGTAGCTGCATATAAACACCAGAGGGGGCGAAAGAGCAACATCCTGTGCATGGAAACTCATTGTTGAAATCTGGACACACAAATCTGCACGAAGGTTCATTTAATAAATCAGCGCCACACACAGTCATAGACACGACTGTTTAGGGTCGTCAGGAACAGCTTAGAATAGATCGTCAGGCTGTCGCTGTCATGTCTGGCATGTTTAGATGACGCTGCTGCAGCCTGCAGGGAACAACTTTCGAGTTCAACATGTTGCTGTCTGTGTGTCGTCTCTTTGTGTCTGTGTGACAAAGATAGTGGACATCATACGGTCTTAATGGATTGGTAAGAAAGAGAGAAAGAAGAAGAAGACGTTCTTTGGTGGTCTTTTATAACCGTTAAAGCTCAACATGAGGCCGTGTACAGCAGCAGCAACCGCTCTGTTGTGCGTCTTGTGCAGCCTCGCCGCTCCTCAGACTGGAGAGACACGTAAGTTTGGTTCACTTCTTTGACTTTCGGTTCATTCATTGTAACTTGTTGTTGAGATGTTTGTGTAATACTCATAACGGTCGCTTTGCTTGTGTGTTGGGCGGCCTACACTGCTGCTACTCACCAAGAAGTCCTAGAGAGTGAGTGAGATGAGATATGGAAACATTACGTCATATTAACTTGTTTTAATGCGACCGCACCCATTCTTTATGGCTGTGTTATAGGCCTATGCCTACACACACGCGCACGCACGCACGCACGCACGCACACACTCACACACACACACACACACACACTCACTCACTCACTCACTCACACACACACACACACACACACACACACACACACACACACACACACACACACACACACACACACACACACACACACACACACACACACACACACACACACACACACACACACACACACACACACTCCTCCAGGCAAATATAATATATTACAACAGGAGCAGTGGGCCCCTGACAACACTGGGCACTATTTTTTTATTTGTTTATTTATTTAACGTTTTATATTTGCATGTATTTATTTGAAAAAAATGAGGGGCCAAAAATATATAATAGCCTATATATTTTTTTGTTATTACATCATTAAAGGCCCAATATTTACAAATGTCTACAAAACAGGTGATGATTGCCAGTCATTTTGGGTATACTTTACATAATTAATTTCCCAATGCATGGTTAGGTTTTAGAAAAGTTTTTTTTTACTGATTAGGTGCGTACTCTACCTATTTTATTGTTTTTCTAGATTGATATTCCCATGCATATTGTTGTTTATGTATTTAGGTGACCACAAGCCCTAGAATGACTGTCATATTACATACATTTCATTCCAGATACAATACATAGGCCTATACGTACATATAGGCCTACAGTATATACATATATGTATTATCACAACCATTCTAGGGCTATAGCCTACCCACTGGACCTGTATCCTTATTATAACATCAACAGAACAATAACACACATAGACATGCTAAATGATTAAGCATGAGTGATTCTCCTCTTTGAGTCTGTCTGAGGCGTCCCACACACAGCTGCGTGAAACATCTTCTCCATATCGTCTGAGAATGGCCACTGGGGGCGCCGTACTAATGCATTGTCAATGGAAGGTTGTTTGGTGTTTTGTCGTTGCCGTGTCTCTTGGCCAAAAGACAGGCGGCGGTTGAGCTTGAGACACGGCAGCGACAAAAAACCAAACAACCTTCCATTGACAATGCATTAGTACGGCGCTCCCAGTGGCCATTCTCAGACGATATGGAGAAGATGTTTCACGCAGCTGTGTGAGTCCAGCCTAAAAGTTATATACATTATAGTATAAGTGCATATTCTTATAGACATTCGGTTAAGTCTTTTGCATTGTTTGTCTTTCCAGAAGAGCTGTACGCGAAAGTAGGAGACAGTGTTGTCCTGAGCCCAGACCTCTCCTCAGTGAAAGAGCCCATCACCTCCATAGCATGGAAACATAATGGACACCTGGCCTTTTTAATGGAAGGAGGGGATAGTGATTCCTACCGCCAGTTTGTAGGTATATTATTGGCACGATGTGTGTCTCTTTGTTTTTGAGCGGTGCTAACCGCTCCTATAGACCGCTTTTTTACCAAAACTATGATGTCACAAATGATGATGACATGAGTTCGCTAGACCAATGAAACACTTCGATTCTGTTGATCTGTCCATGATGTCATAGTCACAGAGGCACCCGATTGGTTAACCCTGATTTAGAACGCGTTTAGGCCGCGCAAAATACGTCATAACGCGTTTAGGCCGCGTAAAATACGTCATAGCGCGTTTAGGCCGCGTAAAATACGTCATAAAAAATTATTGAGCGGTGCTAACCTTGAATTTCAAAATTGTATTAGATGAATATCACTTATAAGCGATAAAATAACCACACTTTTAGACAGACTGTGGAAAATCTTACAGGTTATAAATGATAGGCAGCTAATATAAGTTTAAAATACGAATGAACAGACTTTGAAAAACTAAAATATTCATCTTCTGGCCTCTTCTCGCCTCTCTGGAGGCCTCTCTGGAGGTAAATAAGGTCACTTATCATTACACTACGACACTCTTACAGGTTACAATCCGTAGCTTGGTCAACTAACTGATGAGAAATGACGATAAAGACTTAATAGTCTGAGCAGACCTCTAGACTGACATCATACACAACAAAAACAATATTGCCATGCAGGCCTATCAACACTGATTCGCGCAGGAATTAGTTTGCACCGCTCACTTCGCACGGGTGCGATTTTTAACACATAGGCTGCCAGGACCCCGTTAAGACGCCAAGAGACATCTTACCTGGTTACCATAGTTACCAGCTAAACAGGTGCCGTGACGGCAGCTTGTGAGCGAAAACACTACATATCCCATGATGCAACTCAGCTGCCAGCATCATGAAGCATCTAATCTCCATAGGCTCTGATTCATTGCTGATGCAAAGAAACAGCTTTATCTCAGAATCTAGTTCCACAAATGGTTTGAAGGCTGCAAACCACTTTTTTCACCGCAACACTGTGCCGCGATGGTAAGCGGCGGTTCGGATTTTCGTCTGATTGTATGGGTACCGTCATTAACCCTTTCCAAGCCACGGGGAGCCCCTTAATATTAAAACCGGAATATACCGGACATCTGAGCAAGGATGTCTCAGCCACGCCGTCTTTTACCGTACTTTTACCGTTTTTTATCCGAAAATCGGCGATCGTCTAACCTTCCCTAGTCACCGCTCGTCCATCGATAGCTCATGGCTGCTCTGACATGAACCGGAAGTGACGTCAGGTCCATTCCCTGCAGAGGCTTCCTAGCAGCCGTCCGTTTACTGTTTAGACGATAACATTAGCATAGCTGGAGTGCTAAGGGCTAAGCTAGCCAAAATGGTCACATCGACTGTTCAGTCATACCTGGACCATATTTTTTGATTATATGCGCACGGATCGCGCACGCGAAACGCACGGGGAGAAGATGCCTCGGCCAAAACCGCCACTCTATGTCAATGGAGATCCAGATATTCATGGTGAGCAAACGACCGGGGGATCGAAAAAAAAAAGAAAAAACAACGGCGACGTCCAAGGAGGGGGGGTGGCGGGCTCATGATTATAAACATAATATTATGTCTCAGATCATAATACAATAATAGACATTTCACGGCTAATCTATCAACAAGCCATTCTATTTCGGCTAGCAAAGTGTTAATTTGGCTGTTCGGTGCCACTGAGATTGTGTGACTCCCCGAACCGAACCAAAATAAATGTAGCTCTAAAAGTGGAGTATGAATCGCCCCATAGGTGGTTTGGGCATCTAGTAGTAGTACGGATACATCTAGTAGTAGTACGGATACATCTAGTAGTAGTACGGATACATCTAGTAGTAGTACGGATACATCTAGTAGTAGTACGGATACATCTAGTAGTAGTACGGATACATCTAGTAGTAGTACGGATGCCTCCCTAGGGACGTCCTCGCTGCGCATCCCAATGGGAGGAGAGGAGACCCCATGGCAGACCAAGGGCTAGATGGTGGGATTACATCTCCACACTGGCCTTGGAACGCCTCGGGATCCCCCAGGAGGAAGTTGCTAATTAATGTTGCCCAGGAAAGGGAAATCTGGAGCTCTCTGCTGAAACTGTTTCCCCCCGCGACCAGACTAGGATAAGCTGTTGAAGATGGATGGCTAAGATGGACTGTCTTTAACCATGTCAATGCATTCTTCTAGGAAAGGCTAACCTCAGCGCCACAACTGCAGCGCTGAATCTCACGGGTTTGACTGTAAACTTCAGCGGCACGTATGAAGTGGAGATCAACTCAAAACGGATCTACAGCACGGTCCTTAAAGTCATCTGTAAGTAGATATACTAGTAAGACGTCTCAGGGCGACATGCAAAGGGTGAGGTCGCACCGATTCTTTGCCATCTGGCCAGTGATGTATATCGGACCAGTTACCCATATTTGGAGACCCCTGCATGATAAGTCAACATTGTGATGTCATGCCCATATATGGGCATTACCAAATATGGGCACTCCCAGATATGCGCTTAATATTGATGACATCGGGACAGGGATCTCCATATGTGGGCATAAAATGGACAGGGACGTAATTAATTTGCAAATGTGACTCATCATGACATCAGCGATCTCCATATATGGGCATAAAAGGGACATCAGATGCGCAGGGCCGGATTAACCATAGGCCTCGTCGGGCATGTGCCCTGGGGCACACATGCCAATGGGGCACAAAAATATTTTGAGGGAAAAAAACTTTTTTTGAAGATTTTTATTTTTATTTTGTTTTTGTTTTTTAAAGCTGAGGGTTAAATAACAACTCGAAATGTATCAGGGGAGCATCAGGTACATGTTTTATTTACTAGTAAGACACCTCAGGGTGACGGCGAGGTCGCATGTCACCCTGAGGTGTTGAGGTGAAATCAACCCATTTTCAACCTTCATATGCTTGACGGCACCACAAGTCTACTTGCTCTGCGTATCAGAGGTGAGACATCATCAGTGGGGATTCAGTGGGCATTATGCAATATACATTAGATCTGTAATATTATTACAGCCATTCAAGGGCTAGGTGCCGAAACAAAGTATTCAGAAATAGTGAAAATGGCAGATCTACAGCTTGTAGATCGTCTATTTTAGATACTTTTGTGTGACACTGTAGTTTGAGAAGTACTGTATAGGGCATTCATTTACAAAAAGAAGAAGAAAAGAAAAAAACATGAATAGATGAAATGTGTAGATACTATTAGATAGAAAATGTATGCCCAACCGAAACAATATTATGTGACTGAGGGCTGCCATCTTCCCCTCCTCCTTCAGTGTGTGTAAAGAAGGCAAAGAAGTTTAGGGATAATGGGCAAGGCATGGACGAATATATAGCTCAACGTGTCTGAGAAGCACTGATGATATTAGAATGTCTTTCCTTCACAGCTCCTGTGTCCAAGCCCACAGTGACAGTGGGGAAATGCGATGAGACCAGCTGTCTTCTGAGCTGTGATGGAGACTTCACAGCTCAGGACAAGGTCGTCTGGAGGATAGACGGAGGAGATACGGAGCCAGACTCAACAAATCAGCTTAATATTACAAAGGTACGGGCTGAAATCTGAAAATTAGTTTTGGCGTAAATGGTGGTTAAAAAGTGTTAATTAGATATTTTGAGAATTCATTTTTGATTGATTAGTAGCCTCGGAAACCCAGACTTCTTTTGGCGATCGGAAGAAAAAGAAGCCTGGGCGATCGCGTTATGATCACTGTTGTAGGAAGTGTAGAATTTCCCTAACCAATCAGAGTGCAGAGAGTGTCGCACCGAATGTGTTGACGTCATGACGCAGCAGCGTTCTCTGCGCTGAGCAGAGGAGCAGGGGGGGGGGGGGGGGGGAGAACACATGCTATTGGCCGTAGACTCGAGGAGAGAGTCCAGACTGAGAAGCCAAGTGACAAAACAAATACAACTGAACGTAGCGTAGCAGGCTGGTACCCAGGCTACACTTTTAACTCTGTAATTTAATTGTTCCCAGGGGAGAGATGCAGACTACAGAGAGTTCAGTTGTGTTTCTGTTCTTTTAACAGGAGAGAGATGCAGACGACAGAGAGTTCAGTTGTGTTTCTGTTCTTTTAACAGGAGAGAGATGCAGACGACAGAGAGTTCAGTTGTGTTTCTGTTCTTTTAACAGGAGAGAGATGCAGACTACAGAGAGTTCAGTTGTGTTTCTGTTCTTTTAACAGGAGAGAGATGCAGACAACAGTGAGTTCAGTTGTGTTTCTGTTCTTTTAACAGGAGAGAGATGCAGACGACACAGAGTTCAGTTGTGTTTCTGTTCTTTTAACAGGAGAGAGATGCAGACTACAGAGAGTTCAGTTGTGTTTCTGTTCTTTTAACAGGAGAGAGATGCAGACGACAGTGAGTTCAGTTGTGTTGTGGGGAACCAGGTCAGCGAGGAGAGCAGTGACCCTATCCCCAACCCTCTGAACAAAGCTCCTGGTGAGTTCAAAGCAAGGTTATAATAGTTTTGTATTTTTCCATTAGTTTTTATTAGTTTTGAGGTTTTGTTTTCAATTACAGTTTAGTTTTAATTAGTTTTTAAAGTGAGGTTGCTAGTTTCGTTTCGTTTTTATTTTTTGAAAATGCGTAGTTTTAGTTTAGTTTTTATTAGTTTTAGTGTTAGTTTTAGTCTTTTACGTAATATTGGATATTTGTCAGGGGTGAGATTAAAAAAGCTCCAGAAAAAGTATTGTCTAATAAAGAAAATCAACAAAACATCATATTGATGAGAGTGGCAGGAATGTTGAGACATACAACTTCTCTCTTTGACCTCATCAACTGGTGTTTTTTATTTTTTATTTCCACAAAAGACGAAAACTAAGGAGATTTTCTCTATAATTTTAGTTTATTTTAGTTAGTTTTGTAAACACACAATACCGTTTCAGTTAGTTTTCGTTTTTTTTAAAGCTTAATTTTTATTTTTATTTCAGTTAACTAAAATGTTTTTCCATTCTAGTTTTCGTTTTTTAGTTAGTTTTCGTTTACTATAATAACCTTGGTTCAAAGTTCACCACTGACACCAGACATCACTTGCATACCCCGTCGTATATCCATCCATATTTCAACTTTTTATGTTTTCTTTTGTTTCTGTACATGAATGCTACTCTCTGCAGATCTGGCTCTCCCTCTAACAATACAGTAATGCCCATGTATTTGATATGAAGAAGGTGGGACCTCAAATGGGATAAGATCTAATTCCCCCACCCCTTATCAAGCTTGAGGAACCCAATAGAAATGGCGCCACTTCCCCATTGAACTTCGATGGACGTAGTCATCATATTATTTACTGACATGCTATATACTTTACACCAGTGGATCTACTGCAGGGTTCCCCAATAGGCGGCCCGCGGGCCATTTGCGGCCCGCGGGGGGCTACTGTTTGGCCCCCACCAACCCCAGTAATAATGGTGGTATAAGAGCAGCAACAACACTAGTATATAATATCGTCATTGTTGGGTGGAAACCTCGTATCTCAAAATGTGTACGTTCTTTCACAAAGTAAAGCCCTGCTTCATCATACGAGGCCGTCGCACAAAATTAGTGAAAATAGCAGATGTGCGAGGCGTTGTGTGCTTGTAGATCGGCTGTTTTCACTAGTTTAAATCGTTTTTAAAATGATAAATGCAAAACAAACGGTTTTGGACATACAAGATTTTCTCCCGACAACGACAATATCTGAACTGTCACTGGAGTAGCAGGAACACCACCGTCACCCCCTGCAATGTTGTGGCCCTCGGCTTGGTACCCTAGACATAATTCGGCCCTTGGGGAAAACTAATCGGGGAACCCTGATCTACTGTATGTATGATGGTCTTTTTAGAGTGCTTGTGAAGCTGAATGCCTCATTATGTTATCCGTAGAGAAACCAGAGGAAGGTCAGAAATGGATGACAGGGCTGACGGTCTTCATCTGTTCACTAACAGTCCTGGTAGTGGTGGCTCTGGTACACCGATGGAAAGCAGGTAAACACACAGCTTATCACATCAGTTCCTTAGTTAGATACTTTATTAGTTTTAGTGTTTGTAGTGGCCAAAGTCCCTATACCTGGCACTACTGGTTGCCGACGCTCAAGTTCTAAGTTCAGACGTGTGATGTGTACAAAAACTGATGTCCAAACATTTCCTTTAGTGTTCAACATAAAGGTGTTTATTCTGTTGCAAAGTCCTATACTTCATCTAATAAAATAATAAACATAAATGCACAGAGCACCAGCCTGCCTCACCCTCACTGTCAAAGAACTGTGTGCCTCTCACACCGACAACACCTGTCTGTGATTACAGAGCCTCTTAAATAGATAAGCAATTAGGGCGTGACCATGCCCTTAACTTCAGTGACATCATTAATTATCAATATGGCTCGAATGGCTCTTACAGTGTTTATTATTTAATATGGATTAGTCAGCGGGCATATTCAACAAGGTCAGAACAATGGATCTACAATATCACAATGCATCACTTCCTTGTTGTGACACGTCGTGATCTTGTAGATCTGCAATTTTTGAAGATGATTATAGTTGTAGTTAGTTTTGTAAACACACAGTACAGTTTCAGTTTTGTGTGTGCCTTGTTTTTATCCAAACATTTAGCCAATTCTAGTTTTAGTAATTCTGTTCGACCCAACACGTGCTTTATTGACTTGAATTTGATCATTTTTTACTGTACATCATCAGACTTGATTGCAGTTATAATGTCACTTAGAATTTGATATTATATTATGTATTATTTATTCTTCATTTTTCCTCCTTTCCTTTCTAGGCTTCTGGTTCTACGACACGGGTAAGAAAGTGTTTCTTTGGGGTGCTTCAGGTGCTGTTTTTCAAAGAAGCCTTTTAGTCCCTGCATGGTTCTTACAGGTTCTTTACTGTTCTGCAGCTTAGTTTACTGCTAGCTACTGTAGGTTGACCATATCACTGTTACAGCAAAAATAGCTGATCTGCAAGCTCAAAACCAGTCCCATTTGGACGCATTATGAGCTGCTATCTCGTCAGACGTTTGCCAACTGGCCACCGCAACCCGGCTGTGAGAATATGAGGCAACAATGCTTGGTGTGTGTCTAGGCCGTTACGTCAGAGGTCCTCTAACTGTTTTCATGTCATGGACCCCCAAAATTAATGTAAAACCTTTATTTTAGGGATAATACATTGAGACCAATGTCTCTTTTTCAGTGGTGCCCCTTGTGTACAAAAAGGGCACCATGTGTTTTATTGTCCTATTTGACCTGGGACCCCCATACGAGAAATAGCTGATCTATAAGCTCACAGCGCACCACGATGCGTTGTGAGCCCGTAGATGGGTTATTTTCAAATAGACAATGTATTGATAACTGCTTTATTTTCTTTCTTTCTGCAGAATCCATGCCGTGGGAAGCGGGTGAGTATTTATAGTTTGTTTTATTATGTTCTCTATTCAAGTGAATGCTTTTTTGCTGAATTGTACACTTAATTTTCTTACCTTAATACACATTGTCATAAATACTTTGTTTCCAACCAAAGTCTTGTTTCAATCACCATGATATGCATTTGTTAAAATATTATATGGTCCCATTAATTAATTAGAATTAATTAGAATTGATGATAAAGTAGGGTATGCAGGCTACCCACCGTTCACCCGGCTTGTCCAGTGGTGTTAAGTAACTAAGTAGTTTTACTTAAGTACTGTACTTCTGTAACATTTTGAGGTATTTGTACTTTACTTGAGTATTTACAATTTCCAATAATTGTACTTCTACTCCATTACATCTCAGATCCAAATATTTTACTTTTACTCCACTACATTTATTTGAAAACTTAAGCTGCTAGTTACTTTGTAGATATTGATTATTATTACAAAACATACATTAACCACTTCAGCACTATACATTTTGGCAATTTGAAAATAGACGATCTACGAGCTCACAATGCGTTGCATCTCGTAGATCTTCTGTTTTCAAAAGATTTTTAGACATTTGAAAACTTGGGAAACGGGACGTTCTGAATATTGAGTACTTTCTACTTTTGGTACCAATAGTATACTTTTGTACTGTTACTTAACGCTGGGGTGCCGTAATCTTTCAGCTATCAGCTATTTTCTAAAGATGTTTATACATTTGAAAACTTGAAATGGGACATTCTGCATACTGAGAACTTTTACTTTTGGTACTTTAAGTACATTTTGATGCCAATACTTTTGTACATTTAGAATTCCAGACATTTACTTGTAAGGCTGAAGCCACACCAAAGTACCTACAGTATGAGAGTGGAATCCCCGTTCCGCCAATGCATTTCTATGGGAAGGGGGCGGTTGCGGTTTCATGCCAGTAGAGGATTTATGCAAAAATAAAAAAATAAAAAGCTCCATTCTCATTGAAATGCATTGGCGGAATGGGGAATCCACTCTCATAGGTACTTTAGTGTGGCTTCATCCTAACAGAGTATTCCTATATTGCAGTATTGACTATTGATACTTTTACTTAAGTATTAAGTAAAAAGAAAAATGTACTTTTTCCACCACTGCCCTTGTCTCGGCAAGCTTAACACATTGTCCCGCCCTCGCTGCGGTTGCAGCCAATAGCCTTCATTTGAATCATTTCCGGTGCCATGTCTAGAACAGCGCGGCCAAATCAAGTTGGGCTCCCATTGACGTTCTATACAGGAGGAAAATACCCAGATTTCTTTTTTTTTTTCTGGGTATTTAAGTAGGATCTGAGGAGTCTAACTAGGGATTTGTCATGATGCTGAATCCATTGCAAGCATTTGTTTTGCACAAAAAACATTCCTTGGGCTAGAAATGGCCTCAGAAAATGATGCATGTATGGGTGAGCATTCATGTTAGTCGGAGGCCTTATATTAGGGTTTTTAAGGGGTACTTAACACATTCCCCGCCATTTAACAATACCTTCGTACTCTCCCCTGCCCCTGTCTCCATAGACTTCCATGTAATTCATAGTGCACGGATCATGCACACCCATGCCTAGATAATGCACCACGTGTGTCCACATTGCTCACAGCTTTCAAACAAAAAAATCCGAATGGAAATCCGTTCAGGCATTCATGAGATAGCAGCCATTATGTTTTCCTAAAATGTAAACAAAGATGGCTGCCATGTTTGAAAGATGGGGTTGCTATGGGGGTTAAACATGCAATTTCGCGATTGCTATCATGCCTACTAAATTTTTTGGGGTCCAAATTATTATTATTATTTTTTTGTCATCTCCCTAACTCCCCCGACTACAATGGGTGACTTACCACTTCCCTCAGTCCAAGTGTTTCTACAGTCTATGAATTGACCCGCCCAGGACCATCATAAGCAGATATGTGAATTACAAAAGTTTGCTTTGACAGATATATATTCAATGATTTTTCAAGTTAAAAAAAAAATGGCAGATCTACAAGCGTGTAGCGTGGCACTCGGTGACAAAGGAATGCTAGGAATGTGAGTTAATTTCCCTCTTGTGCTGTCTTGTTTTCTTGTTTGTCTTCTTATAGACTTCTGGCGAAAACCGGAGACAGGCAAGTTCCAGCCATAATGCCTTTTCTAGATCTTTATTTGTAGTTTTATTCTGATCAGTGTGATGTCACACCACTGTGTCATTTCATACGGTGTGCATTATGTCCTCCTCTCTCTCCCTCTCTTCAGCAGGGGAAGATCAAGCTGCTAATGGCAGAGCCTCGTCAAATGCAGGCAAGTAACAGATCTTCTGATTGCTGATGAGATCAGTGCTTCTCAAACGGTGTTAATTTTGTCGAGTACATGGCGAAAAAATGGTTCTTCGACTATGTTTTTTTCACTGGCGAAAACTAAGCTACCATGACTAAAACTAAGAGTAAACATATTGACAATTTCGTCAACAAATAAAAAGACGTCCAAATGTCAGGGAGGGACTAGGGGAGAAGAGATCCAGTAGAACTAAAAAGACAATAATTGTATGTCTCGTTTTGCTCGGTTGTTGTGCTCTGTGAGTTTGTAGATAGGCTATTTTCAGCATGCAACCAAGTGTAAAATCTGCCATTACGACGCCATCAAGGCCTGCCAAAATACATTTTTGTCGACAAACATCTTGTGATATTTAGTCGACTAAAACGAAAACTTGCTGCAGCAGCTAATGACGTGATGTTGTAGTTTTCTGACTGTTGAAAACTACACTGGGTGGATTGCTCTTCACCTTCTCTGGAGTATGAATGAGCCTTTACTGTCTGAAAGAGGGTAACATGTTATATTCAGTAATTATGGGTGGTTAATACTAATGAATCCATTACTTCAGCCCCTGCTGCACTAATGAGTTTTGTCCATGGTTAATGAATATTTAGTAATTAACTGTTAAACAGCTTATTATTATGAATCCTGCTTTCAGGGTCCAACGGAAACACTGCTGCTAGAGAGCAGAGCCGACATGAAGGCAAGATACACACACACACACACACACACACACACACACACACACACACACACACACACACACACACACACACACACACACACACACACACACACACACACACACACACACACACACACGCAAGCCCACACTAGATTAAGTACAATGCATTTCTCTACAGTGGTTCTCAAACTTTTTCCAGTCGAGGACCTCCAGATATACAATGTATTTGGCCACTGACCCCCATCTGAAAACATTGTGTGCCAGGCAGGGACCCCCATAAGAGGACATTTGTGTTAAATTCTTTTTGACATTTTTCAGTGAATAGCTGAAGCATACAATCACCTAATTATTACCCAATTTCCTAAACACTTCTCTCCTAATGTCATAACCACCTCAACTTCTTGGCAGATGAGATACCCTAACCCTCAACAAAACTTTGCCCACTTTCAGCCACCAGTCACAGTACAACATTACTTATGCCATGATAAGACTACCATTACTCATTGATAGATCCTTCTGCTAAATCTATTCATCTTTGGGATTACATCTATCCAGCGAACATTGAGCATTATTATTGAGCTTGTTTGTCTTCTACTGAAAGTGTGCAAATGCCACCCAAAGACACAATGATAGAAAAATTACTATTATATCTGATTGTCATTTTCATCTACTTTATTTCTATTTCTGAGAGTAACAAAGGCTTATGGGATGCACTTGATTTAGAAACACAGTTGGCTGTTACGAGCAGTGAAATAAATCACAATATGTATTTATTCTTTATTTATTATTTTCTTGCATGTGTTTATTTGGCAGAAGATGGACTCATGGCAGAAACTGCAATACCGTAACTGTGACTGCATAGAAGAACTACATAGTGCTATCAGAAGAACTACATCTACCAGAAGAACTACATAGTGCTGCCATAAGAACTCAACTAAGGCCCATATTAATACACCATCTCTGTGGAAGATTTATAACATGACTCATACTGTCCTCCTATAAGTGAGGGGCCCGCGTTTATTTTTATTTTTTCAATTACTTTTTTCATTCATTTAATAATACACATTATTGTGTATCATTATTTTATGCTTTAACTATTGAAAAATAGCAGATATACAAGCTCACAGCGTGGCACCGAGTGCCGCGCTGCAAGCTTGTAGATCTGCTATTTTTTTTAAATCGTGAAAATTTGAATTTTGACCCGATTCTATAAGTGTCTTTTGAATCCTAAGATTTTTTGAAAAACCTGTGTTTCTATATCAGCAATCTGGCTAGCCATCGTCAAAGAAAAGGTCCTTTTCACTCAACTGGAGCTCAGTTAGTCTGTTCTTGAGAGACCACTATGTCAGTGGTTCACAAACCTTTTCATGTGAAGGACCCCCAAAATGATATTTATTCGGCCTCGGACCCCCATCTCAAAATATTTCGTTCCAGGGACCACCCAGTAGGAACATTTGAGTTACAAGCGTTCGCTTTTGCACACATTTTCACGACTTTTTCAAAAATAGCAGATCTACAAGCTTGCAGCGTGGCTGTGAGCTTGTATATCTGCTATTTTTCACTGGTTAAAGCATTCAATAATTCGAGGCCTAAATGGGTTAGACTGAACCCTGGGTGTTACGTAGGCCTACCTATGTGGGACCGCTGTGCTGTGCTGTGCTGTGAACATAGAGCAGTTAGTTCACATCAGCGGAAACCAATAAGAGGAGAAAGGTCCCCATTGTTCTGTGTCACTTTGCTCAAACAACAACCAACACATTGTGCCTCATCACTGGAGCAGGGACGTGCTGGCCATTGGGAAAAGCGGGACAACTCCCGAACGGCCGGTTCATTCCCAACGCGTCCAGGACGGCCATTAGGGAAAAAAATAAAATAAAATGTCGGCCTTCGTTCCATTTTGGGGGCTGGGCGTCCAACAAAGTAAATCGTCACTGTCGAGCAGAAACCTCGTATCTCCACGTTTCAAATTTGTACATTTTTTCGCAAAGCAAAGCCCTGCTTCATCATACAAGGCCGTCGCACAAAAGTAGTGAAAACAGCAGATATACAAGCACACAACGCCTCGCGGTGCGAGGCGTTGTGTGCTTGTAGATCGGCTGTTTTCACTAGTTTAAATCATTTTAAAAATGATAAATACAAAACAAACGGTTTTGGACATACAAGGTTTCCACCCGACAACGACGAAATATAACTCATGTAATTCACCCTTTGTTAGCCTCCTGGTTGGTCCCTGATTGACCAACCAGCAGGCTCTATCTGCCTTGTCCCGCCCTGGTTCCGCCTTTTTTATGTTGAATTAGCTAAAACATAATTTTTGGAGAAATAAAAACATGCTGATTCACTATGCTGCCACTGAGCAGCTCCAATTGACTGAAACAAAGTTTGAAATTAGAATTGAGCCCACAGAATAACAATATGAAGCAACTGAATTAACATGGCAGTGGATGGAATGTCCCACTGAATGTCCCACCAAGACACAGCAACCAATGGGTGTGGAGAGGGGCAGGACAATGGGCGGGACTCGACAAAGGGTGAATTGGCCCACTGGCTTGTCACTTTGTCACAAATCTTTGAGCGCAATGAGGGCCTCTCCAACTCTTTTTCCCGGGCTGAATCAGGGGCCCAGCTTGTCCCTGCACTGGAGTGTGTGTGTTGTGTGTGTTTTTGTGTGTGTGTCGCGCCTGTTTGGCACGTGCGTGTGTGTGTACTTGAGCTGAACTTCTCTCTCTTTCCACCCTATCCGTCTCTCCAAATGCGTTTCTTTGTGAGACTATTATCATGTTCTGAACATGCATGAAGAAGTGTCATTGAATGAATATGAATTGTGAGACGTTTGGCTCTAGCCAGATAAAAATCAAATTATGTTTTTTATACGTTATGTTTAGTTTTTTCTCCTTTAGTTTTTTAAGGCTAATGATCAAAGTATGTTGTACTAGAAAAGTGCTCTTATAAATGCTAAGTTCCTTCAATGCACTCCCATGTGTGTTAATTAGATAATGATGATTGTTAATTTTGTTGCTTCTTTTTGTGATGGCATTTAATCTATGTGGTTCTACGGATGGTGGACAGGACGTGTACAGTAGTTGTGTAATAATCGCGAACACAGAACAATTGTATATAAAATGACGTGCCCTTTGTGATGTATTTGAGCATGTAGGCCTACAGTACTTTATTGGAACAACATGCCTTGTTACTTCTTAACTCAGTCCATGCATTTGTACATGTTTTTTATTATTAACATAAAAAGTGTTGAATTTGTAGTCTGTAATCTCTGTATTGTCCCAAACTAAGGTGCTGAAAAATATGTTGTGAAATAGTTTCATCCTACATTCTGTCGATAGACAGAGTTTCATTTGTTATAGGCTATATTGAATATTGCCATTTTCACTGTCTCTTATCTCAGTGGTTTTCAACCCGTGGTCTGGGGACCACTAGTGGTTCTGGAAGGGGTTACGGGTGGTCCCCAGCTAAATGATGGAGAGTTGTAACCAAATGGACCCTTATAGATATTTAAAATGGAACCAAATGGAACCTTACGGGTCTATTTTGTGTTATTTTACGCTCTCAAGCGTTAAATTATTGTTAAAGACCTGCATTCAATTTACAAGAAGTCTACACAATTAGAGAATGTAGAATAATTGTTATTTTGATCAACATTTGCCTTTTAGCTCTCCTATGGTACCACATGTCAGTGCTCTTCTGAGCACAGGTCTCCACCAGGTCATGCTGGTATTAGTTATTGTGGCCTCCTGGTGGCACTAAATGTGAAAAGGGTGCCATGTCTTCACTGCATGCATGATTTGAGGCATTTTGATCCAAAAATAAGTTTGGCAAAAGTCTACCTGCTGGTGGCGCTATAACAGGCCAATATGAAAAGAGTGTAATGTGTTCCTTGACCTAGTGGGAATGTGCGTGCAGAATTTCTCTGTAATCGCAAGCTGCGTTCATGATTTAAGTAATTTTGTTCAAAATGGACCAATCCTGCAAACTTGGAAGCTATGTTAGCCATTTAGGATGGAATGTGAAATATCGGACAGATTCGTTTTGATCACATGACTATGGAAATACTGTGTACTGATTTGTATGATTTTTGGATAAAATCTAAAGGAACTAGAAATACTGTTCCTTCGAAACAGTGTGGGCTCGATTCCAACCCAACAAATAGGATACTTTAAGGTACTGTAAGGTACAGTACCCTACAGTATTGTACTGTACCTTACTATACTGTACTGCACCTTACTGTACTGTACTGTACTGTACTGTACTGTACTGTAACTTACTGTACTTTACTGTACTCTACTGTACTTTACCTTACTGTACTTTACTGTACTCTACTGTAACTTACTGTACTTTACTGTACTCTACTGTACCTTACTGTACTGTACTTTACTGTACTCTACTGTAACTTACTGTACTTTACTGTACTCTACTGTACCTTACTGTACCTTACTGTACTGTACTTTACTGTACTCTACTGTACCTTACTGTACTATACTATACTGTACTCTACTGTAACGTACTGTACCTTACTGTACTGTACTCTACTGTACCTTACTGTACCTTACTGTACTTTACTTTACTCTACTGTACTGTACCTTACTGTACTTTACTGTACTCTACTGTACCTTACTGTACTGTACCTTACTGTACTGTACTTTACTGTACTCTACTGTACCTTACTGTACTATACTGTACTGTACTCTACTGTGCCGTACTGTACCTTACTGTACTGTACTCTACTGTACCTTACTATACTGTACTTTACTGTACTCTACTGTACCTTACTGTACTGTATTGATTGTACTTTACTGTACCTTACTGTACTGTACTCTACTGTACCTTTCTGTACTGTACCTTTCTGTACCTTACTGTACTTTACTGTACTCTACCAGCAACCAGCAACCAGCAACTGTCAAATGGACTCCAACTGTAGTGGAGTATATTGAGTGCATATACTGTAGGCTAACAATCCCAGATCACATCTGTCCTCCACTATGTCTATAACCAAGGCGTTCTTCTATGTGGCCACTCCAGACTGAGGAGTGGAGCATGGCTTTTATTGTGTTTGTGGATCTGACTTGGAAATGCATTGGTTTTGATATCTCCCTGACAACCAACAACAACCACTAATATGGCTGACTGTCCCTGCGGGCTCTAGGATATATGGCTATGGGATTTACATCCCATCGCCCGGACTTGATTCTTGATCACAGCTGTGTAATCAGTAGAGTGGAGAGGGACATTTATTTATAGTTTTAACTATAACTATAGTTTTATACATCACACAGCTTAGACATTTGGATCAAATCAGAGAGCAGACCTGTGTGAACGCATTGATATAAATAGCATATCTGAAGTGTGAATATTGCAGCCACAGCGACTTAATATAAACATGGGTCCCTTTCCTCTGTCTCACTCTGTCTCCACTCACTAAACCCATTGGAAATGCATTGGGTGCTTAAAGTTAAACATTTTTAAAATGGTAAAATGGTAAATGGTGCATTTATATAGCGCTTTTAATCCAAAGCGCTTTACATAGATTGTGCATTACATTCACCCATTCACACACACATTCATACACCGGTGGCAGAGGAAGCCATGCAAGGCACCAACCTACTCACCGGAGGCAATTAGGGGTTCAGAGTCTTGCCCAAGGACCCTTCGACATTGACTCAGGGGGAGCCCGGATTCGAACTGGGAACCCTTCGGGATTTATACCCTTCGTGCTCTAATACCAGTTTCTCTACCCCTGAGCTATTTTTTTATATTTATACTACAAAACATTTCAAAACCAAAAGTACAAGCACACGTGTCCTCAGTAAGCTGAACACATAAAAATTTGAATGGTGTTGAAAGGTGTAAGCGTTTAAGAGATGAAGCGCGCCAAAGTTTTGAGGAGATACTGACTGACTGACTGACTGACTATAAATAATGAAGATAACATACGTGTGCTCGCCTTCCAGGCGAGCCCACAATAATAGGGACAAAATGTGTTTTACATAAGTCGGCCCCCAGGTGGCGCTATAAAAGGCAGATGTAAAAAATTTAGGAAAAGGTTTTTCCCTGGCCTCTAGGGTGTGCGTGTACAAAGTTTGACACTGATCGGTGGAGTTATAGGTAAAAACACAAATTGGTCTGTTATAGTGCCACCATGAGGTTGATTTGAAAAGTTTGAAGTGGCATTTCTTCCTCGGCCAGTGGGAATGTGCGTGCACAATTTCACAAAAAGTGCACGCTGTGTTTGTGATTTGAGGCATTTTGTTCAAAACGGACCAATCTTACAAACTTTGGAAGCCAATCTCAGCCAATCAGGATGGAATATGGAAAATCGGACAGATCCATGTTGATCACATGACTATAGGGATACTGTCTACCAATTTGCGTGATTTTTGGACAAAGTCTGTAGGAGTAGAGGCGTCCTGGTGGCGCTAGAACAGGCCCATGTGAAAAATGTGGGGCAGAGGTTCTGAATTGGCATCCAGGGAGTGTGTGTGCTCAGTTTGGCAACGACCGGGCCAACGGCGCAGGAGATTAGCTGGTAACAAACTGGATGGACGGACGCACACACACACACGGACGGACGGACGGACGGACGGACGGACGGACGGACGGAGGGGAAAACATAATGGATCTTGATGTGAAAAAGTTTGCCTGATGAAGGTCTGGTCCCTTGATGACAGAACACACCAATTAAGGAAACTCATAAGAGTTTGCATAAGCATCTCACAGTGTTCCAGCAGCAATACATTTAAGTATACTTATTACTTACAGAAGAGAGAATAGAAATCTGATCTTTGTGTCAATGTAAATGTGTGCTTTGTGGTTATTACAATATCCTCCACTAGATGGTATAACACCTTAAGGTCTGGTTTGCACAGTTAGTCAGGCTCACTTAGTTGCCAGTTTTATTACAAACAATGTTGTGCATTTTTCTTTCCCCAAAAAGAAGGCGCTGTGCATTAAGTTTTATTGACATTGATGTAAACGTTAGAGTCAAGAGTAGTAGACTTCCGAATAAAGTTGAATTCCTCCGAAACTGTTATGTGGGGGAGGGGGGTCGGTCTCGGAGAGAGAGAGAGAGAGGCATTTCACCTTATCTCGTAATAAACCACTGACTCATACATATTTCAACAGGGTGAATATTTCTCTCTCCCACGTGGCATATGGGCGCATCCCCCCCCCCCCCCCCCCCAGAACCTCCCATATCATGTGATCTGTGAGGAGTTGAGGAAATGAAGCTAAACTGCCCTCTGCGTTGTTTCTAAAGACAGTAAGCAGTAAAATGGACCACAACAATTTTGTCTGCTCTATCTGTCTGGACTTTCTGACGGATCCAGCAAGTGTCCCTTGTGGACACAACTACTGCAGCAGGTGTATCGAGGCCTACTGGAATAGGGAGGATCAGAGAGGGAGGTTTGGCTGTCCACAGTGCGGCCAGATGTTCGTCCCGAGACCCGTTCTGAAGCAAAACACCATGTTGGCTGACATGATGATGGATGTGCAGAAGACTGCTCCTCCTCCTGATGATCACTGCTACGACGGACCTGGAGATGTGACCTGTGACATCTGCTCCCGGAGAAAACTGAAAGCCGTCAAGACGTGTCTTCAGTGTCGGGTCTCTTACTGTGACGCTCACCTCCCGCATCACTATCGATCTCCTGCCTTGCAGGCGCACAGGCTGGTCAAGGCCTCCGGCCAGCTGCTTCGGGAGAACGTCTGCCCTCGCCACGGCGAGGCGAGGAGGCTTTTCTGCCGCACCGATCAGCAGTGTGTCTGTTCCCGGTGCGCCGCGGAGGAGCACAAAGGTCACGACGTCGTCTCGGCGGCGGCGGAACGGGCCAAGAGACAGACAGGGTTGGCTGTGAGCCAGCAGAACCTCCTGCGGAGAATCCAGGAGCGAGAGAGAGACGCGAGGGCGCTTCGCGAGGAGATAAGGAACCGCAAACACGCTGCTGACAGAGCGGTGAAGGGCAGTGACGCCGTCTTCTCCAAGCACACCGCTTCCGCCAAGAGAAGTCGGACCGCGGCGAGGGAGATGATCAGGGAGCGGCAGAAACGCGAGGTGAGCCGCGCCGAGGAACAGAGGAGGAGTGTGGAGCAGGAGGTCACCGAACTGGAGGGGAGACATGCCGAGTTGGAGCAGCTCTCGCGCGCAGAGGATCACGTGCATTTTCTGCGCAGCTACGCGTCCCTCTCGCGGATCAGCGAATCTACAGGCCCAGTGGGCAGCGACGTCCATCCTCAGAGATTCTTCGAAGACGTGACCGCGGCGGTGACAAAGATCAGGGACGAACTGGAGGACGGCCTCAGAGAGGAAGGGGCGAACGTCTCGGAGGTGGCTATTATGACCGGGTGCATCCCCCCATTCCGACATGCTGCCATTCGGACATCCCCCCATTCCGAAATTAACCCTATACATAACCCTAACCCTAACCTCTATCTGAATCGTGATTCCCTGTGTATGTTTGGCCTCCTTACTGCTTTGTTTGTGATTGAGTGGCTAATGAATAGGTTGAGCCACGGCTGTTGATTGGCTTATGTGACCAGGCTGGTGTCTATAAAGATGGCCGCCACCAGCCCCTCTGATGTCTTCCTCCTAGCCAGCCTCAAAACAACACCAGTTCTGTGTATAGTGGTTTTAGCTTTGTAGTGTGTTTTAGAGAACTAGTTTTAACATGGGGTATTTTACAGCCTTTGGTATGGTAAGGGTGGGTGGCCTTTCTTTTTTTGTTTCAGCTCAGTTAAGACCTCTGTCTTTCTGTTTGGGTACAGGTAAGAATAGGGTTTTAGCTGTGAGTATGATTTAATGTAAAGGGCCTCACCCCGAGGTAATTTATCCCTGTTTTAAAGCTTTTGTGAATAAACCACTGTAGTTTGGACTTTTTAAACCGGTGTTGATGTCATTGTTTTGGGACTGGGTAGGATGGAGTCCAGTTTTTTGTTTGCAGCCTAGGCTCCCCTAGGCCAGGCCGTTCAAGGACACCTCAACACGACGACTCCTGGTTGGCTAGAACCAAAGGGCAGAGCAGAGTTCTTACAATATGCAGTTTCTATCACACTGGATCCAAACACGGCAAACTGCAATCTGGCTCTGTCTGAGGGGAACAGAAAAGTAACATTGTCTAAAGAACAATCATAAGATCGCCCAGAAGGATTCACTAAAATGGAGGTTCTGAGTAGAGCAAGTATGACTGGACAGTGACACTGTTACTGGGAGGTGGAGTGGGGTGGAAACATTGTTGCAAAATTGATGGACTACGGCGATATGCAAAGAATAGGACACTTTATAGTTCAAGTTGAACTAATATTGTACTTTTACTCCACTACAATTATTTGAAAACTTAGTAGTTACTTTGTAGATTTGGATTATTACAAAACATACACTACCCACTTTCAGCCATTTGAAAATAGATGATCTACAAGCTCAGTGCGTCCAAATGCGACACATCATGAGCTTGTAGATGGAACTTCCAATTTCAAATTATGTTTTTATACATTTTGTGAAATGGGACATTCTACATAATGAGTAGCCTACTTTGCTTGTTCTAAGCAAGTTCTTTGGTGTTCGATGCATGCTCTGTGCAACCAAGAAGCAAGCTTGCTTCTTCAAACCACGTGACTTCCATCAGGAATTAATTGTGCTGTCTCTGCCCCCCGCCTCCCCCCAGAACTCTGTAAGAACAAAAGTTCTTAATGTGTGTGGACAGCCTGAGACATGGTGTAGTGTGAGGTGTTGCATGGAAAGTAAAGTCAAACAGAACTAAAGAGGACATAAGAGCAGGGCATGGTGGAGCGTTGAACAGGGGCTGGAGGGACACGTCTGCTTCCTCCGGATCTCTCCTGCAGACTGGCAGTGGAGAGGGGAGGCCTTTTATAGCCTACTGGAGGCACCAGGCCCAGGTGCTCTCCATAGGCCATCAGGCAATCAACCAATGAGGCCCCACCCTGCTCACCTGCAGGGAGAGAGTAAGGTGGCACCTCCCTAACCACCCAGACTATACCATCTCTAGTGTGTGGGGCATCACACTATTATTTCAAATAACTGCAATGATGTAATCATTGTTTTAGTGTTCTGTTATGTTCTCTTCATTCAATTAATTTCACATGAGGATTTCTGAGTTTGTGGTACCATTTTGTCTCATTATGAAGAAATGATTTTTGTGGGTTTGATATTCCATGTTAAATAACATACACTGATGTTGATTCTTTTTCTGAATTCTGAAATTCAAATTAATTCACAGACCCGTTGGCATTAAACTATTACAAATACATGTGATGATGACTAGTATGACAATGGTAAATATTATTTGAATAAATGTTGGCGTATGACTGCATGATTGTGTATTGTGGCTAGAAGAAAGTGGATTCCATCTCACATGGACCTGGTTTAATGTTCTGGCATAACTTAACATAACAAACCAATTTAGTCGTTATGCAAATGAATTCCCAACTAACTCCCTGCTAACAGGTGCCGCCCAGCCCTGGAATGACCAATATCACCCTCCTCCCTGCCCGGTTTCCCTCCCCCCTGAACACAGGCCAATTCACCCTTTATCAGCCTTCTGATTGGTCCCTGACTGACCAACCAGCAGGCTCTTTCTGCCTTGTCCCGCCCTGGTTCTGCCTTTTTTATGTCGAATTAGCTAAAACATCATTTTTGGAGAAATAAAAACATTTAAAAACATGCCCTGTCACTATACTGCACCTGAGAGCCTCCTTTTTAGTGAAACCAAGTTTAAAATGAGAATTGAACACACAAAATAACAATAAGAAGCAACTGAATTTCAATGGTAGTGGATGGAGTGAATGGACTTTTGTCCCACCAAGACACAGCAACAAATGGGAGGGACGGGACAATGGGCGGGACTTGACAAGGTGATAGACCAGGGGTTTTCAAACTTTTTTTTGACTCAGGTCACCCCTGTAAATAACTTTTGTATCCACTGCACCCCTCAATTACACTGTCCATTTTTAGAATCTTACACAACGTAAATATGCAAATATTTCCACCTGAGATATGGTAGGCTATGTCACAGAGAACAATCCATTTCCATCAGAACTGACTGAAAAGAACGTTATAGGCTACCTGACGTTTAACCACTTGAACCATCAGCTTCCCTATTTTGGGGGGAAGAGTCACACCAAAAATAGCGATCTGCAAGCTCACAACGCATCACAACGTGAACGCTACTCTGCCGACGCAGGTGAATGCTAACCAGGTGAATGCTAACCAAAAGCCTAAACCCTAACATTAACCCTAAACCAACCCATACCCTAACCCGACCCGGACTACTGGGACCTCAAAACAACGGGCAATCGAAATATCGAGATTTTGCCAATGATTTGTCTGAATTAGAAAACAAATGATTTCCAGTTCTGTGTTCAGCACCTGTCCAAATAAACACAGATAGGCTACAGTGAGTAGTAATTGCTGAATGTGACAATCACAGTATGTAATATCACTACAAACTCTGTGAAAGAATGCTGAGTAGCACTCCACCAAAACCACAAGAGGGCAGCAAAATACCACTCCTCAAACACAAAACATTGCTGGGTAGACATTGCATGTGGCATTCTTTGGTCTTGTTGCCTTCTTGAAGTTCTTAGAGTACAGATGTTTGCCTTTGACAGGAGTAAATATCATGCACACTTCCCATTGTCGGTTACTTTACAGTGCTTGCAATTACGAATACCATTAAGTGTTTGCTTTACAATCATTGCAGATTATACTGTACTTGAGTATAGTTTGCAAATGGAGTTGGTCTGCCATTAGCTCTGGTCCATCGCTTTCACCTCCCGCATTGCAATGCGGGAGGTGAAATGCGGGAGGTGAAAGCGATGGACCAGAGCTAGTCTGCCATGGTTTGTTATAGCTGAAATCTCTGTCTGACCGCTGTTAAACTCTTTGGTATTGATTCAGGTGAAGGTTAAGATGATGCACTGGTCTATAAACTCCTGCTCAGTTCAGTACTGGAACGCTTTGGAAAGGCTGACTTTGTCTGATAAAGCGTTCCTTAAAGCAGTGTTTCTCAAACTTTCAAATTTCAAGATCTCCCCTTAAGTCTGACAGTGTACAAATGGAACAGGTTCATTTGGTTCCATTTGTACACTGTCAGAGTTAGTCCCTGGAATCCACTGCAACCATGTTCAACCACCTATTTTCACATAACTGCAGGTCCTCACTAACACTCATTATAAGATGGTACCCTTTTTATTTACAGTTTTGGTGGCACCACTGGCACGTGGTAGCCTGCGCTATAGATTGTGTATTTAGTGTCTTTCAATTTGGCCATATATAGGCCTAGGTCAAGTTCACAGCACACGGTTGAAATGTATAATAGCTCATGCTTATCGTCACTGTTGTGCAGAAACATTGTATCTCCAAGTTTCAGAATAGTATGTTCTTTCGTAAATTAAAGCCATACTTCATCATACAAGAGTGTTGCACAAAAGTAGTGAAAATATCTCATATAAGCACACAACGCCTCGCGAGCTATTGTCAGTATTTTAAATATTTTTTAAAATGATAAAAACAAAACGAATGGTTTTGGACATACAAGGTTTCCAATCCAACAGCGACTATATATATTCTTTATGGCTTGACATCTATTCTTTTGTCTTGTTTTCAACCAATAGCAGTGCAGAGCTCACCAGACCTACTAGTGGGGCACGAGACAGGCGGGCGGGCCCCTGATCGGAGCGCAGCTGGCAGCGACGCGGCTGCCCGGAGGACCTCTGCCAAGCGACCCAGCCAAGCGGCAGTAACCGGGGGCGACGGCCAATGGAGAGCAGGGGAGGGGCTATAAAAGAGACCATAAAGGTAAAGTGCATAATACAACGTTAGCTAGAACTTTAACCTTCAAAGAACGTGCGTCCGAAATGCCTCTGGGGTACAAACAAAATATAGTGCACATCAAGGAGTGATTTCCCGCGTAGAGTCGACAGGACGTGGCCCTGAAGGGTTGCTTGAAACGCACACGTTCTAACAGCACACCTCCCACCTTTACCGACGTGTCGGATAGAATATGGCTTCTGGCTTCGACCTCAAAGTGAAAGGAGAGCAGCACGTCGGTGGGGTTATGGGTGGGCCGGGTAAGGGTCGATTCATACTCTACTTTTAGAGCCTAATTTATTTTGGTTCGGCTCTGTCGGCTATGGCGTAATTCGGAGCTGATTAATGACTCTGAATGACGCCATATCATAGTGTAGACAGAGCCGAACCGAAATAAATTAGACTCTAAAAGTGGAGTATGAATCGACCCTAAGGGTGGGGGTATGGTTGGGGGTATGGTATGAAGAGTGCCTGTCTGATAACAGAGGTCTGCTCCCGAGATTCTAATTAGCCCAGTAAATATTGTATTCCAACCTACACGGGTGGTTTTGGTTTACCGTACCTTCCTCCAGCTTGTGCTATTTGCTTCTACCACAAATAATGGCACTATTATATCTTCTTAGCTGGCAAGTGCCATTGTTACGCGGCTCTACTCGTGTGTTGTGTGGACATGTTTTATGTGGAACTTGTGCCTCCTGAAACATTCTGGGTGCAGCGTGCTCTGGCACTCGTCTGTTATCCAACAGCATAGCACATAAATGGTGTGTAATATAGTTTGGCTTACAGTCTGATCAGCCTAAGTATGGTCAGCACTTTAATCTGGATCTGGCAGAATACATTTCATTGGCCAATAGTATAGGCCAACTTACAATTACTCAAAGTTGTAAACCTAAAGGCCTTCAGTAGTCCCCCCCCCCCCCCCCCCCCCAAAAAAAATGTTTTAAAACTAAGGGCCCTGTGCCGTTCATTTTAAGGCGTTTCATACAGTATTATTTGAAGACCATGTAGTATGTCATGCAACAAAGCTCTCACTGATGGAGAGAATGTGGAGTGGTGATTGGGGGCGGACCTCCATTCAGAAACACCCCCACTTAGAAACATCCCCATTCAGAAACACTCCCACTTAGAAACAGGGATTGAGCATTCACCACGTTAGCATTCACCAACGTCGGCATTCACCTGCGTCGGCAGGTTAGCATCTCACCAGGTTAGTTTGACTGAGTTAGGGTTAAGGTTAGGTTTAGGTGACACCTCCATTTAGAATAATGGAAGTCAATCTTCTGAATAGCAATGTTTCTGATTGGAGATGAAGTTGTTTTGCATCGCGGCACATTGTGAGCTTGTAGATCGGCTATTTTCAAATGGATGCAATATATTGAAGTGGTTAATGTGTGTTTTGTACGGTAATCTACAAAGTAACCAGTAATTAAAGTTTTCAAATAAATGCAGTGGAGTAAAAGTACAATATTTGGATCCGAGATGTAGTGGAGTAGAAGTAAGTATTGGAAATCCGCAAGTAAAGTACAAATACCTCAACATTGTACTTAAATACAGTATTTGAGTAAATGTACGCAACAATAGAATGAACCTAGAAAGGAGTAAAGAAAGTGCACTATTGAGTTACCATGGTTACCATGGTTACCATGGTTACCTCAAGTCTTGGCAAAGCAACCAATAAAGTGTGATTAGCTGTGCTTTATGAGAACTGCCAGCACACATCTGGAACGTGCCTTTAACCAATCAGATCGCTTGGCTAAAACCGCCTGTTACATAACCCTGCTATCCCATTTTATTTTTTTAATCTTAGTTGAACCACAGAGGGCCATGAAAACAGCTGATCTACAAGCTCACAGTGCACCATGGAGCGAAGCATTGTAGATTGTAGATTGGCTATTTGAGCGACGCGTTGTAGATTGTAGATCGGCTATTTTCGTCACGACACACCGTCGTATGACAAAACGTATTTGAGTTGTTTTGGTCACAGCTCCTTTGGAACATTAGATCTCATTTTTTATTACAGCCCCCTAAACACAGTTTGTCCTGCCCGAAATAATTTCTCCTTTGATATTTCACAGAAAGCCAGATTATAAGCCGACCCTACCAGTCTTAAAATGCTCTACCTCACACTGATTGTTTTTGAAGCCGTGAAAACCGCTTCCAAGGTATAGCTTTGTCTGTACCGTACATGTCCACTAATCATCATCAACGTAGATTTAACACTAAACAAGGCTCTAACTCGTTCTCCTGCTACACCATCAACATGTGGAACGCCCTTCCTCAAGCCCTAAAGGAGAGCAAATCCCTAGCCTCCTTCAAAATTGGTATGAAAAGTCACCTTCAGACAGCTGCTACCCGTGACTTGTAAATAGACTAAGCCCCCATGCCCCCCCCCCTTTTTTATTATTCTTTTTTCTGCCTTTGTATTTGATGTTATGCTTTTGAAACTGATATTATCCTAGATAAAGTACTATGTTCTATCCGTCTGTCTTTCAATGTTATATGAGATACTTAAAGTGTGGTTCCTGTGGAAATAAGCCTCGGCTTTCTAGGATCTCCTTTTAGTTGACCTTGTACCAGTGATTTGTACTGTCATGAAACTGTACTTTTTTCTATTGCAAACTTCTAATAAATTCTTCAATCAATCAATCAATCCCGTGCATGTGGGACCAATGTATAGCTTTGTCTGTCCCACACATGTCCCATGCATGTCCAGTCCAGAAAAAATAATTGAGGATTGGTCAAGCTTCACATGACAATTTGGCTCTCCAGACTCCATTCATTCATTCAGACCTAGAACTAAAGCACATAGAAAGTATAGATCTAGAACACAGAATGTATAGATCTAGAACACATAGAATAAAAAATCACCGCTTCACTTCGAACCGAGGTTCGATTCTTTTTTTCCAGAGACAACTGGGTTTATTCACATGTTTAGCACAGATTATTTAAAATATAAGAAGAAAAAGGAGGAAACAAAAACAAAACATGAATATAGAAAAGACACAAGTGATCATGACAGGAGCATTGCAGGAGATGGCCAACAAAGGAATCAGCTGTACTGTACGATCAGAAAGAACATCCCAGTGTCTGAAATTATGCTTAATGTACACAAACACGCTGAGCTTGTATATCTGCTGTTCTCGGCACACGGCGTCGTCATAAATGACAAAGTGTATGCATGACGGCATACAGTACAGTACAGTACAGTACAGTACAGTACAGTACAGTACAGTACAGTACAGTAGTACAGTACAGTACAGTACAGTACAGTAGGCATCTGACTGGGGCAGTACAGGAATGTTTGGCCATTTGTATTTATCAGAACGAGATGACAGACGGTCAGAGGGGGCAGGGAGTGATGTGCGTGTGTGTGTGTGTGTGTGTGTGTGTGTGTGTGTCTGTGTGTGTGTGTGTGTGTGTGTGTGTGTGTGTGTGTGTGTGTGTGTGTGTGTGTGTGTGTGTGTGTGTGTGTGTGTGTGTATGTGCGTGTGTGTGTGTGTGTGTGTGTGTGTGTGTCAGTGCGGGGGGGAGGTAGCAGGCATGTTTATTATGGGTAATGAACCAAGAGGTGGGCAGCCCGCGGGGGGTTTTGGGGTTGCCAGTTGGGGTTCAGACCCCCCATCTATCCTCTCTCCTCAAATGTGGGTCACTGCCCATCCTCGGGTGATTTCCCTCATGTTTACTCCCCCCCCACCCCCCCCCACCCCCTCCAAAAAAAAAAAACCCTTATCAAATCTCCCGTTAACGACGCTCTTAATTGAACCATCTCGTTAGCCCTCTCCTCTCCTGATGTCTCTCGCAGACACGCCCCTCCCTCCCAACCGCCCCCATGTATGTCGTCATTATCCAGCTATTTTCTGCATCAAGTATTGTAGGTCACAGCATCTGACAGGGGGGGTGGGGGGGGTCGTCTGTGTACGCGGGACCCCTCGTGTTTGCGTGTACCCCCAAAGGGTCTTGTTGAAAACAAAAGACACCACAGTGAAACCCTCCCCCCTCCCCCAACCCTGTTTGCTTTCCTCTCTACAGGTCGCTGAATAGAGGGAGTATCGGAATGACGGCATTCTATCTGGCAGCGTCTTATACCGGGCAATCAAATAGCACAATATCCTTGAGCTAGTCGTAGATGGCGAGCTTATAGATCTGCTATTTTTGAAGTATAGATTGCGTCTTAAAACCAGGATAAGACAACAGTTTAGCCATATCACAATGTTATTATATCGTCGTTGTCGGGTGGAAACCGTGAGGCGTTGTGTGCTTGTAGATCAGCTGTTTTCACTACTTTTGTGCAATGGCCTTGTGTGATGAAGCAGGGCTTTACTTTGCGAAAAAATGTACAACTTTGAAACATGGAGATACGAGGTTTCTGCCCGACAGTGACGATATGCGACACGATTGCATCCCTCCATTCCGACATGTCTCCTTTCCGAAATGTCTCCATTCCGACACTAACCTTATCTCTAACCCTTACCCTAACCTTAACCTCTATGGAAGTGTCGCGACTCCGACAATAAGAAGTCACTCTCGGAGTGGCGACATATCGGAATGGAGAGCGCCCCCCGCTGCGACACCCTATCTAGCCATTCCTCTTATCTCTGGTTCCTCCGCTCTCTCAGGCTGATGTCTGAGGGACGCAGTGAAAAGGTCAAGAGACACACAAGGCCGCGGAGGAGACTCACGGGTCGGGCTTTAAGTGGTGCGTGCCCCCCTTCCCCCGGAGGGCTCACTGTCTCGGCATGAAAGGAGCAGCATCGGAGGGGGTTAATGGCGGTTGCTTTTTTTTCTCCTTACCTTTCACTGCCTCTGTCTGTGGTTTAAAAGGAAGCCAAACATAAAGAGACCATGACCCTAATATTAGAGCAGCTCAATGGGCCCGGTACAACAACAGTGGCTGGTCATTTGGGCTGTTCAGTTGCGGTGACCAGACGTCCTGGTCAGCATTTGAAAACAATGTTTAAGAAGTTCACTAGTTTGGATCCCGGGCAAATGTCTAATTTCTCTGTTTGCGTCTCGAGCGAAAAGGTTTGGGAGCCAGTGCCGTAGATGCACTGATGGGTCAGAAGGGAGAGCTTGAATTCAGTGGAGTGAGAGGGTGTGTGTGTGAATGTGGTCAAATGTATGCACTCTCATCAGGATCCTAGCAGCGCTGTTTTGAATGTATTGAAGCAGGCAGGTGCACACATAGACATCAAAGGGGGCTTGAGCCCCTGCCCTTTTAGCCGATTGTAAAAAGTGCTCTCTCCAGACAATGAATGCATTTTTCACTATGGTGAACATTTCCATGCCATACCTGATGGCAGCATTCAAGAGAATTGCCTTGTCCAAACTCTCCTTAACTTGAATGCAGCATCTTATGTTGAAAGAATTGCCCTCTCTATGTAGAAATCCATGCCGTTACGCCACATCTCCAGTATTGACTTGATGATTATGCTTAGTTTGGTGTGGTATATAAGCACCGAATATAGCAGACCTCGCTGCGACATGTTGTAAGCTTGGACATCTGCTATTATTGATATTTTCACCAAAAGGCCCTTTTAGAAATGTCAGCCCCTGCCTCTCTAACATTCTCTGCACGTCCCTGTATTGAAGCCTCTGCAGGCTCTTGCTGGGGATCCTGATGAGTGGTGTAATCCAGTATAATCCAGCCTGGAGAAGGCATGGACCAGTCAGTCTCTCAGCATCTGGCAGGGTGAGTGTGGGGCGGAGTTTGGCAACGTTCCTGAGGTGGAAAAAGGAGATTTTACATGTGTGTTTTATGTGTGCCTCAAGGTCAATATCTACACCAAAATGTCCTGCTTGTCAACATTAATACAAACTTGTCTGGGTTTTTCCAACTGTTTTTGGGTGCTTACATACAGTAGATGTGTATCATTTGTTCTGTTGAAAAGGTCTCTACTCTAGATGTGCCAAGAGCAAAAATAATTGTCCCTCAAAAAAGCTAAAATAGCTATTAGGGCTTGATGTAAGTGTTTATGGGTCTTGCTTTGGGGTTTTGGTCACCCTATTCAGCTCCATTCTGTATCCTCATTCCACGTTTTTGTACATTTCAATATTTAAAATATTTGTATTGCTGTATTGCTGTGCATTATTATTCATATTATTATTATGCTGCCTTAGTCTTGTGTCTTTTGATTGGATGATATCCGGTGGAGAGTGATGTGATGTCATTACGTTCAGGTCATCTGATGCAAACAGATGCAGGACTGCTCTTTTTGTGTTGCATCAATGAGCATATGACTCATAAATGCTACTGGGAGGGGAGGGGGAGGGGGGGGGGGATCACTAGCTGTACTTACTGCTCTGTTGACTCCAACAGTCTTTGAAAAGCAAACTGCCTGGACAGTGCAATCTTCTTGGTATTATTTTTTAAGCACGCATATTGTCGTATGATGTTGCACAGTGAACATAGCCCATCTTTACAACCACACAACGTGTCGTGATGTGAGCTTTTTTTTATTGTCAAAAATCGATCATTTGAAAACCTTTGCCTATAACGACAGAAAGAAAGATGTTATTGGAAATGTTGGAAAGCAGTATTTATCTGGGACCAGATTAAAAAATTTCAAATAAATTTCCCCCACAATGCACCTGGATTAGCTTCTTCCGGGTGCTTGTGCTTCAAAAGACCCCTAGCACTTGCATTGAAATGAATAGCAGGGGGCGGTGTTATCCGTCCCATATATTATATATGTTACAGTCAGTTTGGGTAACTCAATGAGATCGGGGTAAGAGCGCTCATTTTGTCGTTCACCACACAACCCTAACACCACCTGGATCAATTCACTTTGATAGTCTCTTATCAGCACACCTGTATAGTTCTGCGTATTCACCATGAGATGGCGACAACAGCCATTCACTTGTGTTGTTGCTGACGTCACTCGTTTGCGACTCTCTTTCGTTGTTTATTTACTAGCCCAGCTCGGCTGTGTTTAGCCATTAGCTATGCCTAACTCTAACCCTAACCCTAACCTTAACCTCAGTAAAACTATGCCTAACCCTAACCCTAACCCTAACCTCCGTGGGGTGAGGTGCTATCATTCCTGCCGATGCTACGTTGTTGTTGCCTTTGTTGTGGATCAAAGTGACCGTTTGTTCTGCCCCGCGCCGCATGCACGACGAGCGCTCCGGTTCTCAATTTCACTGAAACAAAAAAAAACGTGACATATATAACTCTATGCCCCCACCCCCTCACCCCCCGTTCTAGTTTAATTAGTTTTAGTTGACTCTAATAACACACAGATCCCCTATACTTGCTCAATTCCTCCTACAGAAAGACACAGAGTCACAGTCTTCCTTTAAGGACATCATCGCCAGCTTGCAGGAATCAAACATCTCCGCTTTCCATTTCTCCGACCACCAGACCACCGCTATGGCTCTCTCCCATCTTGCTATTTCAAGATACTAATTTATATTTTGAGCCAATTTCCCTCAGCACGTTGATGTAGGCTGTCAACTGCAGGAATATACATCAAAGACCCCGGTATTAATCCCTGACCAGACCGTGGATGCCATGCAGCATATATATCCCACATGAAAGGGGGCCAGGCCAGGCAGCAGGGCCACAGTAGCAGGGGTGTCGCACCAAATTCTGGGCCCTGGGTACAAGGATTCACTGCGGGGCCCCTGTGCTTTAACTATTGAAAAATAGCAGATATACAAGCTCACAGCGCGGCACCGAGTGCCGCGCTGCGAGCTTGTAGATCTGCTATTTTTGAAAAATCATGAAAATCTTTGAATATTTCAAATCCTTCTGAGGTTTTTTGAAAAACCTATGTTTCTATGTCAGTGGAGCTCAAACCTTTTCATGTGAAGGACCCCCAAAATGGTATGTTTTTTGGCCACGGAACCCCATCTCAAAATATTGAGTTCCAGGGACCCCACAGAAGCAAAATCTGAGTTACAAATGTTCGCTTAACAAATACATATATTCAAAGATGTGCACACATTTTCACGACTTTTCAAAAATAGCAGATCTACAAGCTCGCAGCGCGGCACTCGGTGCCGCGCTGTGAGCTTGTATATCTGCTATTTTTCAATAGCTAAAGTATAAAATAATTAAGGCCCCTCCACCACCTTGGGCCCTTGTGACGCCCCTGCACAGTAGCACCAATGGCTCTGAATCCAAACTACCCAGGGTACCGCGAGGGTACTTACTGCCTGTGAACTCATTATACCTCCAGTCACCTCGCTTCAATTCAAATTGAAAAGGGGCTTTATTGGCATGGGAAACAAGTTTACATTGTCGTGGCGAGTGTGAAATAAAACATACAAAAATGTACAATTGAACATATAGCCCCACTAGTGCAAAGACATGTGTAAACAGATGTGTAACGTTGTAACTTTGCTATCAAAGCTAACACTGTATGTACAAAGCTTAAAAACAAATTAATTAACAAACCAACACATGTTTGCTTTGCTGTTGGAAAATATTTTAGTAGCCTATTTACGTGGGGGTACGTGGCATGCATTCCCACCTTGCATCGTTCCTGAAAAGGTGCTCATTCAAAAATCACCCATGATTGGGTGATTCTTTTGTGTCACATTGCACCTTGTGTCCCATTGCAACCTTTTAATTAAATGCTTAAAAAAACCTGAAAACGTAACAAAACAATTCTTCTAATGTACTCTCTGTCTCTCTCTCTCTCTCTCTCTCTCTCTCTCTCTCCAGTTTTACCTCATGCATATTGTATACACTCACTCATACACTTGCGCCTATAGTTTTCCTGCACAGCCCCCATCCTCCACCTCTCATCCCCGAGTTCAAAGGCAGTGTTAAGGGGGTGTGGTGCTGGTCAGGGACAAAGACGTACCAAGCACCTAATCGGCAGTCCAATGTCACGCAGAAACACATCAAGGGAAGAGAGCACAAGAGGAGGGGAGGGAGAGAGAGAGAGAGAGAGAGAGAGAGAGAGAGAGAGAGAGAGAGAGAGAGAGAGAGAAAGAGAGAAAGAGAGAGAGAGAGAGACAAAAGTGAGTTGAGATTAGCGTGCTTGTTGCTTGTGAGCTCAGGGCTGCTGATCATTCCGTCTGTGAGCATTTCACAACCTTTCTACCCTAAAAAGAAACTCCCTGCCCCCTCCGCAAGCTCACTCCCCTCGCCCTCTGTACGGCAGAGGCCGAGAGTGTTGTTTTGAACTAGAAGCCATGTTGCCCACAAAAAGCACTGTTTCTTCATGTATTTTGAGTGTGTGTGTGTGTGTGTGTGTGTGTGTGTGTGTGTGTGTGTGTGTGTGTGTGTGTGTGCCCCCTGTGCAGCTGACCCCTCTCTCTCTCTCTCTCTCTCTCTCCCCTGTGCAGCTGACCCCCCCCCCCCCCTTCCCTCTTGTAACCTGAGACTCTCTCTCTCTCTCTCTCTCTTGCTCTCTAGCGAATGAGCGGACGGCATAGGGTTGTGGGCGGTATTCCTTACGTCCTGACGACTACCTATGCGACTACCTATGAGTTGAAGTCGATGTAAAGGGGGCGTGAATGGGCTTGGAAGTGGGATGCGGCAATAGGAGGAATGTAATATTAGATGGTGGCTGGTGGAGGTTCAGAGGGGCGGAGTCAGGGGTGTCGCACCAAATTCTGGACCCCGGGTACAAGGATTCACGGCGGGCGCCCATGAATTATTTTATGCTTAATAACTATTGAAAAATAGCAGATATACAAGCTCACAGCGCGGCACCGAGTGCCGCACTGTGAGCTTGTAGATCTGCAATTTTTCTGCTGTTTTTTGAAAAACCTATGTTTCTATGTCAGTGGTGCTCAAACATTTTCATGTGAAGGACCCCCAAAATGATATCTATTTGGCCACGGACCTCCATCTCAAAATATTTCGTTCCAGGGACCCCCCATGAAGCAAAATTTGAGTTACAAATGTCTGCTTAAAAACGCCATATATTCGGGCGCCCGCTGGCCTACTGGTCCAGGCACATACCACTTAGGCATTGCCACATAGGCATGGATGCCTGGTGGCGTTGCCGCTGGTTCGATTCCCCATCCGGACGACCATCGCCGCATGTCACTCCCCATCTCTCCTCCCATTTCCTGTCAGTCTATTGTCCTATCAATAAAGGCATAAAAGCCCAAAAACAAATCTTAAAAAAAAAATACATATATTCAAAGATTTGCAAACATTTTCACGCGGCACTCGGTGCCGTGCTGCGAGCTTGTATATCTGCTATTTTTCAATAGCTAAAATATAAACTAATGAAGGCCCCTCCACCTTGGGCCCTAGCAAGGTAAATAGGAGGTAGGGACATCACGTGACAACGGGGATACGCCATGTCCAGCCATGAAGCTCACCATGGGTGCCAGTATCGCGAGACTATCCACCGTTTCCTGTCTGTGAACCAAATCTCGCGATACTTCGGAGACAGAAACGATTATTATTTACTGTTATTATTATTTAATTATGCACTGTGCACATCGAAAAGCAAGTGATTGTAAAAATACCTTTGATATATTTTCTTTTATATTCCTGAACAGATTATATGACAAAGGTCTCAGTCGTTCATAAATAGTGTTTCTTCCAGGTTTGTTCATGAGCTGATCTAGCCGGCTCCATCATTCTGGCACCCATGGGAGCGTCATGGCCGGTCCCGGCGGTCACGTGTTTCCCTTCCTTATATTTTAACTTCCTTGGGCCCTAGTAACTCAGTCCCACTTCTCTCCCCCTGTGACGCCCCTGGGTGGATTGTAAAGAGGAGGAGGTTGGTCGGAGGTGAGGCGGTGCTGGGAGGGTGTCGTGGTCTGTGTTGTTAATTATCTCAGTTTGCTGCACTTCCAGAATGCTTGACCTGCTTCTCAGCACCCACACATAGCCCACTTTCTCAGGGCGAGGACCGCCACAGACAGACCGCTCCGAGCTGTGTGGGAGTGTGAGAATGTGCACCGTTAATTTAACTCTGAGAGTAGAGGAGCAACAGTTAATTGAGCTAATTGATATAGTCAATGATAAAAAAAAGCTTTACTTTACGCCACTGGTCCGCGCGTGTGTGTGCGTGTGTGCATGTGTGCGTGCGTGTGTGTGTGTTTCATCTGTCAGCTGCCCTGTGGTGGGATTGGGGCCGTGGGAGTCTCAGCCATCCTGGGTGGGCTTGCCTTATCACAAGACCCAAATAACCACTTAAACACTTCAACCACTGGTTCCAAACAGTTGGTCGGGGACACATTTTTAAGGGTCCCTTGTTTTTAATTATTTTCATTCCAAACATTTTCAAAAACCATTCCCCAAAAAGCTTATTTCTTTCAAAAAGATTTTCAAGAATAATAAAAAAGCAATGATTTAATTTCATTAAATTAATGTATAGTTAAAAAATCTAAGAAATGTCATAAATCAGAAACAAGTATTGAAATAGCCGATCTACAAGCTCACAAAGCAGTGCGAAGCGACACAGAGCTGGTAGATATTCTGTTTTCACTAGTTTGGGTCCCGGGCAAATGTCTCTTTTGGGTCAAAGGCTAAAAAATTTGGGAACCACTTAATTAAACCCTATAATTATACTTCAGTTGACCAGGGTCCCCTGGGGGTCTATACTTGGTCCCCTGCTTTTCTTTCACAACTAATCTCTTCCCAGAAAATAGCCGGTCTACAGCAGTTGGTGTTTTTATCCCGGCGTATAGGGCAAGGTCATATTTCAAGATTATGCAGATTATGCAGATTATGGATTATATTATTACGGAATAAACTGATTATAAAAGTGCAGATTATAAGCTTTCAAATGATGCGTTGTAGCTTTTAAAGCAGGAAAATAGTTGAGGATATGCGTTATTTGAATGGTGGCACACCATCAATGAACTAGCTGTGTGTGTGTGTGTGTGTGTGTGTGTGTGTGTGTGTGTGTGTGTGTGTGTGTGTGTGTGTGTGTGTGTGTGTGTGTGTGTGTGTGTGTGTGTGTGTGTGTGTGTGCGTGCGTGCGTGCGTGCGTGCGTGTGTGCGTGCGTGCGTAAGGGCATCAAACATTATACAGCATAGACAATATCGTTGCCGTTGAGAGGAAAATGTTCAAAACTGTTGCTTTTTAGAAAATATAAGGGCAAAAAAACACTGTATTCCAATGGATCCAATGTAGTCACTGTTTAATCACAAACTCTTGTCAATATTTTCCATTGGCTCAATATTTATAAAACCCACAGACACTTAAAAAAATATCAATACATTTTCATTCGTAACATACTGTTACCGTAAAAATATCCTTCACTGCAATTAAAGACATTAACTAAATGAATTATGGTTTAGATGCTATATCTTTGCCTCTTTAGACTGATCTGAAGACCAAGCTCTTTGTTTCACATTCATATTCACAAAAAGCGCACCCGCGCGTGCGCGCACACACACACACACACACACACACACACACACACACACACACACACACACACACACACTAGGGCTCCTCCGTGTGCTCTATCTATTGGGAGGGATTGGGAAAGAATCGATGTCGTTTTTAACTGCCGTGAGACGAGAGCCAGATTTGTGCCTTCAACCTGTCAGTCAAGTGTTCTAGTATAGTCCTACCACCTCAAGTTGACATAATCCTGTTTTGTGTGCATTATTATTGAGAGTGCATTAGTCGAATCAACGTCTCATTTAGGTGGCATTCACACAAGGGTGTTTTACTGAGATTAAAATGAATCCTGGAGCGTATTGTCGGAAAGTGCGCTTTGTTTGGGCTGGTGAGAATCTGTTTTCTGGTGCGGACCAAACAAACAAATTCTGATCCACAAAAGAACTGTTCTCGCTTTCATAGGTGATTTTAAGGGGTGTCCTAGGGTGCACGTGCACCCCCTGGCCGCCAGGCGGCCATTTTGATTTTTTTGATCATAATAAACACGCAATATGATTAAGAAGAAGAACATCTCAAATTCGCCTTTTTTGACCCTTTGAAGCACCCATAGCATGACTTCTAAACCAATCACAGCAAATGGGGGGCGAGAGGTAATAGGACTACTGGTTTCTCAACCAATCACAGTGACTGTCTGAACGTCTCTGACAGCACCGCTGAAAAACAAACGGCAGATGATGACACCTGCAGATTTATCTAAATAACAGAATTAAACAGTTGTTTCACAGTGGAATATGCTACCTGGGGTTAACTACAGACATCCATAGGACATGTGGATAGCTTTTACATTTACCATACGTGAACTAAAGTTTTCGGCGCTGCTCAAAGAGGCTGGATTACACGATGTGTTCTGTGCCTCCAAGGAATAACACTTTCTTCTGGGCACCTCAATATAACATTGGATATTTTCTTGTCATTTTCTTAAGGTAAGACATGGCTTTATTTAACTATCTGTTCACTGTGGAGTTAGCCAGCCTGTTTTCTTCTCCTCCGTGTGTGTGTGTGTGTGTGTGTGTGTGTGTGTGTGTGTGTGTGTGTGTGTGTGTGTGTGTGTGTGTGTGTGTGTGTGTGCGCGCGCGCGAGCGAGCGCGCATGCTTGCTTCACTTGCTTGTAAATATTGGTAGCTGCTGGTTATGGATCTTTGGTGGTGTGGTTGTGCCACACCACCAATGTAAATGACTGCTTGATTGCTTGATGAATGATGATTAACTTGATGTTTGGCTTTATATGTCCTGGCTGTGCTGCCTCTGTCTGCAAAATAAGTAAATAAATCCTATAGACATATGCTCATGGTGTCTAGAAAAAGAAGCACCTGCAGTTTTACCCTTTTTTTGTTTATATTGTGTTACATTTGGGTACAAAATTAACTGCAGAAATCCGCTAAAACAACATTACAAAACCGCTAAGCGCGCGCGCGTGCATGAGGTAATAGAGGTCGTGCACCCCCTGCTGGAAGAGGCTAGAATCGCCTATGCTCGCTTTGCTTACAAGCACACCACTGTGCTGTTCACTGCAATCTGCGTCAAATGCAGGAAATTAACCAAAACATGTGGCATTGTGGTATAGAGACCTGCACGTGTTAAATCCCCCTCCCGTCCTGCTCCTGTTAGATTTCTGACCATTCCCGCCCCGTCCCTGCAATGATTTCATTCCTGACCGCCTCCGCTCCCTCCCGCATAGTAGTCTATACCGCTGTTTATTTGTGAGGAGGAGTTGCTCACAGATAGAGGGAAAGTGTTTGTATTGCCAAGGGAGTCACAGGACATAATATCATACTATAGTAAATACATTGTGACACAGTGATGAGTTGCACACAGCGCACAGGGCAAGAGAGAACGAAAGAGTTACCATGACCCATCCAGTAGCCTATCGTTGGCTTATTATAAGAGACTTTTGGTAGTTTGGTCATTTGACCCTTTGTCAAGTCCTGCCCCATGGTTGTGCCCCTCTTCACACCCTTTGGTTGCTGTTTCTTGGTTGGACAAAAACACTTTCTCTCCATCCACTGCCATTGAAATAACATGTTTTTCAGTCGATTCGTATTGATATTCTGTGTATTCAATTCTTATTTTAAACTTGGTGTCAGTAAAAAGGTACAACCATAAGGCGGAACCAATGCAGGGCAAGGCAGGAAGAGCCTGCTGGTTGGACAGTCAGGGACCAACCAGAAGGCTGACAAAGGGTCAATTGGGCTTCATAATTGTTGTGGTCCTCAAACATGAATTAATTGCGACCGTAGGTCGCATTTACTATCAAAACCTGCACAAACTGTGAGTGAGTCCGTCAGTCCGTCCGCCAGTCTGTCTGTCACACCTCACACGTCACACTTTTTCCCTGCTTATTAACCGTTGCCCCGATCCATGCCAAATTTTGCACACACGTTCCTTGGCTGCCAAACTACAACCTCCAAGGACCCCCGGAGCTCCAGGGACCCCCAGGTCCCTGGGGGACCCCCAGATGTAAAAAATGACCAAATGCGCAAACATGACCAAATGACCACCCCAACGGGGCTGCTCACGGGGAATTCCCCGGGACCACCGACTCCTGGTGCTCCAGAACGGATGCAAAAGTGGTGGCGCCCCAGTGGAGGACCCCCTACACTGCAGCTCACATAAAATGCCGTAACTCCGGCTAGGAGCGACCGGGACAGCCGGGCCCGGTACCTATTCGTCCGCCTTGCCGGCGCGGAGACCCCACCCCTCATTTCTCACATGGCCCTCTTCTAGCGCCACCATGAGGCCGATTCTTGCAAAACACATTTTTGGACACTGCTCCTACAATTTTCCCCCTAAAATCACGCAAATCGGTACACAGTATGTCTACACTCATCCCATCAACATGAATCTGTCCCATATAGCGCCACCTCCAGGCCGATTTTTAAAAACACATTTTTGGACACTGCTCCTACAGATTTTGCCCTAAAATCACGAAAATCACTACACAGTATGTCTACACTCATGTCATCAACATGGATCAGGAAGATTTTGGCAAAACACATTTTTGCCCTATTTGTGGAGATAAGTGACCTACGGTCGCTTATCTCCCGATTAGGGAGCCTTACTGGTATGTACTGTATGTTGTCCACAGCCCCTGCCTTTCTAACATTCTTTGCAAGTTCCTGGACTAGACCGAAACACACACACACGCGCACACACACACACACACACACACACACACACACACACACACACACACACACACACACACACACACACCAGTTGAATTCTCCCATGTCTGTCATCCTCAGGGAACATGCTTTTGTTTCCGAGCCCTCGTCTCCTTTTACTTCCACCAGCGTGGAACGCATTGACTCACATTCCCTGGGCTCATCAGTGTGTCACTGCACACCGCGGCGAGACAAGGACAATGAGTGACAGACAGCAGTGCCATCGGCGGCCAAACACGCTGCCATAATTGCGCCCCTGCCGCCGCGTCCTTCCCCCTGTCAATCACCCAGACAATAAAAAGCATGACAACGGTCTGAGTCACACACCTGTGTGCGCTGACGGCAGCTGACGGCAAGAAGTACTGGATATACTTTTTTTTTTTTTTTTTTCTCGTTTGCTGTATGACTCATTGAATGCCATTTCAAGATGGCCCCCAAGTACCAGACTGCCACTATCCTAGATTTCTAGTGCACGGATAAATTTTTAGTGCACGGATCGTGCACGCCCATGCACCATATATGCATCATATGCGTAGTACTTTTTAACAGCTTTCAAACAAAAAAATCCGCTTGGAAATCCGTTCAGGCATTCATGAGTTACAAGCCTTCAAAGTCAGACAAAACAGCCATTTTTGACATTTTGAAAGATGTGTTTGTTTGTTATGGGGCTACACATGCAATTTCACAATTGCGATCATGCCTAATACATTTGAGGCATTTTTAGACATTTTTTTATAAAAAAAAATTTTGATTTTTTTTTTTTTTTTTTTTTTCAAAATGGCTTCCAACTCGGGAAACTCGGGCTCTGGCAGCCTGGGACTACTGTAATAACTCGGGAAACTCGGGCCTTGGCAGTCTTAAAACGCATTGGATTTGGTGTGCAATGTAGTGCGGAATCCTCACTGCGGATCTGAAAAGGAGTCGTAGAAAGAGTCAATGAGATTTTACCACAAGCGAAAAGATGCACAAATCGATCTGGGAAAAAAACGCACTGCCACAGCCACTGGACGCAGCCTAAATGTAAGCGTAAATGCACTCATAGGTATGTTCCACAGTCCACACAGTCTATGGTTCCACCGCAGATGACGGATTGAGTTAAACACCTGTGTGTGTGTGTGTGTGTGTGTGCGTGCGTGCGTGCGTGCATGCGTGCGTGCGTGCGCTGACGGAGCGTGGCCCTGTGCCACTGCAGCACTCCCAGCCTTGTAATCTGCTCGACGACAAGAGGAAATGGCTGACAGAAGGGCTTCCTGACATGTCAACGTTTAGTGTTAAGAGAGACACGCATTTTGTTGAGAGTTATCTCTCCCCCTGGGCTGAAGCTGAACAACATAGAGAGCTGATTACCACCGTGTCAAAGTCATTCAGAACCTGGTTCCCTGGTTTAACCTTTATTTATGTAAAGGGAAGACGGACTTAAGCCTCGTTGCTCTCTTTCAACAATGACGCGTTTCACACCCAAACAGTTAAGCGCGCATTCATGCCCCGGAGCAGTGTTTCCCAAACATCGGGTTGCGACCCTTGTTGGGTCTCAGACCTTGTTTTGTGGGTCACTCACGAGTAAATGAGTATCTCATTTTAACCTTTCCTACAACTATTCCGATAAAAAATAAAAATGGCAATAAAAAATGGAACAAGCTGTAAGCAGATGGATGGAGCAAGCAGATGGATTAAGGCCACAAATGTGTAATGTGTGCGTGTGCGTGCGTGCGTGCGTGCGTGCGTGCGTGCGTGCGTGCGTGCGTGCGTGTGTGTGTGTGTGCGTGTGTGTGTGTGTGTGTGTGTCCAACCTTTACTGTCCACTGCCTGTCATGAAACTTATTTTTATAGTGCTTCTTATCTTGAAGGGAAAAGATCCCATGTCATCCGTAATGAACACTTCCATATCATTGTTTCATGTCTAGCTTAAATAGCAGCATAGGGCAACAATGAATTGGCTACCTTCCATGGGAACTACTTTCTGCAGTTTCTGAACATGTATTTAAAAACTGTCTAAAGAGACCAAGGCCAAAAAGAAACCACAAGAATCATGAGGCATTTTGCAATGAAGCAATGGCATGTTACGATGATGAACTCTTTAAACCCGATATCGTTGTATGTCAAAGAAAAAAGAAAAGAGGCATACAAGCTTGGAGCTTGTGGATCTGCTATTTTAGCAGAATGTTCACCTATTTTTCAGGGGGGGGGGGGGGGGGGGGGGGGAGTGGGACTGAGTGGTGGAGGGGCCCAAGGTGGGGGGGCCTGGAATTATTTTATACTTTAGCTATTGAAAAATAGCAGATGTACAAGCTCACAGTGCGGCACTCGGTGCCGCGCTTTGAGCTTGTATATCTGTATAATGCGTTCCCAGTCTAAATGGGTTAACCGCACCCCCATGAAGAATGTTAATGGGGGGCCCACAGTGAATCCTTGAACCCAGGGCCCAGACTTTGGTGCGACACCTGTGCAAGCAGCTATGCTATGCACTGTACGTGTAGCGCTGACACGACAGGAAATGTTTGTTGTTTGATTCACCTCTCTAGGTGAGGTCTGCCCCTCAGGAGTATGACACGCACACATGCACACACTCAAACACCCACACACGCACACAGTAATGTCTTGAGTTAAAATGTATAAATGTGTTAATTACAGTACACTTCCTTTACTTTAACTTCGTAACGATGAAAAGTAGACGACGTCACAACAAACATGGAGAGTTGTGGTTGAAGATTGATTGTTGGGGTGGAGGTGACTCATCACTTTTCACAGTTTTAGGGGGCCATTTTTAGCCCAAGAAATGTTTTTTTTTTGTGCAAAACAAATGCTTGCAATGGATTCAGAATCATGAAAAACCCCTAGTTTGACCCCTCGCATGCTACTTAAAGTAGATTTTTTAATATATATAATTCCATAAATTAGAACACAAATATTTAAGAAATAGTGAAACTAGCTGATCTACAAGCTCACAATGTGGCTGTTTTCATTCGTTTGGGTCACGGGCCAAATGTCTAATTTCTCTTTTGGGTAACAAGCTAAAAAGTTTAGGAACCACTGGCATAGACCACATTGCTTAGCAGAGTTCAGTGCAATGCATGCCAAGTGATGAAAATGAAGGCTATAAGGTCATTAATGGGAGCCCAACTAAAAAGTCACTAAAAAGTTTCTTTTCACAGTAACGCATTACTTATTGGTGTAACCGAGTTATTACTTTTGAAATGAAGTAACTAAGTAATGGTAACTAGTTACTGTTTTTCAGTAACTAACACAACCCTGGTCGTGACCCATCGAAATTGGTCCGCGATACCACCACAAATGGATCCCGACCCACTGTTTGGGAAACAGTGAACGAGGGTACTGTCTATGATAGAGAGGTGTAATGTGTACCTAGTGGAGGTGCTGGGCTTGGATGTGGTCCCATCTCAGTGCCAGGGGGAGAGCCAGGCAGCAGCACTCGTGCTGGCTGATCATCATCCGTCTGCTCTGGAGGATCCAGAAACAATCTCTCGTGGCCCGCTAGTGCATCGCTTCACAAACAAAAGGGTTGGGAGTCACTCGTGAGTATCATGTGTATCCCCTTTTTTACGTTGTCTTTTTTATCATTGCTAACGATTTTTCAAGCAATTCTCAAGAAAACTACAAGAACAAGCTCTCATTGTGAGGGGGGGCATACAAAGAGTGTAAGATTTTAAACCCCATAAGGCAGGGGTCTTCAACAGGGGGTCCGGGAACCCTAGGGGGTCCTCAGAGTTACTACAGGGGGTCCTCCAAATCTTTGAGTGATGGAATTCATATTCTGAGAACTTTAGCCGAAAATAGCAGATCTACAAGCTCACAACGCCTCGCGCTACGAGGCGTTGTGAGCTTGTAGATTGGCTATTTTATGCAAAGAGGTTTGGTTTAGAGGGGAAAAAGAGCAGACTAAGTACAGAGTGAAAGGTCAAGTTTATTAAGTATTGACGGTTCAAGTGGTTAAATATATGAAAACACAAATTGACATGAATCCAAAATACACGATAATTGTGCTGTCAAACAATGAAACTATGGAATCTATGAAGAGGTTGTGGGGGTCCCTGCTTCATCTCTCTCTCAACTAAGGGGTCCTTGGCCTGAAAACGCTGAAGACCCCTGCCATAAGGCAAACATACAGTGGAGTACTTGGCATTACTTTATTTTCTTATCTTGACGTACAGCATGTGACTGTTGTCAACCATTGACTGGCCTTAACATTACAAGGCTTTGGCAAACTCTGCTCGTGTTCACGGTCCTGTGAATGATCAAAATGATCAATATGGTTTCATTTACAGCAGGGTTAAGCATTAAACCTGCACGCCGTGTCAGTCCAGGAATGCCTATTGTGTTCCCGTTGACGGGGTATGCATGTCGTAAAGCTCTTCACGTTCTTATCAACAATGGCTCAAAGCCAATGTCAACTCCTTTTGTGTGTAAAAATTCCTCCAAGGCCCCATATTAACTAGCTGCTGATTGCACCATTACCATATTCGAGTCCTGCAAGATCTCGGAAACAATCAAAGGCCTCGGCTCGACGGAGCCAGAAGTCACGCGGCACTTCCTGAATTTATGCCACGGCGTACAACGGTGCGCCGCGTGTCCCAAAACAACAGATCCACAAGCTTTTTAGATCTGCTACTTGCGGCGCGCAACACCGGAGTACGGCGAGGTTCAAATCAGTGAGTTCACGCTCACAACTGAACGGAGCCAGAAGTCACGAGGCAACTTCCTCTTTTGTTTCCGTAGGAATTCCAGATATTCCGGGGGAGGCATGGTGTGAATTACCGTCCTTTTTTTTAAAAATTATTATTGTCACGTTGAGGTTGAAACGGGAGATCGAAGGCACGCAAAGCGCGTTGGTATCGGAATGTGGCCGTGCAGGCACTGAGTGGCACGTGGTGTTTACATTGCCATCCATGCACACGTGCACGCACACACACACACACACACACACACACACACACACACACACACACACACACACACACACACACGAAAGTTGGTTCTGTTCATTATCCATCCCCCTGTGCAGGGGTGTCACAAGGGGTAGGAAAGTGGGACTGAGTCACTAGGGGCCCAAGGTGGAGGGGCCTTAATAACTTTATCTATTGAAAAATAGCAGATATACAAGCTCACAGGGCCCAAGGTGGAGGGGCCCTAATAACTTTATCTATTGAAAAATAGCAGATATACAAGCTCACAGCGCGGCACCGAGTGCCGCGCTGCGAGCTTGTAGATCTGCTATTTTTGAAAAGTTGTGAAAATGTGTGAAAATCTTTGAATATATGTATTTTTTAAGCGAACATTTCTAACTCAAATTTTGCTTCTGGGGGTCCATGGAACTAACTATTTTGAGATCGGGGTCCGTGGCCAAATACATATCATCTTGGGGGTCCTTGACATAGGTTTCTTGCACACAATTTCAAGATTTTTCAAAAATAGCAGATCTACAAGCTCACAGCGCGGCACTCGGTGCCGCGCTGTGAGCTTGTATATCTGCTATTTTTCAATAGTTAACATTCATGGGGGGCCCGCAGTGAATCCTTGTACCCAGGGCCCAGAATTTGGTGTGACGCCCCTGCCCCTGTGTGACCTAGATTCGGCGAGACACTACCAAAATCCAACAACGAGGCCCTCCGCTCAATTCTCTCAAGTCACGTACCCATCAGGGACATGCTGGGCCCCTGATTCAGCCCGGGAAAAAGAGTTGGAGAGGCCCTCATTGCGCGCTATAGAGAGAGATCTCTCTCTGTAGCGCTGCTGCTACTACTCAAAGATTTGTGACAAGTGACAAGCCAGTGGGCCAATTACATGAGTTATATTTCGTCGTTGTCGGGTGGAAACCTTGTATGTCCAAAACCGTTTGTTTTGTATTTATCATTTTAAAAATGATTTAAACTAGTGAAAACAGCCGATCTACAAGCACACAACGCCTCGCACCGCGAGGCGTTGTGTGCTTGTAGATCTGCTGTTTTCACTACTTTTGTGCGACGGCCTTGTATGATGAAGCAGGGCGTACAACTTTGAAACTTGGAGATACAAGGTTTCTGCCCGACAGTGACGATTTACTTTGTTGGCCGCCCAGCCCCCAAAGTGGAACAAAGGCCGACATTTTATTTAATTTTTTTTCCTAATGGCCGGCCTGGACCGGCCGGGAATGAACCGGCCGTTCGGGAGTTGTCCCGCTTTTCCCAATGGCCAGCACGTCCCTGCACCCCCTCCTCCCTCCGTTCCCAGAACTTCCCACTGTAAAACAAAGCAAAGACACCAGAGTCAAATCCAGACTTTGCTCAAATATTTACAGTCTGACTCAAAACAGCAAAGTGTTGAATAGATTTTTACGAGTGCCATGTCATATATGTGCTGTCTGTGCAGTGTTTTTCCACGGCTCCCTGCAGTAATTGAGTAAATACAGTAAAGAGTAAAGTCCAGTCTTCTAATGTAACCCACGTTGGTTTGAGAGGAGCTGGAGAAGCCACAGAATGGAGTGTTTTACTAATAATACCCATTTATTCCTCCAGCTCATTTACATTTCTCAGTGTAAACACAGGACTTCCTGTCACACATGTACCTGCAACATCTCCCGCTTGACACATCAAGCGTCTCTGAATATACAGTACACACACGCACGCACGCACGCACGCACGCACGCACGCACGCACGCACGCACGCACACACACACACACACACACACACACACACACACACACACACACACACACATATACATTATATATAATATATATATATATATATTTGCAGATATGCCTGTATTTTTACAAATGTCATATTATCTCATGTATGTCCTTTCTTGTTGTTGCAGGCTTTTTGCCTGATGATTGTCCTATGGCATGAAACTCTGAGTTGCAAAACCATGTGAAGCTGTTGTGGTCCTTCAATACACTTCTATATATATATATATATATATATATATATATATATATATATTTTTTTTATTATTACAAAAAATACAGTACATTAACCAATTAAGCCCTATTTTATACTCTGAAAGTCTGAATATAGCAGAAAAGAGAAAGTTGTGAGCTTGTGCAATGGGACATTTAGCAAAATGAGCACTTTTACCTCTGGTCCTTTTTTTATTTTTTTTAAACCAATAGTTTAGTAGTAGTTTAAATGTATTATTATTTTTTTTTGTAATGCAGGGCTTTAGCATGTAACAGACAATGTGATTTTGCTTCATTACTTCCTTCACCGCTGCTCTCGTGTCCTCAGGGATTTGGTCACTTCTAAAACCTGATCCGTTTTTGTCTGCCTATGGCTCCGGCCGTTGCCCAGGACGACGGATGGTTCAAGGCAGGGGTGTTGCACCAAATTCTGGGCCCGCCATGGGTACAAGCATTCACTGCGGGTCCCCCATGAATGTTCTTCATAGGGGGAAGGGGTTTAACTCATTTAGACTGGGAACACATACGCATTATTTTGTGCTTTAACTATAGAAAAAATAGCAGATACACAAGCTCTGTGCCACGCTGCGAGCTTGTAGATCTGCTATTTTTGAAAAATCTTGAAAATGTGTGCATGTGTTCAAATCCTTCTAAGGTTTTTTGAGAAACCTATGTTTCTACAGTATGTCAGTTGTGCTCAAACCTTTTCATGTGAAGGAGCCCCCAAAGTAATATGTATTTGGCCACAGACCCCATCTAAAAATATTTAGTTCCAGACCCCCCAGAAGCAAAATTTGAGTAATATTTTAAGCGAACATTTGCTTTAAAAATACATATAGATTTGCACACATTTTCATGACTTTTCAAAAATAGCAGATCTACAAGCTCGCCGCGTGGCACTCGGAGCTGTGCTGTGAGCTTGTGTATCTGCTATTTTTCAATAGCTAAAGTATAAAGTAATTAATAGGGATGCACGATTAATCGGGCCATCATATCGGTATCGGCAATATCCGCCATAAAAATGCATTATCGGTATCAAACCGATATCAAAATAACTGATCGGTTTAGCCGATATTTTGTTTTATAATATTCACATTTGAATGTGAAGCTGAAAAAGCCCTTTGTAATGATGAAGGCTGAAGATTCAATCAGGGTTTTCTGGGAAAGCTTTTCAACGTCGATCTTTTTAAATAAAAATATAAAACTAAATATATACCAGTAAGACTCCCTAATCGGGAGATAAGCGACCGTTGGTCGCTTATCTCCTGTCACACTGCTGACATCAGTATGACATCACACCGTACACAAATGACCCTTATATAAGACCGGCATTATCTACCGACAGATTAGTAACATGATGTCAAAATCGTTGAAGGTTGAATCTCCAGATATGGAGATAACCAACACATCCCTCCATATATGGAGATAACCGACGAATCTCACTAAGTCTGACCTCACAAGCCCCATATTTGGACACGAACAACATATAACTCCATATATAGAGACATAGCTGCTGACATCAGTATGACATCACACTGCTGACATCAGTATGACATCACACCGTACACAAATGACCCTTATATAAGACCGGCATTATCTACCGACAGATTAGATGCAAGCAGGATCTCGACTCTGACACAACTCATCGGCTCATAAGCTGGTTCTCCCTCCATATACCGGTATGGAGATAACCGATGAATCTCACTAAGTCTGACCTCACAAGCCCCATATTTGGACACAAACAACATATAACTCCATATATAGAGACATAGCTGCTGACATCAGTATGACATCACACTGCTGACATCAGTATGACATCACACCGTACACAAATGACCCTGACGGCACACACCAAGCAGTGTGATGTCATACTGATGCGGAGATATGAGCAGGGCAAAGGTGTGACGTGTGACGTGTGACCGACCGACGGACGGACGGCCGGTGGAGGTTTTGATACTAAACTGCGACCTGACGGTCGCAATAAACTTGGGCCCTAGTAACTCAGTCCTACTTTTCCCCCCCTTGTGACGCCCCTGGTTCAAGGCGATGGTGATCCAAAGCAGATGAGCTTGACGGCGGATGGTGTTACGGTACTTGTTGAATCAAATCAGAACAGCAGGGGTGTCACAAAGGGGGGAAGTGGGACTGAGTTACTAGGGCCCAAGGTGGAGGGGCCTTAATTATTTTATACTTTAAAATAGCAAATAGGACCTATACAAGCTCACAGCGCAGATCTGCTATTTTTGAAAAGTTGTGAAAATCTGTGCAAAAAAAAAAGTACTCAAATGTTTTAGGCTACTTACTATAAGTAAAAGTATAAATACTGCAATATAGAGATGCTCTGTTACAAGCAAAGGTCTGGAATTTACAATGTACTTGAGTAGAAGCACGAAAGGATTGGTATCAATGTGTACTTAAAGTACCAAAAGTAAAATGACAAAATGTTTGAAAATAGCAGATCTACAAGCCCACCATGCGCTTTGTGAGCTTGTTGTCTAATAATTAAATCAATTCAGCTGGTGTGATCCTGGATCTGATGAGATGTGTTCATCCTTAATAGAAAGTCTCTGGAGAGGACTTGAGGAGAACTCCAGATGCATGACCCAATTTTAGCCTGGCTTGAATGCATCTCCTATGGTTAAAAAAACAAACAATAAAAGAACGCTGTGAAGCGTTCTTGTAAACATGTGAGTATGTGAAAACTATATCATTTACAATGTATAGGCATTTTAGCAGGCACTCCTATCAAACATAATAGTGCAAAATCAGAGTAAATATAGTCAACAAATAGGGTGAATGGTTCAGTTTAAGTAGAGTGCAAGGGGAACAATGTAGTGCCAAAAAAAGGATGTGAACAATTAACCCACATACAGTATATCTTTAGTTGAACCATACAGTACATTATCTTTAGTTTCACTATAGCATCATGGATACAAGAAGGGATACATGAAGAGAAGAGTGCAAGGGGTGAGTCTGAAGAGATTCGTTTTCAGACTGCGTTGGAAACAGTAATAAATACTCAGTCATAATAGCGGAGTCAAAAGCTTGCCTCTGAGATGTAGTGGAGTAGAATACGAAAAATGTGAATACTCAAAAGTACCATTGTGTATCATTATTTTATGCTTTAACTATTGAAAAATAGCTAACCCTAACCCTAACCCTAACCCTAACCCTTTTGAATCCTTCTAAGATTTTTTTGTCAGCAATCTGGCCAGCCATCGTCAAAGAAAAGGTCCTTTTCACTTAAATGGATCTGAGTTAGTCTGTTCTTGAGAGACTACTATGTCAGTGGTTCTCAAACCTTTTCATGTGAAGGACCCCCAAAATGATATTTATTTGGCCACGGACCCGCATCTCAAAATATTTAGTTCCAGGGACCACCCAGAAGCAAAATTTGAGTTACAAACGTTCGCTTTGAAAATTACATACTCAAAGATTTGCACAAATTTTCGCGACTTTTTCAAAAATAGCAGATCTACAAGCTTGCAGCGCGGTGCCGCGCTGTGAGCTTGTATATCTGCAATTTTTCACTAGTTAAAGCATTCAATAATTCTAGGCCTGAATGGGTTAAGGACAGTACTTGAGTAAAAATAGGCTACTTAAAGGGATAGTTCACCCAAAAGATATCTTCCAAAAAAGAATTGATATCGATACTGCACCCTGACCCCATGGAGACTTTTTTGTGTTTGTCACGTTCCTAATAAGCCAATAATTTGATAACCAGCAGTGGTTCCTATATGGAGACACAAAGAGCCTGCTTTGTTCCCTATGTATGGAGACACACAGAGTCTCCTCAAATTATGGGCTCAGGAATGGCAGACAGACTATGTGGCCCAGTGGCTCACTTGTGATTTTGTATTGTTTGTGTTCCGTGGGAATCATAGAATTGCGATAAAACCGCAAGACGGACGATAGAATGATTATTGACCTCAAGGGCCAAGATGGCGTCTCCAGTCTCAAATGGTATCACAGGAATTAGCAAGCCTCACCACAGAGCGGCTGGATTACCGAGTAGGAGCACATACCATAATGTACGTAAGGCTACGGTATAGTCTTTCCCACAGCTGAACCTGGTTCGATTCCGATGCGAGGCACTTTTTACTGCATGTTATCTGCTCTCTCTCTCTTTCCTGTTTTTCCTTTCCTGCCTGTTCCCTGTATCTGCCTGGAATAACACACACTTAACACGTGTCTCTTTCACACTCGTTCACCTCTATCACTCAACATCAGGATTTCACGATCACACACAAGGCACAGGGTTCAGTGTGTTACGGTGGCGAGGTATGAGGAAGCCATGCTGCCATTGCTGAATGATGAGAAGTTGACAAGTTGGGTTACAGTGAGGTGACAGGCCTCTCACCACAGAGACCGTGAAGGCTTTAGAGTCTGGTTACCCAGTGAGCTATGACCTATGAGATTCCTTTTTAAATTAAACTGACAATTACATCCACTCATCCCAGTCGAATGTGTGTCCATTTATACACTCTCACTCCCGGATTTACACTTGTGCTACCGCGCTGCACACCGAAAATAGCAGATCTACAAGCTCACAACGTACCACGCTGCAACGGGTTGTGAGATATTTCCGGTGCACTATCATTATTCAAAGATTATCTAATTCAAATGGGGGGGTAATAATTATATCAAAATACAATCATGTTCTCGTAAAATGCTCGTATTATTTGTATAGCCGGGGACCCAGTCACCCAAAATGTGACATGACCTGTGATGTCTTGCCGTACTTTTTATTTCTGTTTTATCTATTAGTTTTTTCATAAGGTCCACAGAATGACTCACGACTAGAGTAAAATCCCATTTTCTTTTCCTACATAAACAAAAATTACGTTTTTGTTTTTTATACAAAAAATAATGGTAGGGATAATCAAGATAAACACTTAAAAGTGCAGTATTATCAGGGTAGTGACAATAACAAGATCAAGACTAGACTTAATTTTAGTTATCTAAATATTGTTGCTCCATAAAAATGTGAGAGACTATATTATTGCTCAACAATGTTGTTGCTTTTTTAGTTTTGTTTCTTCTTTACTACAGGTTATGTGTGTGAATTGTATAACTTATATTGAATCTATTATCACTGTGGCGGTAACGATGGTCGGGAGGGCGTATCATTTTACTGTGCTCTTCTTAGCAGCCAAGACCTCGCAAGGGTCGATCCTTAGTTATAATTTTGTTTTATTGTTGGCCAGGTTACTCCTATTCCTGGTGATGGTCCCCCTCCCAGGTGATTTCACTCAGATTTGGCCTGCCACACGGAGAGTGACCCACTAGTTGGTGGTTCACACATTTTGGAGTCCTGAACAATCTTGTGTATACAGTCTGTTATTTTGTTATTTGTGTCTTAATGTCTTTCGTTCTTCTTCTTCTTTTCTTTCCTCCCCCTCCTTCCCTCCTGCTTCTCTCATAGAGGTCTAGCAGGATCCCCCCTTCCCTCTCTCTCTTTCTCATTCTTTATTTTTTCTATATATTATGTTGATTGTCTAAAATGTGTCTATGTGATTTTTGTGCAATTGATTTTGAATTTATTGGAAGATCTGACAATAATAATAATAATAAAAACAATAAGTAATTAGGTAACAGGGCCAAACACTTCATAATAACTGATCACTCACTGACTTTTCATTTAGACAACCAGGATATAGTTGTAATACATGATAATAGATTCTATTGTGTTATAACCATCTATAACCAATCTATTATAGTGTATTTTATTATCATAGTAATACATTAATACTTTATAATGTATTATAATCACAGTTATAATCCATTATAGTGTATTATAATTTAGGATAGTTGTAATACAAATTTATATTGTATTATAATCACAGTTAAAAGGAACAATTTGATTCTTACCGATAGGGGTACTTTTGTGTAATGGAAAATGTCGATATTTTTATGTGGTGCGGTGTGGTGTGGTGTGGTGCTAAAGCTGCAGTCGAAAATGGGCTTATGTGTGCACGTGCCTGAGTCTGACCAGAAGCTGGGATATATCACATCCCTACAGGCCATAACAATGAATGATTGGGGGAGATATCAAAAGTGGAGATTTGACACCCCCGTTCCCCAGCAAATCCAGCCCTGTCCTCCCCAATCCCAGGGCGGGGGGTCCTGCCAGTATGGCCAGATCAAACACAGGTGCTGCATGTCCAGGAGTTGGCAACGATCTTCTACCATTTTAACTCCCTCTGTTTCTGCAGATGCTGTTTTTTTTTATGCCTTTTTTATCCAAAAAAGCATAACCATCCGTCTCCTCACTTTTTAACCTCCTCTCCCTGCGTGCTAGTCCCTCCCTTCGCCCAGATGCTGCTCTCCCTAGACATTTTTTATATAGTATTCATATTCTGGAACTAACAAAGTTTGCTCCCACTCAGTTTGCTTGCTGCATTGCCCTGCCATCCTCATTCTGGGTGACCGATGCATTGTCCTGCCTAGCCCTGAATACAGGACGGTCATATACATCTCCGGTTGATCATTGTAGTGAACGGAGATGATGCGATGACGCGACTGTCCACTAGAGGCGGAAGTCCTATGTTAAGCAAAATAATTTCGGACAAAAATGCTTTTTATTCAACAATCCGGTAGCGGCGTGTAATGAACGTTGTGCGGCGTCAAATTGTTATCAAAGTTGGCTTAGGTAAGCACTTTATTTTTGAAAACTGACGTTCCTAGCTCAAACCGTTAAGGCGCTCGATTGCCCACTACTCCTCCAGTTGAATCGGCACCAGGACGGTCATGTATATGACCGTCCTGTATTCAGGGCTATGTCCTGCCTTCCTCATCCTTCTCTCTCTAACCCTGTCCGTGACCCCGTGGGAGATCTCCGCAGAGGTCCATGTTTCTGATGTGCTCCGCCCATGTGACAAGTGCAGGGGCCATCACCATGACGGCTTGTGGTGGACATTTTTGTCAAAATTCTATTTTAAAATTAGCGTAAAAAAAATTCACTCACTCTAGGGGGAGTGAGTCTTCAGTTCTAATTGTGATGGGGAGTTCATTCCACAAACCCTGCTGCACACAACAGCTGTGAGTGAGATTCCAGCGTGCATGCGTGTGAGTGAGTGCGATGATGGTGTGAGAGAAGGTTGGAGGATACAAGCAGGTTTGTTATGTGAACCAATTCTAAATCACCTCCACTCATCCTGACAGAACACAGAGGAAGCCGCTGGTGCTAAATAAGGAAACATACATAACCTTTAGAGAGAGAGAGAGAGAGAGAGAGAGAGAGAGAGAGAGAGAGAGTGTGCGTGCGTGCGTGCGTGCGTGCGTGCGTGCGTGTAAAATGCTGTGTTGTTTACGTCTGTATGTGTGTGTGGGTGTGTGTGTGTGGTTGTGTGTGTGTTGATGATCACTTCCTGTGCTCTCATAACAACAGACTCATAGCAAATGGATAGCAATCTGTGTGTGTGTGTGTGTGTGTGTGTGTGTGTGTGTGTGTGTGTGTGTGTGTGTGTGTGTGCGTGCGTGCGTGCGTGCGTGCGTGCGTGCGTCCGAGGCTGTCAAAGTCCTCATGCACCAATAGGACATCAAACCTACATTCCTTGATTTCCTTGAGTTGAAGACTCGCATCACATGACCCCTACTACACACAGTGGAATGTCCTCTGCCTTGCACGTAGCTCAGATAGACCTCCATCACTACACACAGTGGAATGTCCTCTGCCTTGCACGTAGCTCAGATAGACCTCCATCATTACACACAGTGCAATGTCCTCTGCCTTGCACGTAGCTCAGATAGACCTCCATCACTACACACAGTGGAATGTCCTCTGCCTTGCACGTAGCTCAGATAGACCTCCATCACTACACACAGTGGAATGTCCTCTGCCTTGCACGTAGCTCAGATAGACCTCCATCACTACACACAGTGGAATGTCCTCTGCCTTGCACGTAGCTCAGATAGACCTCCATCACTACACACAGTGCAATGTCCTCTGCCTTGCACGTAGCTCAGATAGACCTGCATCACTACACACAGTGGAATGTCCTCTGCCTTGCACGTAGCTCAGATAGACCTCCATCACTACACACAGTGCAATGTCCTCTGCCTTGCACGTAGCTCAGATAGACCTCCGTAGATAGCATGAATTTGTAAATACATAAATGGATGAAATATAGTATCCCTCCCTCTTAGATTAGATGCTAATGGTTCATTCAAAATACCCTCTTAGCCCGCGACCATTTCCTTAATGGGAGAGAGACGTGATCTGGCCCTGTCATTCTGTATACAGGCCAGTATACTCTGTGTGTGTGTGTGTGTGTGTGTGTGTGTGTGTGTGTGTGTGTGTGTGTGTGTGTGTGTGTGTGTGTGTGTGTGTGTGTGTGTGTGTGTGTAGTGTGTGTGTGCGCGCGTGCGTGCGTGCGTGCATGCGTGTGTGTGAGACTGCGAGGGTGCTTAAGGGCTCCAAGGTGTTCAAAACATTTCTGAAACCATTGTTTGTGTCTCCTTGGTGTTAATTTGACGCCTGAGAGTGTAAGGAAATGTGGTTACATGTGCTGGTATTTGATTACATTTGTACTGTACATTCTCTGTTAGATGAACACTGCAAATTTTACTGTGTAAGAACAAAGCATGCTATTACATTATGCATTACACTCACGCATTTAGGCACATGGGTAACTAAGCACGCACATAAGCATATGTGCGTGTGCACGCACGCACGCACGCACGCACACACGCACGCACGCACGCACACACACACACACACACACACACACACACACACACACACACACACACACACACACACACACACACACACACACACTCTCTCTCTCTCTCTCTCTCTCTCTCTCTCTCTCTCTCTCTCTCTCTCTCTCTCTTTAAAGTGAATTAATTTGCTTAATCAAAACTAGTCAGTCAAATGTTGAAGTGGGCTTTTGTACGGATGCCACTGGTTTCCTCTGACCCACGTCAAAGCATCTCCACAGATGGCTTAGAATCCAAGGACGTGCTTTGTTTGCTGTCCAACCCTCTTTTATAAGCTTGTTACATAATATCCAAGACAAATACATTCATTAAAGCCTATGGGCTATCCTCCCCCAGAAAAAAAAAAGAACAAAAAAAAGAAACATCTTGTATTTCCCAGCGTTCCAGGCAAGGTTATTGTAGTTTTTCCATTTCATTCAGGGTTTCTTGTTTTTTCTATTTTTGTATCTGTTTTTTAAATGTGTAGTTTTAGTTTAGCCTTTGTTTTTAATCGTCAGGGGCGACATTATTTATGTGCATGGCTAGGTACACTGACTCGTTGTTTGACTCTATGATACAAGCTGTCCTTCCTTGCAGGTTATTCTTGGGTTCCAAGGGCTGGGTCATGTTTCCTCCAGCAGTTGCATGTGAGCTGCGCAAATGTACTGTCTGCTGACCTGCGAATTCAAGACTCCATTCACTTTGATGCATGACTACATACTTCATAAGTCTATAGTACTTCAGTGGCACCATGGGAAAATGTGTCTTATCTAAACCACCCCAAAAAAGAATAGACAGAACCTCTTGATTCAGAGAGTCCCCAACGGGTCCATGTTTACACAACAGTGGTACCGTCTGTGGTACCACTGTAAAAAGAAAAACGCTCAGGCATCACCTCACACGCAGCCCTGAAATGCATTTAGGACGAGATTACGTCATTAAAACCTTATGACATGCAGCGCTCGCTGCAGCGACCACAACGAACTCATGCTATCTGGAGACTTCAGAATTCATGGATATTTTTTTGTTTTGTTTTGTTTGTGTCGCATTCCTAAGCCAATAATTTGAGGAGACTCTTTGTGTCTCCATAGGGAACAAAGCAGGCTCTTTGTGTCTCCATAGGGAACAAAGCAGGCTCTTTGTGTCTCCATAGGGAACAAAGCAGGCTCTTTGGGTCTCCATAGGGAACAAAGCAGGCTCTTTGTGTCTCCATAGGGAACAAAGCAGGCTCTTTGTGTCTCCATAGGGAACAAAGCAGGCTCTTTGTGTCTCCATAGGGAACAAAGCAGGCTCTTTGTGTCTCCATAGGGAACAAAGCAGGCTCTTTGTGTCTCCATAGGGAACAAAGCAGGCTCTTTGTGTCTCCATAGGGAACAAAGCAGGCTCTTTGTGTCTCCATAGGGAACAAAGCAGGCTCTTTGGGTCTCCATAGGGAACAAAGCAGGCTCTTTGGGTCTCCATAGGGAACAAAGCAGGCTCTTTGTGTCTCCATAGGGAACAAAGCAGGCTCTTTGTGTCTCCATAGGGAACAAAGCAGGCTCTTTGTGTCTCCATAGGGAACAAAGCAGGCTCTTTGTGTCTCCATAGGGAACAAAGCAGGCTCTTTGTGTCTCCATAGGGAACAAAGCAGGCTCTTTGTGTCTCCATAGGGAACAAAGCAGGCTCTTTGGGTCTCCATAGGGAACAAAGCAGGCTCTTTGTGTCTCCATAGGGAACAAAGCAGGCTCTTTGTATCTCCATAGGGAACAAAGCAGGCTCTTTGTGTCTCCATAGGGAACAAAGCAGGCTCTTTGTGTCTCCATAGGGAACAAAGCAGGCTCTTTGTGTCTCCATAGGGAACCACTGCTGGTCATCAAACTATGGGCTTAGGAATTCATGGGGTGAGTAATCAATAAAAAAAAGTCATTTATGGGGTGAACCTACCTTTAAGCTCTGGGGTTGCTCTTTGACTCTACCTGAGTCTTTGCCTCAGGGCTAGTGATGGAGCTCGAAGGGCCCGCTACAAACTCGATATCAAATTTATTGAGTACCCGGTATCAATAAGCTTTGGGCTTATCACGCTTGTTATCGAGCATAGCGGCCCATGACGTCATGTTTAAAAAATCAAGATAAGAGGCGATCAAGAAATCATTACAGTACCATTCACAATATATAGCCATTTAACACTTTGTCATCTCACATCTTGCCACAAAATATTAGAAAACACTCAATAGTGGGCTCGATAAAATCCCAGCTCAATAAACAGGATCGATAAGGTGCTCAGTATCAATAAAGATTAACACACTCCATCCCTACTCAGGGCTAGCTGCGTTCACAGAGCGCTGCCATTCAAGGATGTAGGTTTTATTTAAAAGCAGAGACCCGGCAGATGTGGCTCTCACCAACCTGTGCTGGCTGCTTGTGTAGTAGGAGGATGTAGACATACCTCTCTGATTGCATGTTTCCCACCCAGTCATCTATGGTGGGGCTTGTCAGAGGGGACTTGGGTTATGTAACTGCATGTGATGTGCCTGGAAGTGGTAGGCCTACTCATTTTCAGTGCTGCAAAGTAACTAAGTGCATTTACTCAAAGTACTGTAAATAACCCATTTAGGCCTAGAATTATTGAACGCTTTAACCAGTGAAAAATAGCAGATATACAAGCTCACAGCGTGGCACCGAGTGCCGCGCTGCGAGCTTGTAGATCTGCTATTTTTGAAAAAGTCGTGAAAATGTGTGCAAATCTTTGAATATATGTATTTTCAAAGCGAACGTTTGTAACTCAAATTTTGCTTCTGGGTGGTCCCTGACTCCCTGAAACTAAATATTTTGAGATGGGGGTCCGTGGCCAAATACATATCATTTTGGGGGTCCTTCACATGAAAAAGTTTGAGAACCACTGACATAGTAGTCTCTCAAGAACAGACTAATTGAGCTCCAGTTAAAGGTGTATTCAGTGATAATGAAAGTGGCCGGGGGTCATCTTGTCCTTTACTGGCCTTACAGCATGGAAATGTTTAGTTTTTTATAGATTTTTTACACCATTATAATGTTCTCGTTTTGATCCAATCTTTTTGATCCAATCACTGAATATCGGTAGGCCTACGTCTCCAGCTTCAGGATATGTATGATACTGATTTCCTACGAGACTGTGGCATTTTATGAGTTCAGTAGTTTACAATCTAGGCATTTATCAGACGTTCTTAATTCAGAGCGACTGTGGTTCTCAAAACTTTTATTTTGACCATCATAACTAAACATCATAACATAACTACTGCCATACTCTACCCGTATTGGTCAAGGACTGGCTGGCCACCACTGAAAACGGAATCTAGCTATGCTCGTAACATGGGCCATGGTGGAACTCCTTAAATGGTCAGCACACTTTCTAGTGAGGAGGATGAATGGAAGATTTACCAATTATATTTTTATTTGAATGAAATACAATCATTGAATATACCTTTAAGTGAAAAGGACCTTTTCTTTGACGATGGCTGGCCAGATTGCTGAAATAGAAACATAGGTTTGTCAAAAAATCTTAGAAGGATTCAAAAGACACTAATTTTCAAGATTCTTCAAAAATAGCAGATCTACAAGCTTGCAGCGCGGCACTCGCTTTGAGCTTGTATATCTGCTATTTTTCAATAGTTAAAGCATAAAATAATGATACACAATGTGTACCCGTTCTATCATTTTGAGGTATTTTTACTTTACCTTAGTATCTCCAATTTTCTGTACTTTTACTTCTACCCCATTACATTTCAGAGGCGAATATTGTACTTTTACACCACTACAATTAATTTTGACAACTTTAGTTAATAGTTACTTTGTAGCTTTTGATTATTATAAAAAACCTCTTCAGCCCATCATACATTTCAGCCGCTCACTCCTGTGAGCTTGTAAATCTGCTATTTTCAAAAGATTTTTATACATCTGAGAACTTGTCTGGGCTGGTCGGTTTCCAATAATGTCAAGGGGAAATAGTGTTTGTTCCCTGCTGTGCCAGTCTGTGTATTCTTCTGTAAGCAGCTGTACATACTGACCCCGCCTCACTAACCTCACCACCCGCTACCCCGTCATTTCTGGGTCAGGATGTTTACTGCAGCTGATGATGGTTGACACGATTTAATAGGAATGTATTTCACACGTAAGAACACACATCGTTACGTCACATTTAATTGAGTTTCAATGTTCATCATATTGCCAAATTACAACAATTTTAAAATGTGTGAAAAAGAAAACTCTGGCAAAGCCAGGTTCGAGGATGGGCGGCCATCTGAGAGAGAGAGAGAGAGAGAGAGAGAGAGAGAGAGAGAGAGAGAGAGAGAGAGAGAGAGGGAGGGGAGGGGGGAATGGACAGCACCAATAATACATAAAGTAATAACAGCAACAACAATATTAACAACTGTAATAACAACAGTAACAATATTAACAGCTATCAGGTAAAACTAAGCAACTTAGTATTTCTGTTTGGACCCTTGCGGGTCCATTTGGTTTCATTTTGCGCTCTCAAGAGTTAATTATTGTTAAACATTTGCATTAATTAATTTACAAGAAGTCTACACAATTAGAGAAAGTATAATTGTTATTTTGATCAACGTTGGCCTGTCATCTCTCCTAATTGGTACCACATCAATGTGGACAAAATCTCATCCAATGACACCAAATGGTGGTATGTGGCTAAAATGCTGAATAAATAATGGATATAATAATAATAATAATATGAAAAAGGTTCATACTGACGTAGGGGCATTCATTTATGAAAAATCAAACCTCGGTTCGAAGTGAAGCGGTGAATCTGAGTATAAAATTGTCTGGAGAACCAAATTGTCATGTGAAGCTTGACCAATGTTCAATTTTTCATTTTGGACTGGACAGGCATGGGACAGGCACGGGACAGGCACGGGACAGACAAACTCAATTAATGCCGACATAAGGCACAAAGTGCCAGACCTAGTCACATTTGGGTGCCGCAGTAGTCCTAATATATTCAATGTGTTCTAGAGCTATGAACTCTCTGTATATACATTCGGTTCGAAGTGAAGTGGTGAACTTTTATTCTATGTGTTCTAGAGCTTCAGAATTCTGAATTCTGAATTCTGAATGATTTTATCTGGAGGGCCGGATTGCCATGTGAAGCTGAAATGACCATATATGGACATGAGGGGACACACATGGGACACACATTTACGGACAGATAAAACCTGTTCATTCTGGACTGAAATGACCATATATGGACATGAGGGGACACACATGGGACACACATTTACGGACAGATAAAACCTGTTCATTCTGGACTGAAATGACCATATATGGACATGAACGGGACACACAAAGCCACTCCTTGGAAGCGGCTTTCACCGCTTAAAAAAAAAAAAAAAAAGTTAAAATATGGAGACGTTTCTGCCCGCCAGCAACGATACTCAACATTCAACCCCTATAGCTAGCTTGCGTGCGGCGGGTTACAGCAGCGGGATCAAGCGCATTCCACAGGTCCTTGTATGTGCCAATTGTCCTTGCTGTGGAGAAGTGTCTTGTAGATCCTGGAGGCTGTGCCAAGTGAGGGCAAAAGCCCGTGGGAGTCTTCAGACTGACTGTAGGTGGGGCCCCGCCAGGGGGCCGATCTGTCTGCCCTCAAGTTCTCTCTCTCTCTCTCTCTCTCTCTCTCTCTCTCTCTCTCTCTCTCTCTCTCTCTCTCTCTCTCTCTCTCTCTCTCTCTCGCTCTCTTAACCCAGCCTGTTGTATGATGGGAAAAGCACGCACCGTCCCTCCCAGCTCGTTAGCAACCTAGCATTCATCTCATACTGCAGCTTCCTGTGTTCCCTCTCTGTGATGTTACACCACATATAGCCGTTCACATCATACAAGTGCTGCATGTGTACACACACATGCGCTCACGTAGACAAACGCACACTAGTGCATTAACGACTTGTGATTTTAGCAAGTCGACTCGACTCAGTAAAAAGTTGAGTTGAAGTCGACTTTATCGTTTGATGACGTCATCACATGATCACACACGACCCCCCCAATTATTTTGGGGGGTCCCCAGATGATTAACTTAATGTGCAACATTGTTTTCTCACTCAACTGTAAACAAACCAACATAACGTTTAAGTGTATAGAGGGTATCTGCACATTTCTAAAGTGCCAATTTAAGGACTTTTTAATACCTCCAAAATGGCAAATTAAACATTGTCCACATTGTCAAATATATAGAGGCAGAAATTGTGAAAATAGCCGATCTACATGCTCACAACGCCTCGCAAAATATATTCAACAGAGGGTCCTGGACCCCTAGGGGGTCCTCAGAGTTACTACTTTTAAATGAACGAGAGATTTGCGGTGATATTAATGAACTGCGGTACCGTTGTCAGCCGGTCAAGATCTTTGTCATTAAATATCGGACAAAACCGGCAATTATCGGACTAACGCAACCCCTGCCTCGAGTGTAATATTGCTTAAGTATAGTATAGTATAGTATAGTATAGTATAGTATAGTATAGTATAGTATAGTATAGCGATTAATTAATTTCTTTATCCTAAGGCCTGTAATGACATACCCAACATAGGGAAATGCCCAAATAGTGTGACACTAGCAAACTTATTGGAATTCTTTCAAGGAGAGAGAGAGCAGCCATAACAGTGTCATAAACACACAACACAACTTGAAATACATTAGTGACTACAGGCTATGCCAGAAACCCATCTGTTTCTGCCAAAGAAAAGGACATTGTGCAAACAGGCATCCACAATAGGAGTCAGTCTGCTGGTATTAGGAATGATCTGCACTCCGAGTCCTCTTAGTCCAGAGGCCAATACTGATTTATTGACGATATAAATGTACAGTACAGTATGTACAAAAAACAAAAGAACAAAATAACAATTGCACTCAGGAAAGTCAAATGGATTACATAAGAAAGCTAAAAGCTTATTTCGCCTATTTGTATTCCTTTCCAGGAAAGTAAAAAAGATGACGTGGGAAAGTCTTCCTACAGTGCAGTACCTGCCTCTAATTTATATTTTGGTGTGATAACATTGCCTATCTTATAGCTAAACATCGCTCTGTAAACAAACTTACCCCCATACAAAACTCTTTATTGTCACGGTATGAGGTATTCATTATAAGAATAGTAAGTTAAAGGCCCACTTCACCTCTGGGACAACCAGATCTTATTTGATTGTTGTCTGGGACACGATCAACACAATCCTGAGTTATCTTTTGTGTTCAATCTGTGTTTTGAGATATTTTATTATTTCAGCATGACTAGTGATGCATTTTGCATCATATGATGCATCATGCTGCATGATCATATGATGCAAAATGCATCACTAGTCATGTCAAGTAAGTAAGCCGAACCTTGTGGCAGGAGCGGTCTGATGTACAGAAGTGCATCCCCCAGCCATGGTGTACTCCCTGGACATGCCACTAATATAACCAGCATGCCTTGTGGCACACATGTCACACACATTACGGTAATTTAGTTAGTGTAGTTGTTTGTATGGGGAATGTGTTGGAGGGGAGTAATGTGTTGTGCTGCTTTAAGTTGTATTGTTTGTTCAACAAGCTCAGCTGGGAGTGCTCGCTTGAGCATGGCATAGATGTTCTCCATCTCTCCTTCTCTGGCCAGAAGGTGCCACTGCAGCCCAAGAGAGCTGCAGACCTGCCAACCCTGGCAAATGTTTTTGAGTACTCATGCGCGGGCACTTCGGCGCCCGCAGCGCCCGCGCAGCGCCCGCGCAGCGCCCGCGGTGCAAATTTTGTGGTTTTCCCGCACAAAACAGTGTATATTTTGGGGGGTTCCACGCGCCTTTTTGGGTGGGACCTTTACAGTTATGTTAACAACATTTCACACCAGAAATGTAGCACATTGCATGTCTTGACTTACACTAATAGGAGGAGGCAAGATCAACCTTTTACATAAAAATGCCATTTGGTCTGGAGAAAAAGTAGGCTAGTATTACCAGGCAATACAGTAATGTTGCTTTGGCAATATTGTTGACAAATCCTTAATAAAATATATTAACTGCACTTGCTCAGAGTTAGTTAACAATAGACTAGCAAAACAGTCTCACCAGTGACTTAATGAATGAACATACATCAACATAATCATGTTATTCAAATAGCAAAATAGCTTTACATTGTCAGGTAGGCTATTTACCTTTAAATATTTACCTGTGTCTTTGTTAAACATTGTTAACCCTCTAAGGCCCGCATTAAGAAATACTTGAAATAAAAAATTGAAAAAAATCAGATGGTGTTGTAGGAGTCTTAATCAGAGGAAAATGTAATGTTTTTTTCAAAAAAATGTTTTTGTAAGATTTTATAGCCATAAATCAAAAATCATAAATCATGCTCTAATTTACATATGGGGGACATTTTTCACAATAATAACATATGTACATGTTCTAGACATTCTAATGATCACCAAAAAAAATAGTACAGGCATTTTACTTATGTTTTTGTGAGGTATAGCTTCCATGAAAAAGTGAGATGTTGTTCGTCAAAACTCTGGAATTTCAGCGGGTGTGGCGGGTGTGAATGTCAGCCCCTGTGGGGGGTATTTATATGCAAATATTGTGGCCAATGGCATTGTAATACTAAACAATAGAATCCAATGGTGGTGTTTAGGTGGTAGGGGGAGCTAAAATAAAATGATTTAAACCTTTTTTTGGATAAAATACAAACGTTGTAATATTACAACCGTGGGCCTTAGAGGGTTAATTGAGCATCCTAAATAAAACCACCTTTCTGTGCATGATTTGCATGAAGTTGAAAGTATTCAACTCATGTAGGTTTCTATTGCATTCATTAAAATAGGCCTACATTGTGTATAGATCAAATACCGTCTAGTCTGTATATTCATTCATAGAGGATACAGGCTACTCATTGTTAACAAACCATTAATGTCTTCATATTTTCACAGGTGATAAATAACTTGTTCACCTTTAATGTTTTTGACAATACACATAGTCCCCCTAATTCCTTCATTCATACTCATTTAGAGATAGTGGAACAGGGAGCCCAGTATTTTATTTTCATTCTTTTGGATCTTTACTCTAAAGCCTAATCATGGTCAATGTATGCTACAGTTCATTGTACCTGGTCACAAGTTTTGACATTTCCCGACTTCGCTCACGTGCAACACCGTCGTATGACGAAGTATAACACAGGCTTCATACACACCAAGCTGTCGCGGGGGCGACCGCAGTTTAATAGTATAATATTATTGATTCACTTGATTAAAACCCTAACCGCGTCGCGGAGAGGAGCGACAACAACATAACAACCATTTCATTCTCACCATCGTGGCTGCTGACATGTGAATTCACCTTAGCTGAGTGTTATCTTAATATATTACCTGTTAGTCAGACCACTACTCGTTGCACGGCAGCATTGTAGGGGCGACACCGACGACTCGCACAACACGGCCATTCTCCGTTTATCTTCTTTATAAATTAATCGTATTAATATCGCCGTTGTACAAACCGGGCGGCGATAGCTATGAGATGAGTAGCTTCTTATTATAACTCTATGATGAGTAGCGTAAGTGTACATGCTGCACCGCGCTGAAAACCAAAACAAACTCATGGCATCCGGTTCAATTCTTCTTCTGCCGAAAAAAACGAGCATATCTTCTGTTCTAGTGCTCCCCAGCGCCATGCGCCCCATTCACACACCATTCAAGTGGTGCCTGGGAGGAACTACACGGCAGGTTGCAAAAATCTTCGCCTCGTTTGCTGCTGCAGAATGTGTTGTTATACCACGCCGCGCCCATCCCCCGAAGTTGCGTAGCAATGAGGGGAAATATCGTACCTGCGTACCGAGCCTTAAAATGCGTGCTTACTACGCAAAATGCGTATGGGTTGGCAGGTCTGGAGCTGGCAAGGGCAGAGTAGACCCTTGAGTTCTAATTCTTGGTGCTGGGATTCCTCACCATTGGCAGTTACTGGCCTCCCCACCATAGACATAGAAAGTTAGACGCCTCCTCCGGCTTTGGGGCGTCTGTATCGCGGGTGGGAGGGCAAGCTTCCGCGTGCGTCACAGAAACTGAAGTACGGTAGGCCCAGCGTGACCTAGGTAGGCCAATCAGAGGCAGGTGGGGGTGGGTCTTTTTGTAACCTAGGGTGCGTGCGTTCGGATATAGGAACGGGCCGGTGTGCCCTCTGGTCATTTGTTTATTCGAACGCACCCTAGATTCTGACAAGTCCCGGAAGAGACGCGCAATGATTGGCCAGTAGTCACTTTCAGTGTGCCTTACACACTTCCGCAATTCCACCCTCTTGTTTTTACCGGTCGCTCCAATGAACTGCTCCGAAGAATGAGGTTCCCCACACATTATTAAGGGTGCTATTTTCATGAGGCACACCAGGACATTCATGCATTCATGCAAGCCAGCCTGTATACAGTAGGCATATACTGCACACTGCATTGGGATTTGTGCAGCTTTGTTCCCAAATTGTACACACAGTGACTTGCTATGGATAGCTGGACAGAGAGATACACAGATTGAAATGTTTTCTAACCACTTTAAGAAAAGCATGTGAACATTTTTCAAATGTGTTTCAAATTAAAACATTTTAAATCATGGCTCAAGTGGCCGCAATCCAAATCAACCAATCAACAGGCATTGCCTCTGGTAATAAAAAGGGGGGGGGGGGGGGGGGGGGGGGGGGAATGAACGAGTGGACTAACACATTGCATGTGTTACTAACATAACAGTTTTGGCAGAGCAGGAGAATCCCACCCCAGATAAGGGTCCTTCAGCGGCCGTGTCTGTGTCCACCACAATATGAATGATGGTCACACAAAACCGCAACCTCAATGACCTTCACACCATCCCACGTCATCCACATCGTGGGCCTCAGGCTCAGTGACAGTCCCAGCCTCTGTCGTGTGCATGAATGAATGCTTGTCTCCGAGGCTCCCGCACTGTGACTCATAGCAGTGACAACCAAGTTCGAATGCATCCTCATCATTTATCCTGAGGTTCGACTGAACAGAAACGCGAGAGGGACAACTTAAGCCACTGAGGATTAATTCCTCATTTGTCCATGAGCATCTGCTTACGCTTGTCAGTCCCCG
>NC_137829.1:2477697-2555197 GCF_963921795.1 Nannobrachium achirus
ACACACACACACACACACACACACACAGTATATTTAAAGAATTGCCAAAAGTTTCAAAACATTTTAAAAATAGATCTGCAACCTCATAGTGAGACACAAAGTGACAGCAGGCTATTATTGAATGTGCTATATACATATAGGCTGTTAAAATGTAAAATAACAGATGCAGAAAGGTTTAACCCTGAAATACAGTGGCCATTCATCCATTCAACATACTGACTCCATTCAACTGTCCATCCTTCTTTTTCTATCCATCCATCCATCCATCCCTCCACTCATCCATCCATTCATCCCATGCACCCCCTCTTCCCTTTGGGTGACTTAAATCTGCTCTATTTCACCATGATAATGATTAAAAGAAACACGTCACCCCTCCCGTCACATTCCTCCTCCCTTCCCCCAGCTGTGGCCACATGGGTGGGGGGAGACATGTCGGTGAACTGGGCTGAGCTGGACCAGGCTTGAAGAAACACTCTCTACCCCGATTGACCACAACCATCCGATCTACAAGCTCACGTCGCTTCGCACCACTGTGGGCTTGTAGATCATCTATTTTCACTACTTCTTAATATATATATTTTCTTTTCTGTCTCCGAAGTATCGCGATATTTGGTTGCCACAGAGGAAACGGCGGACAGTCTCGCGATACTTGACACGTTCAGAAACGTGTTTTGTGCTCTTTAGATACCTCTATAAAATGACACAGTGTGCACATCAAAAATCAACACAGAATGTGTGACATGTCTTTTCCTGGGCTAAGTATTTTATAAAAGTCTCAATTGTTCAGAAATAGTGTTTGTTCATGAGCTGGTCCACAGGCTTCCATTGACTCCAGTATATTCTACCGAACTTCCGGTTGTAGTTTGGCACCCTTGGTGCGACGAATCTGCTGGTTGGAATTGTGTGATAGAGAAAATGACATTGATGTCCCTTCCTCCAATTTTCCTTGGTCCATGGGAAGCTGCAGTTACCAGCTAGTTGGGCCGAATCCGATATTTCCGTGACCATGGAGAGCATAGTGGAGAGCATAGGTCCGTTTCTCAGTGGTTTTGTCAACTATGAAGGTTAAATAACAAATTGAGCTCCCATGCCCCTCGCGAAAATGCGGGCAAAATGTTTGACAACCGCTGAAAGTTTGTGTCTCTTTCACTTTACTATACACTATACTATAAAGAAAAAGAATACCCCCAAAAGTCTGCTTTAAGTAGTATGTGAGGGGTCTAATAGGGGTTTTTAATTATTCTGAATCCATTGCAAGCATTTGTTTTGCATGAAAAACATTTCTTGGGCTAAAAACCTACGGACCTATGCTCTCACGGTCACGGAAATATTGGATTCGCCCCAACTAAGCAGCAGGCTCATATCCAGGTCAAGGCCTGGTATGACCCACATGACTCGGCAGTGGAGCTGTGTTGCTGCTACAGTGACTCACTGCTGTTATCGCTGGACTCCTGTGAAGCATCGCCTGTAAATGCCATAACAGCTCATAAATGTCATATTTACTTGACATATTTACTTTTAGTGCCCATGCGCCTTTTACGACCTCGCTACCTTCTCTCCATTATTATCTATGGCAGGCCAAAGCCGAGGGGGAGATTGTTTTGTGTGCCTGCCTGCCTGCCTGCCAGCCTGCCTGTCTGTCTGTCTGACTGGTTCAAGGTAATCTTTATTGTTACATCTTGTGTACAGATACGAGTAGAACTTATTTTGTTTTGGCTGCCTTCAGACCATGCAACAGTACTGGTATATATATAATAACAATAATAACAGCAGCAGAAAAAAAGAATAACAGAAATATCAAAGGAAAAGTAACAGTACAAAAAACAAAAGAGCAAAGAGAGAAAAAAAAGAGCATCATCAAATGTACATAAGAGTTTGGGATATTGTACACAACAACAGCATTTTTTCCATTAGTTGCTACCTGGGGGGGGGGGGGGGGCAAGCATTTCCTTTTTCCCTGGATCGTTGTCTGTTTGTCTGTCCGGGCTTATCTCTCTATACTAGTCTGATCAGATACAAATAAATTCAAGTGGATGTGACTCTGCCTCCCATACTGTAGCTTTTCGGCGGGTTCTGTGGTGTGGCACCATGCAGCAGGGTGCCATGCAGCAGGGTGCCATGCAGCAGGGTGCCAGCCAGGGTCAAATTATGGAGCTCTGGTTTTGAGTGTGTGTGTGTGTGTGTGTGTGTGTGTGTGTGTGTGTGTGTGTGTGTGTGTGTGTGTGTGTGTGTGTGTGTGTGTGTGTGTGTGTGTGTGTGTGTGTGTGTGTGTGTCTTCTAGGGGATTTAGACAACATATTCATTATTTCAGCAAGGCTCATGGAAAGGAACAGAGCTGGGATAAACAGACACGCACACACACACACACACACACACACACACACACACACACACACACACACACACACACACACACACACACACACACACACACAACGTCCAAGCAGTAGTATGATGAGAAATGACACTGTTGCAAAGAGTGTTGATGTGTTTATGGCCATATTTGGCAGAATCACACTCCTTCGCACCCGATTAATAAAACAATTAAAGTGTTTGCATTGTCCGTGGATTTGTCACACACGTGAAGAGTGATTACACAGACCTCCCATCACGCTGGCGAGGGAACGACACGTTGTGTATCACTTTCCAATAACAAGCTTTATAATGGCCAGAGCTAATAACGCTAGCAATGCAGTCGAAAATAATAAAAAACGCTTCCAGTCCAAAGAGGAATCAACCGGCGATTGTTGATTCTGTGCGTGATGTCCGCCGTTCATCACCGCAGCACTGAGAGTGTTGCATACAGTACTGTGGTGTACATCTATGCGTACTAGGACATTAACGACTTGTGATTTTTGAAAGTCGACTCGACTCAGTAAAAAGTTGAGTTGAAGTCGATAAAATATGTAGTCACATCTGTAATTAAAGTGTTCTATTATGACGAGAGCTTTACATAGCAAACAGGATAAGGAAAGCCACCATCAAACAGAATAGACCCATAGCTTCAGACAGGGCGAATCATGTGACGTCATCACATCACAAACGACCCCCCAATTATTTTGGGGGGACTCCAGATGTTTAACTTAATGTGCAATATTGTTTTCTCACTCAACTGTAAACAAACCAACATAAAGTTTAAGTGTATAGAGGGTATCTGCACATTTCTAAAGTGACAATTTAAGGACTTTTTAGTACCTCTAAAATGACAAATTAAACATTGTCCAAATTGTCATAGAGGCAGAAATTGTGAAAATAGCAGATCTACATGCTTTGTGAGCATGTAGATCTGCTATTTTCACAATAGAACCGTGTTATACCAAATGTATCGCCTCAATTCTTGCTCGTCAGGTTGGGGGTCCCCAGTTAAAATATGATTATTCTGGGGGTCGCGGCCTGAAAAGGTTGAGAACTGTAATATTGGATCATTCTGTCCTTGACAATAAGCAATCCTACTGTTTGAATCCTGTACAGACGCACACATGGAGCAAAAATAATGATAGAAAAAAATACAAAGGATTTATTTTTTCAACTTTGACTTTCGACTTTGTCTGGTGGGAGTCGACTTGTGTAATGAAGTCGACTGAGTCAACTTGTCGACTTTTTCGTTAATGCCCTAATGCGTACCCAGTGCATCCTCTGGTGCGCGTTGGAACATTTCAGATGCATTCTTTGGCCGCTGGCCACAAACACAGCGTGCTTTAAAGATTTTTCAAAAAATATATAGGCATGTTATGTTGCTATACAGTAGCCCCCCCCAGTACAGTTCCCTTCTCCGTTCCCTCCACTTGCTCCCGGTTGCGGCCCTCACTGAATACAAAACGTCCCGCTGGGAGGAGACCCCGTGGCAGACCAAAGACCAGGTGGAAGGATTCCATCTCCAAACTGGCTTGGGAACGCCTCGGTATACGCCTCGAGTGGAGGAAGTTGCTCGGGATAAGGAAATCTGGAAGTCTCAGTTGGAACTGTTACCCCCGCGACCGATTCCGGATAAGCGGTTGAAGATGGATGGATGGATGGAGTGCACAAATGAAACCAAATGGGGTTTAATTGGTTCCATTTGGTGCACTCTCAGAGTCAGACATGATTCGTTAAGGAACAAATGGATAAACGAACGCCGAGTATTTCACCGCGTGTCCGACTTTTTTTCCCCCCGAAACACGCGCAGATGGCCCCGGACTGCCTTCTCACGTGTCACGCAGCCTTGTGTGGAATTCACAAGGACACACCTGGTTCACATGAGAGATACATTAAATCAGTCACTTAGTGGAGATAAGGCCGTGTTAGAGTATCACTTTACATGCTGTCTAGTGCCTTAGAGTAAGTGGCCTTATTTCATCAGGTGTGTGGCCTATGCCATGAAGCAGTGGACTCAAAGTGGTGTCCGGGGACCCATTTATACAGCTTTGTCTAAAACAATTAGAATAGTGTGTAAAAAAAGAAAAAAAAAGAAAGAAATGGAAGCAGCAGATGCCATAGCATCCCAAATCATGCTCAATGTATCTAGAATAGATACATTGCCGTGGACTGAAGACTCACCTTTTCAGACTCCACCTAAACCCTTAGCACTACAGAAAAAGAATCAATGAATACATGAAGCTAGTTAGCATTTGTTTTTGTTTTTTAGGTTTTTTCAGAACTTTGATTATATTGTGTTTTTTCTAGATAGATATCCATTTGCATTTGTTATATTGTTGATGATGTACTGACATATTATCTTGTTTATTATTGTGATGTTATCTGCTTATTGTAAGTCGCTTTGGATTAAAAGCGTCTGCTAAATGCCTAAACTGTAAACTGTAAACTGTAGAATATGAAAAGTTTATGCTTTTACGGAATTACGGAAAATAATGACATTTTCCAAAATATATATATATTTTTTAGAAAAAGCATATGTCGGCTTTTGAAAATAGCAGATCTACAAGTTCACAGCATGTCACTTCGTGCTGCGATGCGAGCCTGCATATCAGCTATTTTTGAACTTTGAATTCTGAATTATTTTTAACATAAATCTTCTCTTCTGGAGGTCCCTGGCACAAAGCCTTTTCAGATGGGTGTCCACGGCCAAATCTAACATCAATAACACTGTCATAAAGAGACCAGCCATACTTGACTGAAGTTCAGTATTTTGCACCTCTCTCTCTCTCTGTCTCTCTGTCTCTCTGTCTCTCTGTCTCTCTCTCTCTCTCTCTCTCTCTCTCTCTCTCTCTCTCTCTCTCTGTGTCTCTCTGTCTCTCTCTCTCTCTCTCTCTCTCTCTCTCTCTCTCTCTCTCTCTCTCTCAAAAACAACAAAAAAAGACAAGCTCATGCGTTCTGCCTCCGGACTCTGGCGAACCAGTGTCTCCAGGAATTGTATGATTCATGGACATTTGTTTTTGGCCCCAAACGTTCGTCCTGTTTTGTTTACGTTTGTTTGACCCTATAGTTTTCCCCAAGGGCCAAATAATGTCTAGGGTACCAAGCCGAGGGCCACAACATTGCAGGGGCGACGGTGGCGTTCCCGCTACTCCAGTGACAGTTCGGATATCATCGTTGTCGGGTGAAAATCTTGTATGTCCAAAACCGTTCGTTTTGCATTTATCATTTTAAAAATGATTTAAACTAGTGAAAACAGCCGATCTACAAGCACACAACGCCTCGCACCGCGAGGCGTTGTGTGCTTGTAGATCTGTGCGACGGCCTTGTTTGATGAAGCAGAGCTTTACCTTGCGAAAGAACGTACACATTTTGAGATACAGGTTTTCCACCCGACAATGACGATATACTAGTTTTGTTGCTGCTCTTATACCACCAATATTACTGGGATTGGTGGGGGCCAGACAGTAGCCCCCCGCGGGCCGCAAATGGCCCGCGGGCCGCCTATTGGGGAACCCTGCCCTATAGTCTCTGGGAGGTTTCTGACTGGAGATTGCAGATGGAAGCCAGTGTTGCTTATGACGGTAGGATAGAATGGAACTGTTAACAAAACAGCTCCAGTGGCACGTGGTAGTATTTAAAAAATCACACCCGCGTGAACTGAGCGGTGGTTTACCCACCACCCCCCCCCCCCCCCCTCCCCCTGTGTGTGTGTGTGTGTGTGTGTGTGTGCGTGTGTGTGTGTGCCTGGCCTGGCCTGGCCTGAAAACAGCGCCCCTCCCTTAACATGTGTGGTCATAAAAGATACTACACCACAGGCTTGAGGCTACATACAGACCCACCCACATACAAACAAACATACATACCTACACACACGGCCACGCTATGGAGACGGTGTGACCACCGCTCAAAAAGAAAAGATTGGGGGTTCCATTTTCCAGTGGGTTAATTTACCAATGTCCTGCTTGCCTCGTCCAGTAGGTCAATACCAAGCAGGGGTGTCGCACCAAATTCTGGGCCCCATGGGTACAAGGATTCACTGCGGGCCCCCCAGAATGTTCTACAAAATCGTGAAAATTAAAAAAAAAAAACGTCTTTGAATATTTCAAATTTCAAAAAGGTTTTTTGAAAATGTTTCTATGTCAGTGGTGCTCAAAATGTGAAGGACCCCCAAAATGATATGTATTTGGCCACGGACCCCCATCTCAAAATATTTAGTTTCAGGGACCCCCAGAAGCAGAATTTGAGTTATAAATGTTCGCTTAAAAAATAAATGTATTCAAAGATTTGCACACATTTTCACGACTTTTCAAAAGTGAGCTTGTATATCTGCTATTTTTCAATATAGCTAAAGTATAACATAATTAAGCCCCCCCCCCCCTGTGACGCCCCTGATACCAGGCACACTATAACATAGCTATAATAATACAGCGGCCCATGTGACAGGACTTGCACGCTGCAGGAATGTTTAAACACAAGGTTGTGGGTTCCAATCCCAACAGGGTCCATTTACAGACAAAACTAATTTACTATTGCCATATAATGTAGGTTAACACAACAACAGCCCGTGTGGTCGGGAATGGTATGCACACGGTAAAATCCTCAGTCTCATTTCATCCATTTGTAAAGCCTCTTTCAAACAGACTACGTGAAATCTGTGTGATCGCACGCATCCCATTCATTTCCAATGGGGGCATCATGCGTGACAGTCTGTCTAGTACGATACGGCAAAGTTCACGCTGATCATGTGCCGTATCTGACGGACTGACAAGGACAGATCTAATTTCAATAAAGTTTATCTCGAGCAACTTTATTCAAATCCGATCCGTCCGTGAGATCCGTGAAGCCAATGAAAGCAGCACTGCTGTGCGTATCCACAACTTTCCAACGTCCCATCGTGCATTGCGCAGAAGGAGTGCGGAAGTTCCGGCGCCGCAGCCGAGAGTGATCTACAAGCTCACAGCGGTTGCATCTGCGACGCGGCGTGAGCTTGTTTGTCTGCTGTTCTCCGGAAGTGTCCCATAAATAATTTTACAGTAAATTCTCACGGAAACAGGTGGATAGGTGTGGCTGTAGGAAATGACAGGGAAATGATCCAAACAGCGTGACTGTCAAACAACAACCGCACAACCCAAGGCCAAGACACACCAACGCGCCGGAGCCGTGGCGGACAGAATTGCGTTCCATACGTCTTGATTCTGAAAGCCCCTTAACGCATGTGCGCACACACACACACACACACACGTACACGTACGCACACACACGCACGCACACACACGTACACGTACGTGCGCACGCACGCACGCACGCACGCACGCACGCACGCACGCACGCACGCACGCACACACACGTACACGCACACACACACACACACACTGGGTTCTGGTGAAAGAGAGAGCTTCTCCAGGAAAGGCATTTGTTTTGCATCCCAAACTTGGTTTTGACTGGAGATTGTAGGTGGAAGTCATGTTTCTCTTGAGACAGCTGTGGAGTTGTGTATTGAAGGATGTGATTTAAAGTCGCATGTGAGTGCTTTGTTGGGGAGGCCACAATATCGTCCCCTTCAGGTGGAAAGCTCACATGTCCAAAACTGATACTTTTCAGGGGGTGATGCTATAGTGCAGGGGTGGCCAAAAGGTAGACCTTGATCTACCAGTAGATCACAAAGGCTGTGCAAGTAGACCACATGACATGCCGATAAAAATGTATATAATTGAAATATATTTATGAAGAAAAATCACAAAACCCCTCTTTTTGGCATCTGTCACTTGAATTAAGGCGTCTGGATTGAGTGACATCAAGGGACATCTGAGGGATTGAATGTAGGAGTCTCAGAAGTAATGTTGGCGTGACCGTTGGGCAGATCTTTATGCCCATATATGGTGTTCCATGTTGGAGTGCCCGTTGGGTAGATCTTTATGCCCATACATGGTGTTCCGTGTCCAGGCCAGTCTGTGATGTCAGTACTATGATGTCAGAGTATGACGTCAGAGTATATATGCAAAGTCAGGAGCATTCATTTTACACAGAGAGTTCTTTCAAGGTCTTCAAACAGCCGCAAGTCATCAAATCGTCGTTGTCGTATGGAAACCTTGTATGTACAAAACCTTCCTTCCTTCCTTTTTTCCCTTCTTTTTTTACATTTAAAATAGTGAAAATAGCCGATCTACAAGCACACAACGCCTCACAATCATACAAAAGTGTATGATGAAGCAGGGCTTTCATTTATGGGGAAAAAACATACAAATGTGAAACTTGAGACACAAATGTATGACAAATGTGATACGAGGTTTCTGCCTGACAGTGACGAAATACACAGCACACAGTACAATCCTCAGTATTATTTATTGATTTGTAACTCCCTTCCCTCGACACTTTTAAATCTAGACTAAAAAAAACACCTCTTCTCTCCAGCCTTCGAACCAGTCCAGACTGTTTTCCATCTCGTCCATGTACGTACGGTCGTACGCCGCTCATTTTCATCTGCCTTTCCTTCTGCTATTGTATAATTTGGTGTCATCCGATCCAATGTTGTTTCAATTCTTGTTTTATTGTTGTTGCTGTCTGTAAAAAAACATATATATGCTGTTTTATCATGATGTACAGCCCTTGGTTGTTTTTAAAATGTGCTTTATAAATCAAATTGTGTGTGTGTGTGTGCGTGCGTGCGTGTGTGTGTGTGTGGGACGTGGGTGTGTGTGGGTGTGTGTATTTATGTGTGGATGTGTGTGTGTGTGTGTGTGTGTGTGTGTGCGTGCGTGCGTGCGTGCGTGCGTGCGTGCGTGCGTGCGTGCGTGCGTGCGCGCACGCATGTGTAATAAAAGTCAGAGATAAATGACTATAATAGATGCAGAAGGATAGAAGAACCGACGAAAAAAGGTGGAACATGACAGAAAGAGAGAAAGAATGTGATGAAGAGTGAGACAGCTGGGTAACGCTGTCAACAGAATAGACACACGCACGCACGCACGCACGCACGCACGCACGCACGCACGCACGCACGCACGCACGCACGCACGCACACACACACACACAGAGTCACACATAGACTCCAGGTGTGAGGGTTATTGGAGGTCAGTGCATATTCATCATATTCCACCTCGTCTCTCTTGCGGCCAAAGCAACTTCTGAGGCCAGCGCTCGCTCTCATCCTCTCCTCTGTCGTCCACCTGAATCACTTATGGCCAAGAATCAGATGCAGTCAAATCCAAAAAATGTTCAAACATCTTTTACAAAAATAGCAGCTCACAATGCGTCACAATGCAACATTTATTTTTGGGGGGGTTTTATGCCTTTATTGACAGGACAGTTGACAGGAAAATGAGGAGAGAGAGAGAGAGAGAGAGAGAGAGATGAGGAGTGACATGCAGCAAAGGCCGTCGGGATCGGGACTCGAACCGGCGACACGCTGTCAGGCTACACTGGGCCTACTGTAGGTGACTGGACTGCTTCGCGAGCGGACCACGCCAATATGAACTCGATTTCACTCAAAGAAGAGTCGAACTTAAAATTCCCAGCAACAGACATCTCCCATTCAACCTGCTGAGGCCGGCCACACACATTAAAAACAAATGTTCTTTCAGAGTTCCGGGGGGAGGCGGGGGGCAGAGCAGAGCACAATTCATTCCCGATGGAAGTCACGTGGTTTGAAGAAGCAAGCTTGCATCTTGGTTGCACTAAGCATGCATCCAGCACCAAAGGACTTGCGTAGTGCAAGCACAGAGCATGTTGTAGGCGAGCAGCTGGGGGAAGACAAGGTGCACTGGAGGAACCTTGATGAGACAGAAGGGCAGGGTTTAACTGCCAACCAATAGGACAGAAGGGCCATGATGTGATCCCACACAGCTGTGTTCACTTGTAGTCTGTACTCCACAGCAGTATTTTTTTCTGTTTTGTGTGTGTCTATGGAGCTTACTCTAATAGACCCCCATGGTGAGGTTATAATATTCAAATATGTATTATCTGTGATTTCTCTGTGTATTTTTTACTTCCTGAAAGCTGAAAGGCCCAAAAGGCCACTGGTTCAGCTGGGTCACCACCCACCTAACAACTAGGCATACTTAACGAACAGGCCACATAAAAACATAATTTTCACACTTTCTGTGCACTTTTTTGAAAAAAAAAAATAACAAAATCTTCCTCCAAGTATAATCACAATACCAATGATTATAGGGGGGGGGGGATCACGGCACAATGTCTTGAAGAAATGGGACAATCTCTCCAACAACACTCTTCTACTGTAGTGGCTTTTACAGGTCAGCTAGGATGGAGACCCATGTCAGCGCCAGGGCTGGAGTGAGACATTCTCTCTCTCTCCGCCCCGTTTGCTTTGACATTTACTGGTCACAGTTTGACGATAAACCCAGTGTTAAATGGCTGGTGTGGGAGCAGTAGAGCAGAGGTGCCAAGAACAACCACCGCAGACTCCTCTCTCTAAGACTTACCGGAGGGTTTCTCTGTAGCTGTTTGTTTTCGTTCGAATTCCTCCTCTTTTTGGGAGGGGATTCAACTCTGGTCCAGCTTGGTGGAGCTGCCCAGTGGAATGACGTTAACCTCAAAAGAATGGAAAATGTCTTTCTTTTATTTTTTTGTTTTCTCCCAGTTCAGCCGCGATGCCCATTCCCAAATCCCCTGTGTAGTACTAGTAGTAGCTGCCTGTCACTGCTGAGCTGTTTTGGTCACGGGGAGAGTAAAGACCACTGGTTCTCAAACAGTGGGTCGGGACTCGGGACCCACATGTGGTAAATGGTGAATGGTACATTTATACAGCACCTTTATCCAAGGTGCAATTGTGCATTACATTCACCCATTCATACACCAATGGCGGAGGAAACCATGCAAGGTACCAACCTGCTCATCAGGAGCAACTTGGGATTCAGAGTCTTGCTCAAGGACTCTTATTTTAACCCTAACCCGACTAAGGGGTTTTTAGCGAGGTTCTGTCAGCATCCCTGTGTTAGCTGATCTGAGTGCACGGGTGGGGTTGTAGGGTTCAATCAGGCTTTGAAGGTATGGTCCATGATTGAACCCTACAACCCCACCGCCACCAAAGGCACCTCCATACCGTATGGAGGTGCCATGCCTTTTGCAAATGTGTGGCAATTTGACAAAAAAAAGAGACTCTCTGGGATTAATGTGCCTAATTTGTTTTCGGTGAAGTCTCTGTTTCATTCCAGTTATCGCCATGCTGGCTGGTGGACATTTTTGTTGGGCCACGGACTTAGAAAATGAGAAGACAATACGAAAAAGCACCGAACTCAGTGTTATGGGGTCATTGTGTTATGGGGTCATTGTGTTATGGGGTCATCAAAGTGGGTGACAAGGTCATAACACGAAAAAACGAAATCTCCTACTTAGGATGTATCCTTGAAGCTAATCTTTCCAGCGAAAAGATGACTTCAAAAGTAATACAAAAAATCAACCAACGAACTCGTTTCCTACAGAGGATCGCCCCAATGGTCAACTTCAACACACTGAAGACCATAGCTGGTGCAATAATCCAGCCCCTCTTTGACTATGGAGTCCACGTATGGTATCGTGACGCCCCACAAGCCCTAAAAACTAAACTCCAAACAGCCCAAAATAAACTAATTAGGGTCCTGCTTAACCTTCCCAATCAGACTCACCTCACCGCTACTCACCAGTTAAGAGTGGGGTGGCTCAGAGTAGATGACAGAGTACAGCAACTTGCAATGGGCCTGGTGTACAAGATACACTACACCACTATGATACCCAAGTACCTGTCAAAATACTTTAAAAACGTTAAGGATGTCCATAATTACAACACCAGAGGCAGTGCCACAGATCACGTTCAACCCAGAGTCAACTCAAAGAAAGGGTCGAACTCGTTCTTCTGCTACACCACAAAAATGTGGAATGCCTTACCGAAGGCCATAAAGGAGTGTGGATCACTAGCATCCTTTAAAATTGCCCTAAAAAACCACTTACAGGCAGCAGCCGTTCACAACTGGTAAAAACCTAGCCCAACCCTACCCTCCCTGCCCCTTCCTTGTATATACTGTACATACTGATTGTTTAGACTTACTGTTACCTGCCCCTTCCTTGTATATATTGTATATACTGTACTTACTGATTGTATAGACCTACTGTTTTCTTTTTTTCTTTACATATCTACTGCATAGTACTGTGTTCTATTTGTCTGTCATTCAATGTTATATGAGATACTTTAATGGTTTCCTGTTGAAATAAGCTTAGTCTTTTCATGGATCTCCTTTTAGTAGACCTTGTACCAGTGAACTGTACCGTCATGAATCTGTACATTTTCCTATGCAAACTTCTAATAAAGCCTTCAATCAATTGTAAATAAAACATTGAAAACCACAAGACAAGTACTAGTTGGACTCCTAATGTGCCATAGTGTCTTAGTAAATAAGCGTCATACCGGTACATATTCTGAATTAAACCTGGAGACTTGAAATTCAGTAATTGGTTCTTATGATCAAAATAAATTGTGTGTAATAAAGAAAATCTAGAATTTGCCACAGACAAAACCAATTCTTGCCACGGACACGGACATGTTGATGACCCCTGTTCATTACAGTAGCCACACTACCAGCCACACCAGCACTGTGTCCTCTTCATAGAACATTTCCACTAGGGCATTAACGAAAAAGTTGACAAGTCGACTGAGTCGACTTCATTACACAAGTCGACTCCCACCAGAGAAAGTCGAAAGTCGAAGTTGAAAAAAATAATAATAATCCTTTGTATTTTTTCTATCATTATTTTTGCACCATGTGTGCATCTGTACAGCATTCAAACAGTAGGATTGCTTATTGTCAAGAACGGAATGATCCAATATTACAGTGCTACATTACATTTGGTATAACATGGTTCTATTGTTGTGAGCATGTAGATCGTCGACTTGCAAAAATCACAAGTTGTTAATGCCCTAATTTCCACCGTATCCTCTTCACACAAGATGAAGTGTTCGCCTGGCTGATATGCTGACATCATGCTGGCCACTTATCCTCTCTCCTTTTGGCTGATCATTTTGGTAGCTTAGTAGAATGAAAGATGAGCCATTAGCGCCGATTGTTATGAAACACAATATTTAGCCTGCCATTCAGTTCAGATAAATGGGCCTCGTTAGCGCTCCGAGCTAGCTTCCGAGCCAGGGCGTTGAATTAGCCAGCATTGCTAAATGAACCAACTGGCAGCAAAGCAGAGATCTAGCCTAATATGCTCACGTCGGCGGGGAGCCAGGGCAAACTAATTTGTAACGTGTGATGATCTCTCAAGTAAATTAAATTAATGAGACCCTCCATCATATGGCAGCTACACAACGGCTGCCATCCAAAAGGCATGAATCCAACTCTGCCATTAAAAGTAGGTCAACAACACATTAGTGGGCAGTAAGGCGAGGGGATACATGTATACATGACTCTTTTACGGCTATTTTTGACTTTTAGTCCAGGCGTTTCGGGCAGTATTTTGATGGAATCGTGCACTTTATGAAAGAAGCATGAAATTTGGCACACAGTTAGAACATGCCATATGGAATATTTTTGGCGATAGGGCCATCACAGATTTGACTTGGGAAACTTGTGGGAGCCAATCAAAGTTGGGCTCTCATAGACTTTACTATAGAGTAAAATAATACAAAAAAATAAATATGCTACATAAAATATATTTATTTTTTGTATTATTTTACTGTATAGCAAAGTCATCTGAACTGTTTTACATTTAATCTAGTTTTAGTTGACTAAATCTTCAGTTAATTTAGTCGACTAAAATGTATTTTTGGCAGGCCGCTATGCCAACGAAATGGCAGATTTTCACATAGCTGCATGCCAAAAAGAGATAATCTTCAAGCTCAGCTATTTTGGCTCTGTTGCACCAAAGCGCCGCTCACCCTGATGACGTAATTGTCTTGGTTCTACTCACTTAGTTACTTTACACCAATGTAGGCCTACTTCAGTACCCGTCAACGGACACTTTAATTATATTTTTTTAAATAAGGGAAATGCAGATCTAGATCTTGTAGATCTGCTATTGTCACTATTTGTCATACAAAGAAGTATATGACTTTCCTCACATGAAAGAATGTGCTGTAGTGGTCTGGGGTAAAGATGGGTAATGCAGTGCCTGCAGGGGCGTCACACCAAATTCTGGGCCCTGGGTACAAGGATTCACTGCGGGCCCCCCATGAATGTTAACTATTGAAAAATAGCAGATATACAAGCTCACAGCGCGGCACCGAGTGCCGCGCTGCGAGCTTGTAGATCTGCTATTTTTGAAAAATCGTGACAATGTGTGCCAAGAAACCTATGTTTCCATGTCAGTGATGCTCAAAATGTTTCCATGTCAGTGATGCTCAAACTTTTTCATGTGACCCCCCAGAAGCAACATTTGAGTTACAAATGTTCACAAAATACATAATATTCAAAGAATTGCGCACATTTTCACGACTTTTCAAAAATAGCAGATCTACAAGCTAGCAGCGCGGCACTCGGTGCCGCGTTGTGAGCTTGTATATCTGCTATTTTTCAATAGCTAAAGTTACTAGGGCCCCTCCACCTTGGGCCCTAGTAACTCAGTCCCACTTTCCTACCCCTTGTGACGCCCCTGAGTGCCTGTAACGACATACTTCCAGTAATGTGGGACAGAAGCAGGATCGATGCATAAAGCAGGATGGCCATGTCCCTCATAGCCATGGATTGCACCACCTTCCAATCCAAACACTGTGGGACAGCCCGCCTGGCTCCCAGCTAACAATGGAACATATAACCATGGACCAAGATGGAAACACTGATGCCATGGGCTCCTTCTCTTTCATTTCCATCCTCTGTTTCTTTTATTATTTCTTTCTCACTCACTCACTCACTCACTCACTCACTGAAAATAAGGCCAGACAATAATGATGATGATGATGATGATGATTATGATGATAATAAGGGTAATAATCTCAGCAGCCATAACCCACAGCGACCCTCTTGAAGTATTTTTAAGCATCCTGCGCGATAGAATCACATTTACACTGCATCTAAAGACTCCACCTTTTGCACAAAAATCGCACATTTTTACCCCAATGTTCCTAGCAGCTTCTCCTGAAGCTATTGTATTCGCACGATGTACACTTTGTAGAAAAGTAATGTGTGGGTTTGCTATGCAAATCTTTCCCCAGAGTGTCTCCTACGCAATTTTCGTCACCAAAGTATCAGGTTACAGTTTGCTTCAGCAGTGACGGGCGCGCAGCAGCGAGAGCCTAGCTAGCCGAGAGCCTGTATCTTACAAGAAGTTGGCGGCCCTTCGGGCCACTCACCTCTAGAGTTCGGCCCACTCACCTCTTCACAGCAACATACTGTCTGTGTGTGTGTGTGTGTGTGTGTGTGTGTGTGTGTGTGTGTGTGTGTGTGTGTGTGTGTGTGTGTGTGTGTGTGTGTAGGGGTGTGTGTGTGTGTGTGTGTGTGTGTGTGTGTGTTGCTAAAATGAAAACATTGAAATAATGAAAATAAAACATTGGCAGGCCTATTATAGTAATAATAATAACACAATTAGGCCAAAACTTTTTTTTTTTTTTTCAATTTTTTTTTTTTTTTTCAAAAAACTTCCATCAAATCAACATCAAATCTCTCTTTTGGGTCCTGAGTTAAAACGTTTGAGAACGATTGGTTTAGATTCTAAAACCATGCTTCTCTCCCTCCCTCACTCTAAAGTTTAGAGGGTTGATAATTTAAAATGCAAAGACAGAGACTGCAATAAAGAGAAATGTGCAATGTTGTCCTACGCCCTCATCGGTGCAAATCACCTACTGATATGTTCTTGTACTGCAGACGCATATTTCAACTGGGATTCTATTTAAAAGCTCCCCTGGGTGGGCATGAATCCCACTCTCCATATCTGAGCAATAAATATCCTGGGAAAAGAACGGAGGGCGGAGCTAGAGGTGTGTGCGTGCGCGTGTGTGTGCGCGTGTGTGTGTGCGTGTGTGTGTGCGTGTGTGTGTGCGTGTGTGTGTGTGTGTGTGTGTGTGAGCGCGCGCGCGCGCGTGCGGGAACGCGTTCACAGCATGTGTATGCATGCACAGGTATTTGTGCATCATGCCTTTGTATGAAAACAAGTGTGTGGGCGCACGCAAACATAATTACATGCATGCACATGCATTTTTTTTGTGTGTATGCTTTTGAAATGTGTGCGTGTGCGCGTGCGTGTGCGTGTGTGTGTACAGCAGAGAGTGTTTGCACGCCTGTGTGTTTGCATGTGCACTTTCAATCCACCCCAGAGCTGACTGACGCCACTATTTGGGGGGGGGGGGAAAGAGGAAACCTCAATATTTGCCCTCCACTTCATGTCAGTGGAAGATCAACTTGGCTCTTCTGCAGTGGCGGAAGAAGTACTCAGATTTTTTTACTTAATACCACTACATAAAAACACTCGGTTACAAGTAAAAGGCCTGTATTAAATAATTGACTTGAGTAAAAGTACAACGTTATTGACATCAAAATATACTACAGTACCAAAGTAAAAGTAATAACATTTTTCAAAACTTGTATAAAATCATATGTTTTGTTATAATAATCTAAAGCTGTTATACTGTATATTGTAGTAAAGAAAAGAACCCTCGGAGAGGGAAGATTTCCCTCGGAGATGTATAGTGGAGTAGTAATATAAAGTACAAAAAAAATACCCAAATACAGTAAAAGGACCTCAAAATTGGGTAGCACTTTATAATAAGGTGCCATTAATAAACACTTATTAACAGTTAATAAGATACTTATTAACTTGTTATTAACTCTAATAAGAACGTTATTAAACCTTAATAAACACATAATAAACTATATAATAAGAGTCTTATAAACATTATTAAACTACTTATAAGATACTTATAAAACATAATATACTTAATACTGCCTAATAAAAGATTAATAAGAACGTTTTAACAACTTAATTAGACATGTATACAATGCCTAATTAAACATTAATAAACAACGTATAAGTCATCTATAAACCTTATTATATGAGTTATACATGTTAATAAACGTCTAATAAGAAAGCCAATTCACGTTAATTAAGACCCAATAAACTATACGAAAAGATCCCTTACTAACGGTTAATTAACAACTTATAAGTAACCAATAAGCCTTATTATATTTTAATACAGGTTAATAAACCATCTTAATTAATATCGATATTCTATCAACTATTCATAAGACACCTAATTAACAATTAATAATCTACTAATAAGATACTTATTATATCATAATAATTATTAATAAATGCATTATGAATACTATATAAGAATATATACATTGTTAAGATACTTAATTAACAACTGTTTTAAGTGGAATAATATTGTATAAACATTAACAAGTACTAAATAGATTTCTTATTAACATTGAGACAGTGCATGATTAACATTAATACATTCTTTATTGAGCATTCATTAACACATTAATTAGGCATTTTGTGGGTACCTGTTGTAACGTGGGAACATGTCTTATAAACATCAACAAATCCTTAATAAAGTGTCTTATTAATGTTGAAACAGTTTTATTTACTTCAACAAATCGTTAATTAGGCATCTATTAACACGTTAATTAGGCATTTTGTGGGTACCTTTTGTAAAGTGGGAACATGTCTTATTAACATCAATAAATCCTTAATTAGTCATTCAATAACATGTTAATTAGGCATTTTGTGGGTACCTGTTGTAAAGTGGGAACACGTCTTATTAACATAAACAAATCCCTAATAACATGTCTTATTAACATTGAACGTGTATTATTAACATCAACAAATCCTTAACATTGTGTGTTAACATTGAACGTCTTATTAACATCAACAAATCATTAATTAAGTATTCATTAACACATTAAATAAGCATTTTGTGGGTACCTTTTGTAAAGTGGGAACATGGCTTATTAACATCAACAAATCCTTAATTAGTCATTCAATAACATGTTAATTAGGCATTGTGTGGGTACCTGTCGTAAAGTGGGAACAGGTCGGATAAACATCAACAAATCCTTAATAAAGTCTTATTAACATTGAACGTGTATTATTAACATCAACAAATCGTTAATTAGGAATTCATTAACACGTTAAATAGGCATTTTGTGGGTACCTGTTGTAAAGTGGGAACATGTCTTATTAACATCAACAAATCCTTAATTAGTCATTCAATAACATGTTAATTATGTATTTTGTGGGTACCTGTCGTAAAGTGGGAACATGTCTTATAAACATCAACAAATCCTTAATAAAGTGTCTTATTAACATTGAACGTGTATTATTAACATCAACAAATCGTTAATTAGGAGTTCATTAACACGTTAAATAGGCATTTTGTGGGTACCTGTTGTAAAGTGGGAACATGTCTTATTAACATCAACAAATCCCTAATAAAGTGTCTTATTAACATTGAAGGTGTATTATTAACATCAACAAATCGTTAATTAGGCATTCATTAACACCTTAAATAGGCATTTTTCAGCTACATGTTGCAAAGTGGGAACATGTCTGTAAAACATTAACGACTTACTATTTATCTTTCTTTTCACTTTAGGTCAATAAAAGGAGGTAATTAATTCTTAAATGAAGGCTGTGCACAAACAGAAGTAGTAATGTTTTAGGGCTAGCGATTCCTTTGCAGCTTATGTAATATCATTCCAGTTTATGTACAACTTCTTCCTCCTCCTGCCATCGCTTGAAGACAAAGAGCTTGAGGAATTTGAGGCAAAGGTGGTCGAGTAGCTGGACTTTGATGGTGACTTGACAGAGGTTGGAGACTCATTTCTTGATGCTGTAAAAACAAAATGCAAAATGTACGTAAATAGGAGGTTAGGCATTTTAGACATGTTTTGTTCATAAAGGGGATACAGTGCACTTATTGTAAATAATAATAAAAATAAATAAATGAATTCATAAATAAATAGGAGCAGCGCTCTTCCGAGCACAGGTCTCCAATGTGATAGGCAAATGTGAAAAGAGTGCCATATCATCTGTGGCCTGTCATGATTTGAGGCATTTTGTTCCAAAGATGTGTTTTGCTCAAATTGAGCTGCTGGTGGCGCTATAACATTCCAATGTGAAAAGGGTGGTATTTGTTCCTTGACCTATTGGGACTGTACGTGCAAAATTGCACGATAATCACAAGCTGCTTTTATGATATAAGGCATTTTGTTAAAAACGGACCAATCCTGGAAACTTTGGAAGCCAATCTAAGCCAACTAGGGTCTTGATCACTTGCCTATAGCGATACTCTGTACTGATTCCCATGATATGAATTATCGGACAGCTCAGTCTTGATCACTTGCCTATAGTGATACTCTGTACTGATTCCCATGATGTTTGGAACAAATCTGAAGGAGTCATTTAAAAAAATATGTTTTACATAAGTCAGCCTCCTGGTGGCACTATGAAAAGCAGATGTGAGTGCCCATACAAAGTTTTACACTGATCGGTGGAGTTATTGGTAAAAACACGTATCGGCCCGTTATAGCGCCTCCATGAGGCTCATTTGAACATTTTTAAATGGCATTTCTTCCTCTGCCTAGTGGGAATGTCACTCAAATCGCACTCTGTGTTCATGATTTGAGGCATTTCGTTCAAAAGGGAGCACACTTGCAAAAGCCAGTCTTAGCCAATCAGGATGGAATTAGAAAAATCTGAAAGACCTGTTTCGTTTAATGACCGATTTGCGTGACTTTTGGACAAAATCGTTAGAAGTACTGTCCAAAAATGTGTTTTGCACACATCCGCCTCCTGGTGACGCCATAGACCTTATTCACATTGCGGCCATCTTGGATCACATGTCCACATGGGGTGGCAGCCTGTATTACAATCCATTGTAAACAATGGAGCGATGGTCCCAAAATATGAGTTCTGTTCAACCAATTTCTTTTGACCAAATCGACAAATGGGCAGAAGACAATTTGGATTAAATAGATGGGTACATCCACAATATTCATGGCAGCTAGGTTCCAATGTTACTCTGTACAAAGACTTGCTACCGTATCTGTGCAGACTAGTGCTTGCTCTGCAATCATATTAACTTACTGTATCATGATTTTTGCATATTAATCAGAAACAAGAAATTGTTAATATGATGGCGGAGCAAGCACTGCAAAGACTGCAAGTCTTTGTACACATTAAGGTTGCAACCTAACTTGAATATCGTTACCGTGGATGAAATCAATCCAGTTACTGTAGACCTTCTATTTTAAGCTCACATGTCTCACATTGCGAGCTTGTATATTTACTATTTAAAAAATATTGAGGAAATAAAAACTAAAATATTTTGAATATTTTTGAAACATTTTAACAACACAAATCTGTGTGGAGGTCCCTGGCACCACATATTTTCAGATGGAGGTCTGCGACTGTGGACAAATATGTAAATCTGGGGTCCTTCATATGAAAAGATTTGGGAACCACTGGTTTAAAAATATTAGAAAGTAAGCCCAATAAGCAACTACACTATTTTCCAATACACAAATTGCTTATTATAAGCAGACATGGCAACACAAGTTCATTCAGAGCCCAGAATGCCCCTACTGACATTTTAATGCAAAGACACAGGAAACCCAATGATGTTTTTCAGCCTCTTTCAGGATATGAACAAGAAGCCAGGGGGCGGGGCCAGGAATAAGGTGAATAACAAGCCCATGCTAAAAAATTGGGGCAGAGGTTCTGCTCTGGCACCCAGGGAATGTGTGTGCTCAGTTTTGGCCTGGCAGAGACAAAGGGTTTGCAAAAATCTGCCTCCTGGTGGCACTATAACAGCAGAAGTTCACAGCAATTTTTCATCTTCACCTTCATTTTTCATCTTCCTGCTGGACGGAAGCGCAGCAGGACCATTTTAGTAATACATTTTGAAAATGAATAATAATAAAAACAATCTAAGACATTTTAAGTGTGCCTGCAGCTAGCTAAGTGTGTGCAACCTTGTGTAGTGGTTGGTGTTAGCATTAGCGTTAGTTTTATAACATTACCATTTTTTGCATTAGCTTTAACATTATCGTCTGTACGACAAACGGTTCATGAGATATAGAGGCACTTCCTGTTTGACGAAGGGCACTTCCTGTTTGGCAAAGGAAGCACCAATTAAGGTTAAGGACTCTTAATAAAGTCATATGACACCACCCACGCATCTGTACGACAAACGGTTCATGATATAGAGGCACTTCCTGTTTGGCGAAGGGCACTTCCTGTTTGGCGAAGGAAGCACCAATTAAGGTTAATAAGGACTCTTAATCAAGCCATATAACGCCACACACACGTCTGTACGACAAACGGTTCATGAGATATAGAGGCACTTCCTGTTTGGCGAAGGACACTTCCTGTTACAGAGGGGGAGGGGCTTAATCAATTACAGCTCATCCCTATTGGCCGGACAAAGTCCAAAGTCGTGTGTGCATTTTAAAATTCAAATCACGTTGCTAAGCAAAAGAATGGCAGAGTTTTGTGGCGCCAAATTCTCCCATTCAAAGTCAATGGGGTTTTTGCACTAATCATGTGACGGTTTGATTTTTTTAAAACCGGTTCGGTAATTAATTAAAAACCGGACCGAACCGGTAATACCGGATGATGACCACTTGGGGGCACAGATAGAAGCGGACACATTTATGGTGACCATTTAGCCATTAATTATAACTCTTGTAGAGTCCTCATAATCAACAGCCACCTGTTATTTTATATACATCTATATGGATCTTCTCAGTGAGATGTCTCCTGTTTGTACTATTACTGCTTCTGTGGAATGGGGGAAATGCTCTCTGCCGTGTTTGTGTTTTCTCTGCTGTACAGAGAACCAGTGAATTGGGTAAAAACAGTGGATTGGGATTGCTTGTAGATCAGCTACTTTTTGTTTTGATCCTAGAGGGACGTGCCGCCCCTCTACGAATCCGGGAGGGCAAAGCACAGGAGGTCGTGGTGGTCTGCGGCCCCGGCGGACCACCAAAGGGACGGCGCCGCCACGAAAACGCTAAAATCAATCAAACAGCTAGGCTAGGCTACAAACATACTGTCTCAGATAGCATACATGCTTGGCTAGCTTGCTTCCTCCGTGTTGTAGTTGAGCCAATAAAGGTTATTTGACCACGTTCACCACAACGTAAATCGTCGCTATTGTTGTAAAGACGCAATGAAGACCTGTGTGCCAGTGTGTGTCTTCTAACACGTTGTCCAATGTCCACCGCATCTATAAACAATAGCGCGTGTATCCAGTTGTTATTGAATGAAGAGGACAGGGGGAGAGGAGGCGGGGTCGCTGTCTGAGCAGCCAGTGAGCTGTCAACAGTAGCAGATCTGCGCTCCACTGACACTCAGTATACTGTATACACAAACATAATAAATACAATACAGAATGAATTTAATGCTGTCGGAAAATACACGTGACGCCGTCAGCAAACGTTTACATTTGTAAAATATATTTTAATTGGATACTTTTCTTTTTTTTTTTTTTACTCGGTTTAGTCGGTATTCATAAACTGAACCGGTATCATCAAGTAAACCGGACCGAACCAGTAAAACCGGAAACCGTCAGACTATTTAGCGCATAGTTTTTTGGCGAATTACGTCCGTCGCCATCGTAAGGCGGATCGGAAAGAAAAGTAATAGCACCCCATTCCCGGCCGAGCCACACGTTTTGATGTATATATTAAGGGGGTGCCGTAAATTGTGCGGAGGTTATTACCTGCCGAAATTTTGTGGCGACATTATAAGTATGGCGGATCACAATAAGTGTTTTGCCATTGCATTGCATTGCAGGCACACTTAATAATAATAATCCAGCAACAATTTCATGGACCCCCTGCAGTACCTCCGTACCCCCTAGGGGTCGTGGACCACCTGTTGAGGACAGGGGTGTCGCACCAAATTCTGGGCCCTGGGTACAAGGATTCACTCACATTTTGTGCTTTAACTATTGAAAAATAGCAGATGTTCAAGCTCACAGCGCAGCTGAAGTATAAAATAATAAAGGCCCCTCCACATTGGGCCTAGTAACGGTGCCGCTCTGTGAGCTTGTAAATCTGCTATTTTTCAATAGCTGAAGTATAAAATAATAAAGGCCCCTCCACATTGGGCCTAGTAACGGTGCCGCTCTGTGAGCTTGTAAATCTGCTATTTTTCAATAGCTGAAGTATAAAATAATAAAGGCCCCTCCACATTGGGCCTAGTAACTGAGCCCCCCCCCCCATAGCAATGACTGTGCAAAAATAGTAAATAGAATAATACAAATTTTAAACAACAGTTAGCAGGTTGAAAACCTGAATGTGAAATACCCCTCTTCTTTCAGGAATAAAATCACTACTGTAAGTAGAAAAAAAGTAAAAAAAAAAAAAAAAAAAGCAAAAAGTAATATTACCTTCTCAAAAGCTCCAAACTCAGTCACTCAGGCACAGGTCTAGCAGCAGGTTAGCACATCACAGTCCAAACACAATCTTCTCATCCCACGTTGCCAGAGAACTATAAGTGAAGCTCTGGTTGTTGTCTGGATTGTCCAATGCAATGTCCAGTGCAATGAACTGACTCTAAACTCACTGAGCTTGTTAGCTTTAGCGTTAGCTTGTAGCAAAACAAAACAGTCTCTGAACCTTGTGAAGAAATTCCTCTTGTCTTGCCAAACGTGCAGCTTTTCCTCCTCCCAGAAAGTTGTGTAAACACTCACAGGACTCCAAACTACAACTGGTTTGTGCACAGCAAACACTTTGAAATGATATAATACAGAACGTCTCACTCTGAATCACTGTTCACTTGTCTTCATGTTCCCTCTCTCCGCTCACGTGATCTCTCTCCCTCCCTTCACGTCCGGGCTGTGTTACGCTGACAACTGTCCCTGCAGAGTTAACCCAATAAATGCTGATACAGATCATAACAGGAAAAACATTGCTTTTAAAATAAAAAACAAAACAAAACTCCTAATGAATTAAGTATGAAATGCAGATTACGTTTTTACTAAAACACATCACACTTTTTAAAGGCTTTAATGATCAAAGCCTTAAACTAAACCTCATTTAAATGTTTTTAATACTATTTAAAGCAAACCATTTTTACTTCAATACGTTTATCTGAACACTTAGTAGGCTATAGTACTAGTTTATATGAATAGCCCGTTACTTTGTAGATTTAGATTAGTATTACAAAACATACACTAACCATGTAGAGTAGCCTATATTTGAAATTAGCCCATCTACAAGCTCACTGTGCGCTTGTAGATCCGCTATTTTCAAGTATTTGAAAACTTTTTTTGCCCAAGACTTCTGTAGGCCTAATTTTACTCAATTACAATAACTACGGTATTTCTATATTGCAGTATTGATACTTTTAATTGCGACTGTCAGGTGCAGTTACTATCAAAACCTCCACCGGCTGTCTGTCTGTCACACGTCACGTCACACTTCTGCCCTAATCATATCTCCGCAACCGTTGCCCCTATCCATGCCAAACCCCTCAATTCTCACATAGCCCTCTTCTAGCCACCATGAGGCCGATTCTTGCAAAATACATTTTTGGACACAGCTCCTACAATGTTTGCCGTAAAATCACGTAAATCTGTACACAGTATTTCTAAGCTCATGTCATCAACATGGGTCTGTCTCATTTAGCGCCACCTTCAGGCCGATTTTTTAAAACACATTTTTGGACACTGCTTCTACAAATCTTGCCCTAAAATCACGCAAATCAGTACACAATATGTCAAGACTCATGTCATCAACATGGATCTGTCCCAATTAGCGCCACCTTCTGGCCGATTTTTTAAAACACATTTTTGGACACTGCTTCTACAAATCTTGCCCTAAAATCACGCAAATCGGTACACAATATGTCAATACTCATGTCATCAACATGGATCTGTCCCAATTAGCGCCACCATCAGGCCAATTTTACATGCGACCTGACGGTCGCTTATCTCCCGATTAGGGAGTCTTACTGGTTAAGTAAAACATTAGGTTTCGTATGAAACCTTTGTTGCGACCGTCAGGTCGCAGTTACTATCAAAACCTCCACTGGCTGTCAGTCCGTCTGTCTGTCTGTCCGTCACGTCACGCCACGCCACGTCACACTTTTGCCCAACTCATATTTCCGCCACCGTTGCCCCTATCCATGCCAAACTCTGCACACACACTCCTTGCCTGCCAAACAACAACATCCAACCTCTCACATGGCCCTCTTCTAGCGCCACCATGAGGCCAATACTGGCAAAATACATTTTTGGACACTGCTCCTACAAATTTTGCCCTAAAATCACGCAAATCGGTACACAGTATGTCTACACTCATGTCATCAACATGGATCTGTCCCAATTAGCACCACCTTCAGGCCGATTTATACATGCGACCTGACGGTCGCTTATCTCCCGATTAGGGAGTCTTACTGGTTAAGTAAAACATTAGGTTTCGTATGAAACCCTTGTTGTGACCGTCAGCGTCAGGTCGCAGTTACTATCAAAACCTCTACTGGCTGTCAGTCCGTCTGTCTGTCTGTCCGTCACGTCACGCCACGTCACACTTTTGCCCAACTCATATCTCTGCCACCGTTGCCCCTATTCATTCCAAACTCTGCACACACACTCGTTGCCTGCCAAAAAACAACCTCCAACTTCTCACATGGCCCTCTTCTAGCGCCACCATGAGGCCAATACTGGCAAAATACATTTTTGGACACTGCTCCTACAAATTTTGCCCTAAAATCACACAAATCGGTACACAGTATATGTCTACACTCATGTGTCCCATATAGCGCCACCATTAGGCAGATTTTTTTAAAACACATTTTTGGACACTGCACCCACATATTTTGTCTAAAATCACACAAAGTGATACGCATTATGTCTAGTCTTTATTGTCACACTTTCAATTCATATTCCTTCCTATGGGATCCATAGACTCTCAGAAGCGACGACGACCAACACCTGATCACCCAAATACCCACCTGCATGGTGAAGACCACGCCTCCTTGGACGTGGCTTCAAGTGACCCTGACATGCCTGCCTCATAAGGACCTAATAGACTAAATCAGAGGCGTAATTTGACCAATATCTAGGGTGTTGCAAGGAATGGAGTTTGTCGACGCGAGTGAAAAATTTCGTGTTTTATCCGGTTTTGGGTGTTTTTTTATTTCAGTTTGGGTGTTTATTCCCCACACAACAGTCTAACAAAAAAATAAGTTATTTTCTTAACATCATTAATTTTCAAGCCTAATATGTGTAATCTTTGAGTACAGTTCGGATATTGCAGGTATGTACAGGTATATTCATAGCCAGACAACCAGAGAGAGAGAGAGCTGATCACTTAACATTCCAATCAATCAACTCAATATTGTCGCCAGCTGGTCTCTGAGTGAAACCTAGACTCCAACAGTGAGCAGTTGGTTAATTCTTTAAAAAATCATAACTCTTGACAGGAATGGGCTAGAGACTTACTTTTTTCCCCTAAATGCTCAGAAATGCTAGGGTGTTGCCAAGGCAACACCCTAGAGGCCCAAATGACGCCCCTGGACTAAATGTGCTGCATAACCAATGAGTAGAATAAGTCCGCCTTATAAGGTAATGACCAAACAAACCCACTGGTCATGGAAGGAAAACATTGGAAGGACTGTACCCACCATTCCAATTGCCACTTGGAAAAAGTGAAAGGACTGTACCACCATTGTCACTTAAGAAGAGGAGGCCACCTGTAACACTGACTGTACGCCAACAACGCGGGAACCACGTCCAGGTGATAATAAGCTGCAAACGTAGATGGCGACGCCCAATTGGCCGCCATGCAAACCTCCATGGAGACCCCCTGAGAGAGGGCCCACGAGGTCGACACCCCCCTGGTGGAATGTGCCTAAAAGTCCTCCGGCAGAGGAACCTGAGCACTATCATAGGCTTCCCTGATAGCCTCCACAATCCACCTAGAACTAAAGGCCTTAGACACCTCTTTTCTCTTAGGAGAGTTGCTAAAGGAGACAAACAGACGTGATGACTGTCTCTCATTCCTAGTCCTCAACTAACTAGTATGCCTTCAAGGCCCTCGCTGGACAGAGGCAATGCAGATGCCAGTCCTCCTCCAATGCAAAAGGAGGATGGTGAAAGGTGACCAACTCGACCGGGTCCCTAGTCGCAATCCTGTTCTTTGGTACAAATTGGATATCGGGCTTAAGCAGAACCTTACGGTCACTGTTAGCAAACCTCATACAGTCCACTGACCCTTTTGGCTGTAGTCAACACCAATAAGAGCACAGTTTTGAGACTTAGATGTCTCAAAGAAACCTTCCCCAAAGGCTCGAAAGGGCCTCATCTCAAACCCCTCTAGACCACCTCTAAATCCCAGGCCGTGAAGAGACCTGGCCGTCTGACTGGTGCGCTTGGCACCAGCCCTAAACAAGGCCACAAAGGGCCTTTGAGGGCATATCACCATTGACACCTAGGTGACAAGCATTAATAGCCACCATATAGCCCCTGAGTGTAGAAGGTTTCATGCCTCCACACTTGCGAAGAGGCTAGGAGAAATCTACTTCTTCGGCACTCAACATATTGTTAGCTTTAGGTAGTATACAGGGGAAGGGCTAGGTTAGCCGTTAGCTGCTACACAAATGCTTGGCTAGCACTGCTAATCCTACCGGCTTAAGCACAGAAGTCGGCGGTGGATGGGATAAACCAACGGAACGTAGAACTTTATGAGTCACAGCACCTGTGGACGAATCATTCTCCATCGTTTTAGGCGAATACTGTAACAATTATATCTTAACCAGTAAGACTCCCTAATCGTGAGAGAAGCGACCGTCAGGTCGCATACACAGACTTTAGAAGGCAATCGTAACCAGTCAGGAGGGAATATGGAAATGGGACAGATCCATGTTGATGACGTGAGTGTAGACATACTGTGTACCGATTTGCGTGATTTTAGGGCAAAATTTGTAGGAGCAGTGTCCAAAAATGTATTTTGCCAGTATTGGCCTCATGGTGGCGCTAGAAGAGGTCCATGTGAGAGGTTGGAAGTTGTTGTTTGGCAGGCAAGGAGTGCGTGTGCAGAGTTTGGCATGGATAGGGGCAACGGTGGCGGAAATATGAGTTGGGCAAAAGTGTGATGTGGCGTGACGTGACGGACAGACAGACAGACGGACTGACAGCCAGTGGAGGTTTTGATAGTAACTGCGACCTGACGGTCGCAACAAGGGTTTCATACGAAACCTAATGTTTTACTTAACCAGTAAGACTCCCTAATCGGGAGATAAGCGACCGTCAGGTCGCATGTAAAATTGGCCTGATGGTGGCGCTAATTGGGACAGATCCATGTTGATGACATGAGTCTTGACATATTGTGTACCGATTTGCGTGATTTTAGGGCAAAATTTGTAGAAGCAGTGTCCAAAAATGTGTTTTAAAAAATCGGGCTGAAGGAGGCGCTAATTGGGACAGATCCATGTTGATGACATGAGTCTTGACATATTGTGTACTGATTTGCGTGATTTTAGGGCAAGATTTGTAGAAGCAGTGTCCAAAAATGTGTTTAAAAAAAACGGCCTGAAGGTGGCGCTAAATGAGACAGACCCATGTTGATGACATGAGCCTAGAAATACTGTGAACAGATTTACATGATTTTACGGCAAACATTGTAGGAGCTGTGTCGAAAAATGTATTTTGCAAGAATCGGCCTCATGGTGGCTAGAAGAGGGCTATGTGAGAATTGAGGGGTTTGGCATGGATAGGGGCAACGGTGGCGGAGATATGAGTAGGGCAAAAGTGTGACGTGTGACAGACAGACTGACGGACTGACCGACAGACAGCCGGTGGAGGTTTTGATAGTAACTGCGACCTGACAGTCGCAATTAAAAGTATCAATACTGCAATATAGAAATAGTTATTGTAATTGAGTAAAATTAGGCCTACAGAAGTCTTGGGCAAAAAAAGTTTTCAAATACTTGAAAATAGCTGATCTACAAGAGCACAGTGAGCTTGTAGATGGGCTAATTTCAAATATAGGCTACTCTACATGGTTAGTGTATGTTTTGTAATACTAATCTAAATCTACAAAGTAACGGGCTATTCATATAAACTAGTACTATAGCCTACTAAGTGTTCAGATAAACGTATTGAAGTAAAAATGGTTTGCTTTAAATAGTATTAAAAACATTTAAATGAGGTTTAGTTTAAGGCTTTGATCATTAAAGCCTTTAAAAAGTGTGATGTGTTTTAGTAAAAACGTAATCTGCATTTCATACTTAATTCATTAGGAGTTTTGTTTTGTTTTGTTTTTTATTTTAAAAGCAATGTTTTTCCTGTTATGATCTGTATCAGCATTTATTGGGTTAACTCTGCAGGGACAGTTGTCAGCGTAACACAGCCCGGACGTGAAGGGAGGGAGAGAGATCACGTGAGCGGAGAGAGGGAACATGAAGACAAGTGAACAGTGATTCAGAGTGAGACGTTCTGTATTATATCATTTCAAAGTGTTTGCTGTGCACAAACCAGTTGTAGTTTGGAGTCCTGTGAGTGTTTACACAACTTTCTGGAAGGAGGAAAAGCTGCACGTTTGGCAAGACAAGAGGAATTTCTTCACGAGGTTCAGAGACTGTTTTGTTTTGCTACAAGCTAACGCTAAAGCTAACAAGCTCAGTGAGTTTGGAGTCAGTTCATTGCACTGGACATTGCATTGGACAATCCAGACAACAACCAGAGCTTCACTTATAGTTCTCTGGCAACGTGGGATGAGAAGATTGTGTTTGGACTGTGATGTGCTAACCTGCTGCTAGACCTGTGCCTGAGTGACTGAGTTTGGAGCTTTTGAGAAGGTAATATTACTTTTTGCTTTTTTTTTTAACTTTTTTTCTACTTACAGTAGTGATTTTATTCCTGAAAGAAGAGGGGTATTTCACATTCAGGTTTTCAACCTGCTAACTGTTGTTTAAAATTTGTATTATTCTATTTACTATTTTTGCACAGTCATTGCTATGGGGGGGGGGACTCAGTTACTAGGCCCAATGTGGAGGGGCCTTTATTATTTTATACTTCAGCTATTGAAAAATAGCAGATTTACAAGCTCACAGAGCGGCACCGTTACTAGGCCCAATGTGGAGGGGCCTTTATTATTTTATACTTCAGCTGCGCTGTGAGCTTGAACATCTGCTATTTTTCAATAGTTAAAGCACAAAATGTGAGTGAATCCTTGTACCCAGGGCCCAGAATTTGGTGCGACACCCCTGTCCTCAACAGGTGGTCCACGACCCCTAGGGGGTACGGAGGTACTGCAGGGGGTCCATGAAATTGTTGCTGGATTATTATTATTAAGTGTGCCTGCAATGCAATGCAATGGCAAAACACTTATTGTGATCCGCCATACTTATAATGTCGCCACACAATTTCGGCAGGTAATAACCTCCGCACAATTTACGGCATCAAAACGTGTGGCTCGGCCGGGAATGGGGTGCTATTACTTTTCTTTCCGATCCGCCTTACGATGGCGACGTAATTCGCCAAAAAACTATGCGCTAAATAGTCTGACGGTTTCCGGTTTTACTGGTTCGATCCGGTTTACTTGATGATACCGGTTCAGTTTATGAATACCGACTAAACCGAGTAAAAAAACAAAAAAAAGAAAAGTATCCAATTAAAATATATTTTACAAATGTAAACGTTTGCTGACGGTGTCACGTGTATTTTCCGACAGCATTAAATTCATTCTGTATTGTATTTATTATGTTTGTGTATACAGTATACTGAATGTCAGTGGAGCGCAGATCTGCCACTGTTGACAGCTCACTGGCTGCTCAGACAGCCACCCCGCCTCCTCTCCCCCTGTCCTCTTCATTCAATAACAACTGGATACACGCGCTATTGTTTATAGATGCGGTGGACATTGGACAACGTGTTAGAAGCCACACACTGGCACACAGGTCTTCATTGCGTCTTTACAACAATAGCGAGGATTTACGTTGTGGTGAACGTGGTCAAATAACCTTTATTGGCTCAACTACAACACGGAGGAAGCAAGCTAGCCAAGCATGTATGCTATCTGAGACAGTATGTATGTAGCCTAGCCTAGCTGTTTGATTGATTATAGCGTTTTCGTGGCGGCGCCGTCCCTTTGGTGGTCCGCCGGGGCCGCGGACCACCACGACCGCCTGTGCTTTGCCCTCCCGGATTCGTAGAGGGGCGGCACGTCCCTCTAGGATCAAAACAAAAAGTAGCCGATCTACAAGCAATCCCAATCCACTGTTTTTTACCCAATTCACTGGTTCTCTGTACAGCAGAGAAAACACAAACACGGCAGAGAGCATTTCCCTCATTCCACAGAAGCAGTAATAGTACAAACAGGAGACATCTCACTGAGAAGATCCATATAGATGTATATAAAATAACAGGTGGCTGTTGATTATGAGGACTCTACAAGAGTTATAATTAATGGCTAAATGGGCACCATAAATGTGTCCGCTTCTATCTGCGCCCCCAAGTGGTCATCATCCGGTATTACTGGTTCGGTCCGGTTTTTAATTAATTACCGAACCGGTTTTAAAAAAATCAAACCGTCACATGATTAGTGCAAAAACCCCATTGACTTTGAATGGGAGAATTTGGCGCCACAAAACTCTGCCATTCTTTTGCTTAGCAACGTGATTTGAATTTTAAAATGCACACACGACTTTGGACTTTGTCCGGCCAATAGGGATGAGCTGTAATTGATTAAGCCCCTCCCCCTCTGTAACAGGAAGTGCCCTTCGCCAAACAGGAAGTGCCTCTATATCTCATGAACCGTTTGTCGTACAGACGTGTGTGTGGCGTTATATGGCTTGATTAAGAGTCCTTATTAACCTTAATTGGTGCTTCCTTCGCCAAACAGGAAGTGCCCTTCGCCAAACAGGAAGTGCCTCTATATCATGAACCGTTTGTCGTACAGACGCGTGGGTGGTGTCATATGACTTTATTAAGAGTCCTTAACCTTAATTGGTGCTTCCTTTGCCAAACAGGAAGTGCCCTTCGTCAAACAGGAAGTGCCTCTATATCTCATGAACCGTTTGTCGTACAGACGATAATGTTAAAGCTAATGCAAAAAATGGTAATGTTATAAAATCTAACGCTAATGCTAACAAAAAATAATAGCGCTAATGCTAACACCAACCACTACACAAGGTTGCACACACTTAGCTAGCTGCAGGCACACTTAAAATGTCTTAGATTGTTTTTATTATTATTCATTTTCAAAATGTATTACTAAAATGGTCCTGCTGCGCTTCCGTCCAGCAGGAAGATGAAAAATGAAGGTGAAGATGAAAAATTGCTGTGAACTTCTGCTGTTATAGTGCCACCAGGAGGCAGATTTTTGCAAACCCTTTGTCTCTGCCAGGCCAAAACTGAGCACACACATTCCCTGGGTGCCAGAGCAGAACCTCTGCCCCATTTTTTTAGCATGGGCTTGTTATTCACCTTATTCCTGGCCCCGCCCCCTGGCTTCTTGTTCATATCCTGAAAGAGGCTGAAAAACATCATTGGGTTTCCTGTGTCTTTGCATTAAAATGTCAGTAGGGGCATTCTGGGCTCTGAATGAACTTGTGTTGCCATGTCTGCTTATAATAAGCAATTTGTGTATTGGAAAATAGTGTAGTTGCTTATTGGGCTTACTTTCTAATATTTTTAAACCAGTGGTTCCCAAATCTTTTCATATGAAGGACCCCAGATTTACATATTTGTCCACAGTCGCAGACCTCCATCTGAAAATATGTGGTGCCAGGGACCTCCACACAGATTTGTGTTGTTAAAATGTTTCAAAAATATTCAAAATATTTTAGTTTTTATTTCCTCAATATTTTTTAAATAGTAAATATACAAGCTCGCAATGTGAGACATGTGAGCTTAAAATAGAAGGTCTACAGTAACTGGATTGATTTCATCCACGGTAACGATATTCAAGTTAGGTTGCAACCTTAATGTGTACAAAGACTTGCAGTCTTTGCAGTGCTTGCTCCGCCATCATATTAACAATTTCTTGTTTCTGATTAATATGCAAAAATCATGATACAGTAAGTTAATATGATTGCAGAGCAAGCACTAGTCTGCACAGATACGGTAGCAAGTCTTTGTACAGAGTAACATTGGAACCTAACTGCCATGAATATTGTGGATGTACCCATCTATTTAATCCAAATTGTCTTCTGCCCATTTGTCGATTTGGTCAAAAGAAATTGGTTGAACAGAACTCATATTTTGGGACCATCGCTCCATTGTTTACAATGGATTGTAATACAGGCTGCCACCCCATGTGGACATGTGATCCAAGATGGCCGCAATGTGAACTAGAAAAGAAAATTTCTAAGAAATGTTAAGTGTGCCTGCAGCTCGCTAAGTGTGTGCAACCTTGTATAGCAGTTTTACATCAGCATTTTTATCATTAGCTTTAACATTAAAATTTTTTAGCATTAGCATAGATTTTTTTCCTTTAAACATTAGGCATGTGTTAGCATTAGCATTTGTTAACATTAGCATTTGTTAACATTAGCATTAGCATTTTTAGCATTAGCATGTGTTAGCATTTGCATATGTTAGCATAGCATTAGCATGTGTTAGCATTAGCATATTTGTTAGCATTAGTATTTGTTAGCATTAGCATTTGTGTTAGCATTTGCATATGTTAGCATAGCATTAACATGTGTTAGCATTAGCATATTTGTTAGCATTAGCATTTGTTAACATTAGCATGTATTATTATTTGTTAGCATTAGCGTTTGTTAGCATTAGCATGTATTAGCATTAGCATTTGTTAGCGTTAGCATGTGTTAGCATTAGCATTATTATTTGTTAGCATTAGCATGTGTTAACATTAGCATTTGTTAGCATTAGCATTAACGTTTGTTAGCATTAACATTAGCATTTGTTAGCATTAGCATTTGTTAGCATTAGCATGTGTTAGCATTAGCATGTGTTAGCATTAACATGTATTAGCATTTGTTAGCATTAGCATTAGCGGTTAGCCGTTGGGACTGTGGGACCACCCACCAAGTTTGTGACCAGTAACATGTTGGGAAGTGGAGACATGGCTGTTTAAAGCCCAGCCAATAGGAAGGCAGAGGGGGCGGGGCTTAAGCATTTACAGATAGTTTCTATTTGTCATGTAAGTACACACAGCGAGTTTCGAAACGGTACCATGCTGCAAGCTGGAGATAAAGCTGTTTAAAGCTAAGCCAATAGGAAGATAGGGGCGGGGCTTAAGAGGGGGCGGGGCTTAAGTAATAAGTCCCTATTGGCCGTTTAAGTCCAGACACCAAGTTTCAAGACGGTACCATGCTGTGAACTGGAGTAGTGGCTGTTTAAAACCCAGCCAATAGGAATACAGAGGGGGCGGGGCTTAATCAATTACAGCTCATCCCTATTGGTCGGAAAAAGACCAAAGTTGTGTGTGCATTTTAAAGTTTAAATCACGTTGCTAGGCAAAAGTATGGCAGAGTTATGTGGCGCCAAATTTCTGGGTTTTTTTCGGAGTCCCCCATTCAAAGCCAATGGGGGTTTTTGCACATAGTTTTTTATGAATTACGTTGCCATGGTAACGCGGATCGGAAAGAAAAGTAATAGCACACCATTCCCGGCCGAGCCGCACATTTTGATGTATATATTGCGGGGGTGGCGTAAATCGTACGGCAGTTATCACATGCCGAAATTTCCCCCATTCTAAGTCAATGGGGTTTTTTGGCGTAGTTTTTTGCGAATTACGTCGCAATGGTAACGCGGATCGGAAAGAAAAGTAACAGCACCCCATTCCCGGCCGAGCCGCACGTTTTGATGTATATATTGCGGCGGTGGCGTAAATCGTGCGGCAGTTATTACGTGCCGAAATTTTGTGGGATCATTATGAACTAGAAAAGAAATTTTAAGTGTGCCTGCAGCTCGCTAAGTCTGTGCAACCTTGTGTAGCGGTTGGTGTTAGTGTTTCGTTTTGAGAGGGTCGTTCCCCCTGAAAAACACGTTTTGGCATGAAACGGTTACGTTTTGCGCGTTTGTGGTGCCCCCTATGGGTCGAAGTGGAAATGCTTTTGGGTATATGTTCAGTATAGCGCCCCCCACTTGTGGTTAAAATTTGGTGTTGACTGGATGTTTCGTTTGTGATTTATGGCTACTTCTTACAAAACGGGCTCCTCCCGCTAACTTTGGAACCCTGTTACGGAAGAACGGTATGGACTATCAAAATATCGTTTAAATATGTTTATCGCATGAGTCCATAGATCGTGTGTATCGATTTTTGTGACATTTGGAGAAAATATGTAGGAAAAGGAGCAAAAAGTGTGTTTTGAAGAAAATTCAAAATGGCGGAAAATCTATCCTGACGCAAATGGGCGTGGCCTATATGAGGAGATGCGTCATGACCCAAGGAATCCAGGGAAAAAGGAATTTTAATTTTCCGACCCACGGTTCAAGAGTTACAGGCCGAAAGGTAAAGTGGACTGTTATAGCGCCACCATGAGGCCAACTGACGAAATTATTTTTTATTTAATCCTTGATATCATTATAAATCTCCTCTCCAAGTTTTGAAACTGTAGCCCCTGTGGTTTGCGAGAAAAAAAATATTGAATGTGAGTTTTTGCGATTCCCATTATAAGTCAATGGGTAAAATTAATTCACTAATAAATTAATATCAATTAAACGATACAACTTTTCTCTTAGAAAAGTAATAGCACCCCATTCCCGGCCGAGCCGCACGTTTTGATGTATATATTGCGGCGGTGGCGTAAATCGTGCGGCACTTATTACGTGCCGAAATTTTGTCGGAACATATCCATTCTATAACTAGAAGAGAAAATTTCTAAGAAATTTTAAGTGTGCCTGCAGCTCGCTAAGTCTGTGCAACCTTGTGTAGCGGTTGGTGTTAGCATTAGCGTTATTTCATTTGACGCAACCCGCGTGTCTGTATGACAAACGGTTCACGAGATCAAGGGTCACTTCCTGTTTGCTGAGGGGCACTTCCTGTTTGGCGAAATAGGCCCCAATTAAGGTCATGGACGATTAATGAATTAAAGCTGCAAGCAGCGATGACCAGGCCCTCGCAGCTCTACCCACGTCACAAGGCCAGCAGCCAATCAGAAACCAAACAGGAAGTCAGCCATTTCGACTAATTAGTGGCGTTTTGGAGCATTTTTGGCCGTTATCACGGGTCGCACTTTAACGACAGTTTTTTGAGAAAAAATTGTTTTGTGAGAAAAAAAAATTGAGAAAAAAATTTTTTTGAGAAAAAGAAATTTTGAAAAAAAAAATGTGAGAAAAAAAAATGTTGAGAAAAAAAAGTGAGAGAAAAAAATGTTGAGAAAAAAATAATTTTGAGAAAACAATTTTGAGAAAAAATTTTTTTGAGAAAAAAAAATTTGAGAAAAAATAAATTGAGAAAAAATGTTTTTGAGAAAAAAAAATTGAGAAAAAAATTGAGAAAAAAAAAATTGAGAAAAAAAAAATTGAGAAAAAAATTGAGAAAAAAATTTTGAGAAAAAAATTGAGAAAAAAAAATTTGGGAAAAAAAATTGAGAAAAAAAATTTTTGAGAAAAAAAAATTTGAGAAAAAAAAAATTGAAAAAAAAATTTGAGAAAAAAATTTTTTGAGAAAAAAAATTTTTTGAGAAAAAAAAAGTTGAGAAAAAAAAATTTTGAGAAAAAAAAAATTGAGAAAAAAAGAAAAGGTATGACACCAGCCGCAAGTCTGTACGACAAACGGTTCATGAGTTATAGAGGCACTTCCTGTTTGGTGAAGGGCACTTCCTGTTAAAGAGGGGGCGAGGCTTAATCAATTACAGCTCATCCCTATTGGTCGGAAAAAGACCAAAGTTGTGTGAGCATTTTACATTTTAAATGACGTTGCTAGGCAAAAGTATGGCAGAGTTATGTGGCGCCAAAGTTTCTGGGTTTTTTTCGGAGTCCCCCATTCAAAGTCAATGGAGTTTTTGGGCGTTGTTTTTTGCGAATTACATCGCAATCGTAAAGCGGATCGGAAAGAAAAGTAATAGCACACCATTCCCGGCCGAGCCGCACATTTTGATGTATATATTGCGGGGGTGGCGTAAATCGTGCGGCAGTTATTACGTGCCGAAGTTTCCCCCATTCTAAGTCAATGGGGTTTTTTGGCGTCGTTTTTTGCGAATTACGTCGCAATGGTAACGCGGATCGGAAAGAAAAGTAATAGCACACCATTCCCGGCCGAGCCGCACGTTTTGATGTATATATTGCGGCGGTGGCGTAAATTGTGCGGCAGTTATTACGTGCAGAAATTCGTGGCGAAAGACTTAATTAATGACTTAAGTATGGCGGATTACAATAAGTGTTTTGCCATTGCATTGCATGGCAGGCACACTTAATTAGGCAGGTCAGTCAGTAGGTCAGTCAGTAGGTCAGTCAGTCAGAATATGCATTTCCACCTTTCTCTCTTCAGCAACTGATCCCAATTTTCACATGGCATTGGCCATTATAATTAGGCAGGTCAGTCAGTAGGTCAGTCAGTAGGTCAGTCAGTAGGTCAGTCAGTCAGAATATGCATTTCCACCTTTCTCTCTTCAGCAACTGATCCCAATTTTCACATGGCATTGGCCATTATCATTATACAGACGATGACGGAGCCTGATTTCCATTTCGATTTCCATTTTTCCAAAATTCAAGCTATTTAGTAGCGTTTTTATACCACTTCTGTTCAACTCAACTTCAGCCTGTTGTCAGGGCTACGGTCCGTTCCTCCAGGCCATGGGATCAAATTCACAACCACTGAAAAAATACCAAGCCATACAAAATACCAAGCCATACCACAACAAAAATGCTGCGAATTAAACTCCCATAACTGTCTACTGGGACAAATAGGCCTACAACAATTTGAGCATTTTAGCAAAAAGACAAACTAGAAGAGAAAATTTCTAAGAAATTTTAAGTGTGCCTGCAGCTCGCTAAGTCTGTGCAACCTTGTGTAGCGGTTGGTGTTAGCATTAGCGTTATTTCATTTGACGCAACCCGCGTGTCTGTATGACAAACGGTTCACGAGATCAAGGGTCACTTCCTGTTTGGTGAGGGGTACTTCCTGTTTGGCGAAATAGGCCCCAATTAAGGTCATGGACGATTAATGAATTAAAGCTGCAAGCAGCGATGACCAGGCCCTCGCAGCTCTACCCACGTCACAAGGCCAGCAGCCAATCAGAAACCAAACAGGAAGTCAGCCATTTCGACTAATTAGTGGCGTTTTGGAGCATTTTTGGCCGTTATCACGGGTCGCACTTTAACGACAGTTTTTTGAGAAAAAATTGTTTTGTGAGAAAAAAAATTTGAGAAAAAACTTTTTTGAGAAAAAGAAATTTTGAAAAAAAAAATCTTGAGAAAAAAAAATGTGAGAAAAAAAAATGTTGAGAAAAAAATAATTTTGAGAAAACAATTTTGAGAAAAACATTTTTTGAGAAAAAAATAATTTTGAGAAAAAAAAATTGAGAAAAAATTTTTTTGAGAAAAAAAATTGGAGAAAAAAATTGAGAAAAAAAATTTTTTGAGAAAAAAAAATTTTGAGAAAAAAATTGAGAAAAAAAAATTTTGAGAAAAAAAAATTGAGAAAAAAAAATTGAGAAAAAAAAATTTTTGAGAAAAAAAAAATTTGAGAAAAAAAAAATGTTGAGAAAAAAAATTTGAGAAAAAAAAATTTGAGAAAAAATTGAGAAAAAAAATTGAGAAAAAAAGAAAAGGTATGACACCAGCCGCAAGTCTGTACGACAAACGGTTCATGAGTTATAGAGGCACTTCCTGTTTGGTGAAGGGCACTTCCTGTTAAAGAGGGGGCGAGGCTTAATCAATTACAGCTCATCCCTATTGGTCGGAAAAAGACCAAAGTTGTGTGAGCATTTTACATTTTAAATGACGTTGCTAGGCAAAAGTATGGCAGAGTTATGTGGCGCCAAAGTTTCTGGGTTTTTTTCGGAGTCCCCCATTCAAAGTCAATGGAGTTTTTGGGCGTTGTTTTTTGCGAATTACATCGCAATCGTAAAGCGGATCGGAAAGAAAAGTAATAGCACACCATTCCCGGCCGAGACGCACATTTTGATGTATATATTGCGGGGGTGGCGTAAATCGTGCGGCAGTTATTACGTGCCGAAGTTTCCCCCATTCTAAGTCAATGGGGTTTTTTGGCGTCGTTTTTTGCGAATTACGTCGCAATGGTAACGCGGATCGGAAAGAAAAGTAATAGCACACCATTCCCGGCCGAGCCGCACGTTTTGATGTATATATTGCGGCGGTGGCGTAAATTGTGCGGCAGTTATTACGTGCAGAAATTCGTGGCGAAAGACTTAATTAATTAAGTATGGCGGATTACAATAAGTGTTTTGCTATTGCATAGCAGGCACACTTAATAAGGTCTATGGCGTCACCAGGAGGCGGATGTGTGCAAAACACATTTTTGGACAGTACTTCTAACGATTTTGTCCAAAAGTCACGCAAATCGGTCATTAAACGAAACAGGTCTTTCAGATTTTTCGAATTCCATCCTGATTGGCTAAGACTGGCTTTTGCAAGTGTGCTCCCTTTTGAACGAAATGCCTCAAATCATGAACACAGAGTGTGATTTGAGTGACATTCCCACTAGGCAGAGGAAGAAATGCCATTTAAAAATATTCAAATCAGCCTCATGGAGGCGCTATAACGGGCCGATTCGTGTTTTTACCAATAACTCCACCGATCAGTGTAAAACTTTGTATGGGCACTCACATCTGCTTTTCATAGTGCCACCAGGAGGCTGACTTATGTAAAACACATTTTTTTTAAATTACTCCTTCAGATTTGTTCCAAACATCATGGGAATCAGTACAGAGTATCACTATAGGCAAGTGATCAAGACTGAGCTGTCCGATAATTCATATCATGGGAATCAGTACAGAGTATCGCTATAGGCAAGTGATCAAGACTGAGCTGTACGATAATTCATATTCCATCCTAGTTGGCTTAGATTGGCTTCCAAAGTTTCCAGGATTGGTCCGTTTTTAACAAAATGCCTTATATCATAAAAGCAGCTTGTGATTATCGTGCAATTTTGCACGTACAGTCCCAATAGGTCAAGGAACAAATACCACCCTTTTCACATTGGAATGTTATAGCGCCACCAGCAGCTCAATTTGAGCAAAACACATCTTTGGAACAAAATGCCTCAAATCATAACAGGCCACAGATGATATGGCACTCTTTTCACATTTGCCTATCACATTGGAGACCTGTGCTCGGAAGAGCGCTGCTCCTATTTATTTATGCATTCATTTATTTATTTTTATTATTATTTACAATAAGTGCACTGTATCCCCCTTTATGAACAAAACATGTCTAAAATGCCTAACCTCCTATTTACGTACATTTTGCATTTTGTTTTTACAGCATCAAGAAATGAGTCTCCAACCTCTGTCAAGTCACCATCAAAGTCCAGCTACTCGACCACCTTTGCCTCAAATTCCTCAAGCTCTTTGTCTTCAAGCGATGGCAGGAGGAGGAAGAAGTTGTACATAAACTGGAATGATATTACATAAGCTGCAAAGGAATCGCTAGCCCTAAAACATTACTACTTCTGTTTGTGCACAGCCTTCATTTAAGAATTAATTACCTCCTTTTATTGACCTAAAGTGAAAAGAAAGATAAATAGTAAGTCGTTAATGTTTTACCGACATGTTCCCACTTTGAAACATGTAGCTGAAAAATGCCTATTTAAGGTGTTAATGAATGCCTAATTAACGATTTGTTGATGTTAATAATACACCTTCAATGTTAATAAGACACTTTATTAGGGATTTGTTGATGTTAATAAGACATGTTCCCACTTTACAACAGGTACCCACAAAATGCCTATTTAACGTGTTAATGAACTCCTAATTAACGATTTGTTGATGTTAATAATACACGTTCAATGTTAATAAGACACTTTATTAAGGATTTGTTGATGTTTATAAGACATGTTCCCACTTTACAACAGGTACCCACAAAATACCTAATTAACATGTTATTGAATGACTAATTAAGGATTTGTTGATGTTAATAAGACATGTTCCCACTTTACAACAGGTACCCACAAAATGCCTATTTAACGTGTTAATGAATTCCTAATTAACGATTTGTTGATGTTAATAATACATGTTCAATGTTAATAAGACTTTATTAAGGATGTGTTGATGTTTATAAGACCTGTTCCCACTTTACGACAGGTACCCACAAAATGCCTAATTAACATGTTATTGAATGACTAATTAAGGATTTGTTGATGTTAATAAGCCATGTTCCCACTTTACAAAAGGTACCCACAAAATGCTTATTTAATGTGTTAATGAATACTTAATTAATGATTTGTTGATGTTAATAAGACGTTCAATGTTAACACACATTGTTAAGGATTTGTTGATGTTAATAAGACATGTTATTAGGGATTTGTTTATGTTAATAAGACGTGTTCCCACTTTACAACAGGTACCCACAAAATGCCTAATTAACATGTTATTGAATGACTAATTAAGGATTTATTGATGTTAATAAGACATGTTCCCACTTTACAAAAGGTACCCACAAAATGCCTAATTAACGTGTTAATAGATGCCTAATTAACGATTTGTTGAAGTAAATAAAACTGTTTCAACATTAATAAGACACTTTATTAAGGATTTGTTGATGTTTATAAGACATGTTCCCACTTTACAACAGGTACCCACAAAATGCCTAATTAACGTGTTAATGAATGCTCAATAAAGAATGTATTAATGTTAATCATGCACTGTCTCAATGTTAATAAGAAATCTATTTAGGACTTGTTAATGTTTATACAATATTATTCCACTTAAAACAGTTAATTAAGTATCTTATTAACAATGTATATATTCTTATATAGTATTCATAATGCATTTATTAATATTTATTATGATATAATAAGTATCTTATTAGTAGATTATTAATTAGGTGTCTTATGAATAGTTGATAGAGTATTGATAGTAATTAAGGTCGTTTATTAACCTGTATTAAAATATAATAGGGCTTATTGGTTACTTATAAGTTGTTAATTAACCATTAGTAAGGGATCTTTTCATATAGTTTATTGGGTCTTAACGCGATTTGACTTTCTTGTTATACATTTATTAACATGTATAACACATATAATAAGGTTTATAGATGACTTATACGTTGTTTATTAATGTTTAATTAGGCATTGTATACATGTCTAATTAAGTTGTTAAAACGTTCTTATTCATCTTTTATTAGGCAGTATTAAGTATATTATGTTTTATAAGTATCTTATAAGTAGTTTAATAATGTTTATAAGACTCTTATTATATAGTTCATTATGTGTTTATTAACGTTCTTATTAGAGTTAATAACAAGTTAATAAGTATCTTATTAACTGTTAATAAGTGTTTATTAATGGCACCTTATTATAAAGTGCTACCCAAAATTGTACTTGAGTACAGAACACGAGTATACTTAGTTAATTTCCACCACTGCTCTTCAGGGATGACGCATGCGGAGGAACAGGCCTGGCCAGGCCCTGAACCCCAGCCCCCCTCTCACCGGCCCCAACAATAACATCGCCTCCGATCCTCCGGCACGATAAGGCACGTGTGCTATTCCTGAAACGTGCACCGGGATCGCTCACTGTAGCCGCTTCGGTCATTACTGTGTCAACCTCACATGAGTGTGATATGCTGCATCTCTTAACCATATTATGAACCCTGGAATCCCTAATCCGGGGCAAACATTAGCTCAAAATAGGCATTGTGAACTTCAGATCAGGTATTTGGTGTATAAAAGGAGAGGGCGTAGTGTATACCGCTGGGGGGCTCCAGTCAATAACATATAAGGTTTAAGAGGTTAAAGCCCTTAGTTGCGTGTGAGTATCGTGCCCCGAAAATATATAGTTGCTTGCCTGTGTCGTGTGCCTAAAATGTCAGATCTACAAGCATACAAGTGTCATGGTGCTTATATATTCTGCTATATTTCATGGGTGCAACACTGGCGTGCAACTAACTATAAATCTGGCATGAGGCGCCAGGTATTGTGACACAAACCACAAGTGTGGCTAACAAGCGCTTGTGGTTTGAGTCAGGCTTTGGCCCTGGGCTGCGGCTTTGACAAGGGTTTGTTAGGAGATTTGCTCCGATTTTGATTGGTTGTCTTGTGCTTTTTCTTAAGCCCTGCCTTTCTTTCGTTGGCTTGTGCTGTGTGTTTGCATTGTGCTCTGGTTGTTTGTGTGTGTGTGTGTGTGTGTGTGTGTGTGTGTGTGTGTGTGTGTGTGTGTGTGTGTGTGTGTGTGTGTGTGTGTGTGTGTGTTTTTTTTGAGACTTGGATGTGAATCTTGGGTCCAACCATGGCCAAGTGTGCCTGGCTGTGTGTCCCATTGTAGTTCTAAGAACAGCAATGTTGCTCTCTGTAATCACAATGATTCATGGTCACCGACTACAGTGTTCTGCTGTTTGCTGTGCATTGAAGTTTGCTGTGGTGGGATGTGACTGAAAGGAAAGAGGTTGCCAGGGGCTCAGGAGGCAGAGCGTCCCACATGGGAACCGGACAGCGTTCATGGAAGGAGTTTTCTTTAACTCAGAAGTAGCAATACTCGTTCGGAATCTCCGTATGCGGAGCTGATTGTTGACATCAGGCTGTTCCGGAGGAACCAGCGCAAGCGCTGACTCATTGTGACATCACTTCATAAAAGGCTCTGACATCATGTACGCCACATGAGTCAACAAAAAATCTCTGTGCGTGTGTGTGTATGTATGTAATCCGCGTCCCACCGGCTTCAAATTCGGCACGTGCGTTCCCCACCGCAGCATGGAGTGCAGTGTCCGGCCTCGACCCGACCCGATACACGGTTTTCCGGAACTGGCGCGAAAGGTTCGGAATCACCATATGCGGAGCTCATGTCTGACATCAGTGTTTTCTGGAACCGGCACTGTGTCTGCAGAGATCTCCATATGGGCATAAAATGGACACAGACAGACAGATACAGATATCTCCATATATGGGCATAAATGGACACAGGCAAACAGATGGTCAAAACAGGTCCTATGACAACAGGTATAATGGGGTTTGCATTAAAGGGCGGAGCATTCATTCCCTATTTACATCTAGTTGGCCAGTCCCTGCTAGACACTCGGCCGCCCTTAGTTAAGTAAAATTTCAAAAGAAGTCAAATAATTTGTCAGACTTCTTCAAAAAATAGTGATGCAAAGAGTTGTGATCTTGTAGATGGTCTATTTTAGAATTGACAAAGTATAAAATAGTGTTTAATTATTAAATGTATGTTTTGTAATAGTAATCTTGAATCTACAGATTAAATTGTAACTAAAAATTTCAAATAATTGCAGTAGAGTAAAATGTGTGATATTTGCTTCTGAGATTCTTTTAACTATGTTAACCCTGGCATCCCTATCTTTATTTTTCCAAAATAGACGATCTGTGAGCTCATCCGTCTTCATGATACAATAAGCATGTCACTCACTACTCTACGGGTAAAAGTACAGCGTCTCCGACATATGTGGCAGCTGCCATTATAGCGGATATACAGCACAATACTTTGCCAGCCTTTTAATCCTATAGGCTGCCAAATATATAAAAAAAATGTTTGCACCTTTAGCCCAGCTCTGAGATGGTATGTAGAAGTGGTTGGTATTTAATTGCGACCGTAGGTCGCATTTACTATCAAACCCTGCACAAAGTGTAAGTCCGTCAGTCAGTCAGTCAGTCAGTCAGTCTGTCTGTCACACCTCACACGTCACACTCTTGCCCTGCTCATATCTCCGCAACCGTTGCCCCGATCCATGCCAAATTTTGCACACACACTCCTTACCTGCCAAACTACAACCTCCAAGGACCCCCGGAGCTCCAGGGACCCCCAGGTCCCTGGGGGACCCCCAGATGTAAAAAATGACCAAATGTGCTAAACTGACCAAATGACCACCCCAACGGGGCTGCTCACGGGGAATTCCCGGGGACCACCGACTCCTGGTGCTCCAGAACGGATGCAAAAGTGGTGGCGCCCCCAGTGGAGGACCCCCTACACTGCAGCTCACATAAAATGCCGTATCTCCGGCTAGGAGCGACCGGGACAGCCGGGGCCGGTACCTATTCGTCCGCCTTGCCGGCGCGGAGACCCCACCCCTCATTTCTCACATGGCCCTCTTCTAGCGCCACCATGAGGCCGATTCTTGCAAAACACATTTTTGGACACTGCTCCTACAATTTTTGCCCTAAAATCACGCAAATCGGTACACAGTATGTCTACACTCATCCCATCAACATGAATCTCTCCCATATAGCGCCACCTCCAGGCCGATTTTTTAAAACACATTTTTGGACACTGCTCCTACAGATTTTGCCCTAAAATCACGAAAATCACTACACAGTATGTCTACACTCATGTCATCAACATGGATCAGGAAGATTTTGGCAAAACACATTTTTGCCCTATTTGTGGAGATAAGTGACCTACGGTCGCTTATCTCCCGATTAGGGAGTCTTACTGGTTGCGACCGTCAGGTCGCACTTACTACCAAAACCTCCACCGGCTGTCTGTCCGTCCGTCCGTCCGTCCGTCTGTCCCTCCGTCACACGTCACACTTTTGCCCTGCTCATATCTCCGCAACCGTTGCCCCGATCCATGCCAAATTTTGCACACACACTCCTTACCTGCCAAACTACAACCTCGGACCCCCGGAGCTCCAGGGACCTCCAGGTCCCTGGGGGACCCCCAGGTGTAAAAAATGACCAAATGTTCAAAAATGACCAAATGACCACCCCAACGGGGCTGCTCACGGGGAATTCCCGGGAACCACCGACTCCTGGTGCTCCAGAACGGATGCCAAAGTGGTGGCGCCCCCAGTGGAGGACCCCCTCCACTGCAGCTCACATAAAATGCCGTAACTCGGGCTAGGAGCGTCCGGGAGAGCCGGGGCCGGTACCTATTCGTCCGCCAAGGCAACGCGGAGACCCCACCCCTCATTTCTCACATGGCCCTCTTCTAGCGCCACCATGAGGCCGATTCTTGCAAAACATATTTTTGGACACTGCTCCTACAGATTTGGCCCTAAAATCACACAAATCAGTACACAGTATGTCTACACTCATCTCATCAATATGGATGTCCCATATAGCGCTACCATCAGGCCGATTTTTTGAACCACATTTTTGGACACTGCTCCTACACATTTTGCCCTAAAATCACGCTGCGACCTGACGGTCGCTTATCTCCCGATTAGGGAGTCTTACTGGTCCTATAGGCTGCCAAATATATAAAAAAAAATGTTTGCACCTTTAGCCCAGCTCTGAGATGGTATGTAGAAGTGGTTGGTATTTAATTGCGACCGTCAGGTCGCACTTACTACCAAAACCTCCACCGGCTGTCTGTCCGTCCGTCCGTCCGTCCGTCCGTCCGTCCGTCTGTCCCTCTGTCACACGTCACGCGTCACACTTTTGCCCTGCTCATATCTCCGCAACCGTTGCCCCGATCCATGCCAAATTTTGCACACACACTCCTTACCTGCCAAACTACAACCTCCAAGGACCCCCAGAGCTCCAGGGACCCCCAGGTCCCTGGGGGACCCCCAGGTGTAAAAAATGACCAAATGTTCAAAAATGACCAAATGACCACCCCAACGGGGCTGCTCACGGGGAATTCCCGGGAACCACCCACTCCTGGTGCTCCAGAACGGATGCAAAAGTGGTGACGCCCCCAGTAGAGGACCCCCTCCACTGCAGCTCACATAAAATGCCGTAAGTGTAAAAAATGACCAAATGTTCAAAAATGACCAAATGACCACCCCAACGGGGCTGCTCACGGGGAATTCCCGGGGACCACCGACTCCTGGTGCTCCAGAACGGATGCAAAAGTGGTGACGCCCCCAGTGGAGGACCCCCTCCACTGCAGCTCACATAAAATGCCGTAAACCGATTTTTAAAACACATTTTTGGCCACTGCTCCTAAGGTTTTTGCCCTAAAATCACGCAAATCGCTACACAGTATGTCTACACTCATCTCATCAACATGAATCTGTCCCATATAGCGCCACCTTCAGGCCGACTTTTTAAAAACACATTTTTGGACACTGCTCCTACAGATTTTGCCCTAAAATCACGAAAATCGCTACACAGTATGTCTACACTCATGTCATCAACATGGATCTGTCCCATATAGCGCCACCATCAGGCCGATTTTTTCAAACACATTTTTGGACACTGCTCCTATAGATTTTGCCCTAAAATCACGCAAATCCGTACACAGTATGTCTACACTCATCTCATCAACATGGATATGTCCCATTTAGCGCCACCTTCAGGCCGATTTTTTAAAACACATTTTTGGACACTGCTCCTACAAATTTTGCCCTAAAATCACGCAAATCGGTACACACTTGCTCTACACTGATGTCATCAACATAGATCTGTCCCATATAGCGCCACCATCAGGCAGATTTTTTCAAACACATTTTTGCACACTGCTCCTACAGATTTTGACCTAAAATCACGCAAATCGGTACACAGTATGGCTACACTCATCTCATCAACATGCATCTGTCCCATATAGCGCCACCATCAGGCCGATTTTTACATACACATTTTTCCACACTTCTACACATTTTGGCCTAAAATCACGCTGCGACCTGACGGTCGCTTATCTCCCGATTAGGGAGTTTTACTGGTAACCTTGCTAATGAAAGCTTCCTCTATAGGCTAGGGTCAAAGGTGCAGGCCATCTCTAATACAGACACTTATCTGGACTCTTCATCAACCACAACAACATCTGGTGTATTAACAGTCAAAGATGCAAATATGTCTGAGTTATCACAGTGATGAAACATGGATGAAACAACCTGGTAAGCTCCCTAACATCCCTGTCATCGTTATTAAGCATTTTAAGAAGGTGGGAAATCCGCATGCTGGTGTAGATCCATTCCACGTTTGGCAGCCCCAAACCTCCCTCCCACTGTGGATGAAAGATAGCGTCCTGTCCCGGGTACTGTGTGAATTGAGGCCAAACCGTTTTCGCACAGCAGGCTCACAGTTTTGTTATCCAGAATGCCAGATATTGCCAAGAGGCCAAACAATTAGTCCTGTGTATTATATGGCTCTGGGTGTCCACCTACATAAACATTTGATACTATCACATGTTTATGGATACCATCACATGTTGATATAGATTGATTCTATCAGGTGTTTGTTTATATAGGCGTGCAACAGTTTTCACTAAGTGAGACCCCTCAGGGGGTTGTGTCACTGTGAATGACAGCATACCTTTAGTGAACGACTGCACCCTTGACTCTTGTGCGTGCGCATGCACGTATGCACGCACGCACACACACTCCAGCATACACTCTGTTTACCTGCTGGGGTTTCTTGGTGTTTGAGCTTTAAGTGTTTATCTGACAAACTGTCTCTCTCTCTAATGCTCGGGCCCCAGCTCCATTCAAACGTGACTTCGTGGCCAAACTGAGGAATTTCTACTAGTCGGAGGATATCTTAAAAAGTCCTGGAATAAATTCCTTACCAAATGATTTCTTCACCAATGTGTTTGTAAAGGTGTCTAGTAACATATCTCACAAAGACTGAAATTCAGTTTCCCTAGGAGAATCCTTGAGAGCTGCTGAAAGTCGGGGTCCCATTAAATTAAATATACAGGATAAAAAACACCAAAATAAATCTGCTTTAAGTAGCATCTGAGGAGTCAAACTAGGGGTTTTTCATGATTCTGAAATCATTGCAAGCATTGGTTTTGCACGAAAAACATTACTTGGGGTAAAGGCGGCTCCCACAAAACTGTGAAAAGTGATGACTCATCACTAAACCATAGTTTTGTGGGGGCTTTTTTTGCCCAAGGAATGTTTTTTGGACATTCAAGGTTTCCACCCGACAGCCGGCTAATCTGGCAGATAAAAATCTCCTTGTGGACGTTCCTGATGTCATTACCGTACGTCCTCCATTGGGTAAACAAAAGCAACACATGAATTTGATTGGCTATCGCCGGAGGATGTTGCCCAAAGATAAAATCTTTTCATGTTTTTGGACGCCCACTTTTCGACTATATAGCGCCTGATCGCCTGCTATCGCCAGTAGCTGCCGGGTCCCACTGAAAAATAACGCACTTCCAGTAAACACGGCCGACCATCGGCCGCTGTTAAAACGCACCGCTAGTTTTTACAGCTCTCAGTGAACAGAAATGCTCATGTTTGGATACAAATGTGTTTCCAATCAGGAGAGAGAACTGCAGGATACAGGATGAACATGTGAAATTGGAAGTGATGGAAGAAAAATGAAAACCAAGAAATTGGAACTGGAATACTATACAACTGAAGCTTATAAGATGGTACACTCTCGTGATTGGATTTAACTGGCAATCCACCTGAAAGTTTATTTTCTGTTTACGAAAGAGCTGGAGAGACAAGGAGATGCCTGTTATTGAACAAACACTCCACAATGATGGATTAATATCAAAATATAGAGCTTCAACCTTTTTAAACAGCAACCAAAAGCACCACTGCACCTTTTAACCATATTAACCACCAACGAATCACCAAAGAATCTGCTTCACGCTCTTCAGGCAGTTTCCTACCTAAAGGCAAGACAGGAATAAGGTAAAGCATAACTAACAGAAGAGGAAAGGGTACAGTTTCCCAAACGTTGCCCATAGCAACCGTTCTGGTTGGGGTCAGACTACCTGTCAAGAGCACACGGTAACAGACAGCTCCATTGTTTAAACCCACCAATCAGAGTCCAAGAAACAAGGGGCAGGAAAGTGGGGGGCGTGGCTGTTATGTTCTCCACCGTCACACATAAAGGCAAGCCGCTGACTGTATACCAGTGTTGACATGTCTGATTAATATAAGCGACTTCGGCCTACTTTTTCTTGTGTAAAGTTGCGTGTAAATCTTTCCACAGTATTCTTTTTTCTTTCTTTTTTTTAGACAAACCTGTATGTGCTTATGTGATAATAATCGCTTCTTTTTGGCTTGTTTTCCTAGACCTTGTTGCTTATTTCTCTCACAAAAACTGGCAACACTGCTCTCTTGCGCGTTCTCTCCCTGACCAACACTAGTGCTCTTTCTACTAAAGGTTTACGCTATAGCTTGACCCGAGGCTGAGAGTAATTTTACTTAATTGCCCCTACAGCCAACCAGGCCCCCCTCGAGCTCCAAGATAACGTCCGGCAGGTAGTAAAAAGACTCTCCACAGCCTGTTGTAAACGTACAGTACAGCGGAGTCCCAAAGGAGACCTACAAATCACACTGTTCGGGTTCTGTTCTCCGTTCGTCGCCCCCCGGTCAGTACGAGTTGCAACAGATCGCCTAAAAAGGAAGTATCAAATTATGAAAAAATAAAGTGCAATCAGTCAAAGCGTTTTACAACCTCTGTCTCTCGTGTCAAAGAGCCGGCGTTGGAACAACACCATGGATCATTTGAAATGTGGTATTCTCAGTTTTTCCAACTTGATGAATATTAATTTATTCTCTGTCCGTGAGATTTAAAAACACTTGCCCCCCCACACATTTCTGTTCAGTGTGTGTGTGTGTGTGTGTGTGTGTGTGTGTGTGTGTGTGTGTGTGTGTGTGTGTGTGTGTGTGTGTGTGTGTGTGTGCGTGTGTATTTTGTGAAACTTTCCGACTGTAGATACTATCTGAAGGCTTTGGCTTTGTAGATCAGAGGTATTGGACACTCAATTTACAATTTAGGCCTTCAGTTTTGATTGATTGAATTCTTTACTAATACTGTAGGTTTGTTAACAGTACAGGTAGTACGGTCAATGGTTATGCTAAAAGGATAACACATGAAGGGGGGCTTTTTTGGGGTCCATTGTACTGAATTCACTAGCCTGGGCACCAGCCTGCTACGCTACGTTCAGTGGATTGGTCTTGTCACTACGCTTCTCAGTCTGGCCGGGCTCCATTTGACTCGTATTTCCGACCGTCACCTGTTACGTAGGTGGTAGATTGGATGTTGTTCCAACAAATCAGAGAGTTAGGGTAGCTATACGTCATCAGTCAGCCAAAACTAACTAGTGTATTCGTCCCGCCCTGCACCACAGATCAATCATAAGCCGCGAGTGGTTTCCACTCGTTTTTCGTGTCCCACTTTTCGTGTCCCATGCACCTCCCTTTAGGAGCCTGGCCAGACTGAGAAGCGAAGTGACAAAACCAATCCACTGAACATAGCGTAGCAAGGCTATGAGTTCACGGGTAATACATATAATAGCCCTAAATACAATACAATACAATACAATACAATACAATACATATTGGTAGTAAACTGAGTGGCATCAACAGGTAGGCTATATTTACAGAGAACGTTGGGGCGGGGGGCAGAGGACGCAGCGCCAACTACCAAGGTGTTCACAGAGTTAAACACATCAAAACATCCACCGGCTGTCAGTCAGTCTGTCAGTCTGTCCGTCACATCACACTTTTGCCCTATACTCATATCTGGGCACCGTTGCCCCGATCCATTCCAAACTTTGCACACACACTCCATGGCTGCCAAACCACAACCTCCCCCCCTCATTTCTCACATGCCCCTCTTCTAGCGCCACCATCAGGCTAATTTTAGCAAAACACATTTTTGAACACTGCTTCTACAGATTTTGGCCTAAAATCACCCAAATTGGAAGGCAAATTACAACCTCCGCCCCTGATTTTCTTTAGGGACCATTGTTAGCCGTCTGAATATAATAAAATACATTTACCAAAAATCTGCTTATGTCAGCAGAAAACTACATATATCTACTTTAACTAGAAAATATTGTTCCTTCGAAACAATTGTGGGCTCGCTTCAAGCCAGAAAACAATGGCTATAAAAGTACAAAATGTCAAGATCGCAGGCGGTGCTCTCTTTGACGTTACCGACGTCAAAGATTGGTCCATTTTGTTCCAAAAATGTGTTGTGCAAAAGTTGACCCGCTGGTGGCGCTATAACAGGCCAATGTGAGAAGGGTGGTATCTGTTCCTTGACCTATTGGGAATGTGCTTGCAAGATTTCACGCACATTGCAGTCTGTGTTCATGATTTGAGGTGTTTTTGGCTTTGGCCACTATCGCTGCTTGCAGCTATATTTATTTATTTATTTATTTTGTGTGTGTGTGCACTTCATAGGCACACACACAATAAAGGTCCTTAGATTGTGTGTAGAATGTTTCATGCAAATTGTTAAAAAAAATCCTAACGGGTTTAAGCGTTTCACAAACTGCTCAAAATGATATAGCGCCCCCCTTTGGCCAATTGGAGTAAGATTGGTTTTAGTGATATTTGGACTAACACTCTACATCTTTGCCAAATGCCATGAACATGTTATTTTGCAAGTATGATTTAGAGGCAGAAGAATAATTTGCATAAAACTGCAATATTTATTGAATTATTAAAAAAGCATGTTTCAATTTAAAAAAGAAATCCGATCTGACAGATCTTTAGATATTGGTCCAAAGTTCATGTAAAAAAAGTTTTGTGGACGTGACGCGAAAATTCCAGAATAAAAGCGGGTTTAAGCGTTTTACAAACTGCTCAAAATGGCGGAAAATCTAAGGGCGGAGCTTACTCAACAAAGACACAAATGTCTTCCGCTTGAGTCAAAGCACGCGTGTAAGCAAGTTGCATGTCTTCAAACGAAACGAGTCATGACTTATGCCCGTTTGAAGTTTGAATTTTCAAATGCTTCGTATAGCGCCCCCCTTTGGCTGATTGGAATAAGATTGCATGTATGATTTAGAGGCAGAAGAATAATTTGCATAAAACCGCAATATTTATTGAATTATTAAAAAATAATCTTTCGCTTTAAAAGAAATCCGACCAGACAGTTTGACCGTATTGGTCCAAAGTTCATGAGAAAAAAGCTTTGTGCGCCTAACGCAAAAATCCCAGGAGGAGATTTTTACAGTTTTTCATATAATTCAAAATTCTGGGGGATCTAAAGGTCAGAGGTTAAAAGTCAGAGCGTAACAGTTGTTCGGCATGAGGAGACGCATACGTGTATACAGGTTTCATGGCTGTACTTAAAACAGAGCATGATCTATACCTTCGCACTTTCGAAGGCTTCCTACAGCGCCACCATTTGGCCGATTGCTGTACAAAGTAATAGCACACGTCGCCACTGTAAGCTGAACACATTGATGTTTTTATTTTCATTTTCTGTCGAAGTATACAGGAGTAGAAAGGTGCCAAAATATTGAGGAGAACTGTCTGACTGACCTACTAGATAAATAAACTAGAAGAGAAAATGTCTAAGAAATTTTAAGTGTGCCTGCAGCTCGCTAAGTCTGTGCAACCTTGTGTAGCGGTTGGTGTTAGCATTAGCGTTATTTCATTTGACGCAACCCGCGTGTCTGTATGACAAACGGTTCACGAGATCAAGGGTCACTTCCTGTTTGGTGAGGGGCACTTCCTGTTTGGCGAAATAGGCCCCAATTAAGGTCATGGACGATTAATGAATTAAAGCTGCAAGCAGCGATGACCAGGCCCTCGCAGCTCTACCCACGTCACAAGGCCAGCAGCCAATCAGAAACCAAACAGGAAGTCAGCAATTTCGACTAATTAGTGGCGTTTTGGAGCATTTTTGGCCGTTATCACGGGTCGCACTTTAACGACAGTTTTTTGAGAAAAAATTGTTTTGAGAAAAAAAATTTGAGAAAAAAACTTTTTTGAGAAAAAGAAATTTTGAAAAAAAAATTGAGAAAAAAAAATCTTGAGAAAAAAAAATGTGAGAAAAAAAAATGTTGAGAAAAAAATAATTTTGAGAAAACAATTTTGAGAAAAACATTTTTTGAGAAAAAAATAATTTTGAGAAAAAAAAAATTGAGAAAAAAATTGAGAAAAAAAAATTTTTGAGAAAAAAAAATTTTTGAGAAAAAAAAATTGAGAAAAAAAAATTGAGAAAAAAAATTTGAGAAAAAAAAATTGAGAAAAAAAAAATTTGAGAAAAAAAAATTTTGAGAAAAAAAAAATGTTGAGAAAAAAAATTTTTGAGAAAAAAAAATTTGAGAAAAAAAAATTTGAGAAAAAAATTTTTTGAGAAAAAAAAAAATTGAGAAAAAAAATTTGAGAAAAAAAAATTTGAGAAAAAAAAATTTGAGAAAAAAAAATTTGAGAAAAAAAAAATTGAGAAAAAAAAATTGAGAAAAAAAGAAAAGGTATGACACCAGCCGCAAGTCTGTACGACAAACGGTTCATGAGTTATAGAGGCACTTCCTGTTTGGTGAAGGGCACTTCCTGTTAAAGAGGGGGCGAGGCTTAATCAATTACAGCTCATCCCTATTGGTCGGAAAAAGACCAAAGTTGTGTGAGCATTTTACATTTTAAATGACGTTGCTAGGCAAAAGTATGGCAGAGTTATGTGGCGCCAAAGTTTCTGGGTTTTTTTCAGAGTCCCCCATTCAAAGTCAATGGAGTTTTTGGGCGTTGTTTTTTGCGAATTACATCGCAATCGTATAGTGGATCGGAAAGAAAAGTAATAGCACACCATTCCCGGCCGAGCCGCACATTTTGATGTATATATTGCAGGGGTGGCGTAAATCGTGCGGCAGTTATTACGTGCCGAAGTTTCCCCCATTCTAAGTCAATGGGGTTTTTTGGCGTCGTTTTTTGCGAATTACGTCGCAATGGTAACGCGGATCGGAAAGAAAAGTAATAGCACACCATTCCCGGCCGAGCCGCACGTTTTGATGTATATATTGCGGCGGTGGCGTAAATTGTGCGGCAGTTATTACGTGCAGAAATTCGTGGCGAAAGACTTAATTAAGTATGGCGGATTACAATAAGTGTTTTGCTATTGCATAGCAGGCACACTTAATAATGACAATATCTAAAGTGTGCTCGCCTTACAGGTGAGCCCACAAATACTGTTCCTACGAAACAGTGTGGGCTCGCATGTAACACCATGTATGGGCACAAAGATCTACCCTTTGGCTGCACCTCATTGGCTAAGGGCCCTGCCGGTACAAAGGCAGTGTCTTACATCATTTTGAGGAGAACTTGATTGACATATTACGTCATTTTGAGGAGAACTTGACTGATAGATTTCCGACTTATTTCCGATTGGAAATGCATTGGATGCTTAAAGTTAAATATTTCAAAAACTACAAAAGATTTCATGTGGGTGTTGTTATTTATCTCAGGTCGCACTTGTTGGTGGTGATGTCACCAAGAACGCTGCTACCTCATTGGCTAAACCTTGTACTGTCGGCCAGTTTTGAGGAGAATAACCTTACTATATAAATATTTGGGAGAACATACTGGTCTCGCTTTCAGCGGGCCCACAATTAAAGAGAATTAGATCACAATATATTAAAGGTCATTAGTGCTATGGTTATTCTGATATTCCTTGTGTTACAGCAGATCAGTGGTCCAAGGTACAGCAACACCATCTCATACTGTATGTTGTCGTTTAAATGGCCTGTCTTGGTTTAAAGCCCACTCACCACGACAAGGTTCAGGCCGAGAGTGGGGCACACACGGGGGAGAGGGGACACAGGACAGAACACATGGGGAGGGGTGACAAGACAAGACAAACTCTGGCGAGACATGAAACAGATATGTATACAACATGGTTACAATAAGATACATATTTACACATATCCATCCAAACATTCATGTACATGAGATTTCAAGGAAGGTGCATGAGACAAACAATAAAAACAATTAACTTAAGTGGCTGTCTCACAGATGAGGCACATCTTGTCAAAGGATCTTTCCAGTGTGGTTTGTCTTTGTATTATCCTGCACACATCTGACACGCCCCTTTGCATCAGGTATCATCTGTGTGACTACTCTGTCTCTTCCAAAACAAGTCAGCAAGACACTTCACTTGCTTCCAACTTTAGCGTGCATCCTTTGTGAACATTCCAAGCGGCATGACAGTCTGTTCCTTCATTAGCAATAGTTAGAAGTCAATGGCTCAAGATCTGTTGGATGATCTGATGACTTGGTAAGTGGTCTGCCATTTAATATTGATTCCACTACGCAAAACAATGTTCATAAACGTTCATTGTCGATGCTTTGCTCCTTCAGAACATACTATTATTTTCCTCTCAGAACAAATCTGTCTCTCCCAGATCCCTCCAAAGTGATACCTGGCAGGTGGATTGAACACAGAAGAGCTGGCAGGAGGATTGAATAGCCACTGTATTGCTTTTTGCATCATGAGTGTGTCCCGGATCTTCTGCTGGTTCCACTGATGAAGGGTTTCTCGCAGCTCACACTCGGTATTGATTAGTTTGATTATCAGAAAGCATGATGGATACTTACCTTGTCTGCACAGAAAGTGACGGATAGCGTTCAGGCAAGAATCAGTGTGCAATGTGTGCACTACTTCCAGATGTCCTGCTCTGGCCGAGAGGCATGTCAAAAGAACTCTGCACCCTTTCACAGTACCGTGACGCTGCTTCACATCTAACGGTCCAAAATAGTCCACCTCCATGTTTGTGAACGGTGACATGCAGGTAATAATGTGTCTTGAGGTATGTTTGCCATATTCAATCCTAGTGCCTTGCCTTTGATTATTCTCCAGGTAATATATCCTGGTTGCCGGAACCTCCTCACTACAGAGTTTGCTGAGGGGGACATATATCTCTGACACAGTTGTGAGAGCATTATAGTTAGTTCCTTACCTAAAGTCTGATTTTCTCATGGATGTCTTGCAGAATCAGCATTGTGATGTGCAAGTCTTTCGGAATGATAGCTGGATGCTTTCTATGTTGGCATGGCATATGCATGGAGACGGTCTCCAAGAGGCAGAAGAATAATTTGCATAAAACTGCAATATTTATTGAATTATTAAAAAAGCATGTTTCAATTTAAAAAAGAAATCCGATCTGACAGATCTTTAGATATTGGTCCAAAGTTCATGTAAAAAAAGTTTTGTGGACGTGACGCGAAAATTCCAGAATAAAAGCGGGTTTAAGCGTTTTACAAACTGCTCAAAATGGCGGAAAATCTAAGGGCGGAGCTTACTCAACAAAGACACAGATGTCTTCCGCTTGAGTCAAAGCACGCGTGTAAGCAAGTTGCATGTCTTCAAACGAAAGAGCCTTTAAGGACTTTAAGGACTATTCCGGAGTGCTGGTGTTCTCTTTTGAGACTGTTCTTGTAAAGTTACGTTTCCCGACCGTGCACCCGGTAAGAAGCTTAATATTGTTGAAACGGGTTGGAGTCGTGCGCGCACCTCTTCTTCAAACATGTTGTTACCCGAGCGACGCACCTCCCGTGGTATGGTATGCTGCTGCAGCTTCACCATGATGTACCAGGCGATCGACAAAGCCAGATGAGACGCGGCGTGGTTCTGCAACACAACGTCACCGACTACTCCTGATCCGAAGAGATTACTGTCTCCGAATGACACTTCTCAACCGATAGAGGATGTAGAGCCGTCGTCGACGCTAAAACGGTCAACACCTTCAACATTGTGCAACCGAGACTCGAACCTCAGGTCTCCCTCTACAGCAAAAACAAACCTTGACAAGTCTGGTTCGAAAGAACTGAAGCATAAGTGAAGTATTGAGACTGGTTGGAAGAGACTTGGGGTGACATCTAAGAATCACAACATGCCTGGTTCGTCTGGTGAAGATTTAATCGTTTGTATATATGAAACTTTGTGAGCTCTCAAATATCCAGGCTTATTGCCTTACTCATTATGGAAAAGCTAAGAAGAATGAAGACCCAAGGAGTAGACTTCATTATGGCCTTTTATAGATATTTGTATGTCTTGCAGCCTAATAATAATAATGACGATATACTATGAGTTTTCTATTTTGCCCTACAGGCTGGTTAAACTTGAATTGTTTTTTCTATAGATATTGTGACGAGGACTCTTAAACGTTTATTCTGGTTTGGCTATTTTTGTCCCTTTGTCTAAGAATGTAGCTTTTGACAACCTTGTGAGAGGATGGACTTAAATGGAGTATTGAGAAGAAAGTGATTTTAAGACTTACCTTTTAACTTTTAAACACGTAAAAAGCCTAACCTTATGTTTTCAAGTTTCGGTTTGTCTTTACCTGTCTTCCCTTCAAAAAATATGTATCTGTTTTTTGCTATTATAGCATTCTTTATCCCTTATAATCTGACTTCTTTGTTCTTTCGTTGTAATACTTATAGTTTGTGGAATGACTTCTTCTTGAATTTTTAATTATTTAGTTTACCCTAGACAGCACAGCAGTAATCGATGGGACTAGGTTTCGACATATGAAATACTACCGTTTTTTCCTGAACTTTTGTATCTCTAGTGTGTATATAGTTTTGTTTGGCCTTGATTAAGTGTATTTACGAGTACCACATCATGCCTCTCTCTGTTACGATCCCTACCTAAGTGTGAATATTGAATTAATTATGTAGACCCCTATATTAGAACAGACTCAGACTCAATGTATTTAATTAGACTTATTAGAATTTTGTCTTTCTTATGTGTAGTAGACGTTTTTCTTGTGAGCTATGAATTGCCTTTGCCTTGTTATTTTACAATGTTGGTGGGGATTTGTTGGCTACTCGGACGAAGGAAGTTGTTGCTCCTAGGACACTATAAAATGTGACACTTCCCTTGGCCCAGTATACAACGCTGATGAAGGCGTAACGCCGAAACGCGTTTGTTGTTTGCTGGCTGCTTTGCAGCATTACCTGCCGACCTTATTATGAAATAAAAAAAGAGCCTTTAAGGACTATTCCGGAGTGCTGGTGTTCTCTTTTGAGACTGTTCTTCAAACGAAACGAGTCATGACTTATGCCCGTTTGAAGTTTGAATTTTCAAATGCTTCGTATAGCGCCCCCCTTTGGCTGATTGGAATAAGATTGCATGTATGATTTAGAGGCAGAAGAATAATTTGCATAAAACCGCAATATTTATTGAATTATTAAAAAATAATCTTTCGCTTTAAAAGAAATCTGACCAGACAGTTTGACCGTATTGGTCCAAAGTTCATGAGAAAAAAGCTTTGTGCGCCTAACGCAAAAATCCCAGGAGGAGATAGATTTTTACAGTTTTTCATATAATTCAAAATTCTGGGGGATCTAAAGGTCAGAGGTTAAAAGTCAGAGCGTAACAGTTGTTCGGCATGAGGAGACGCATACGTGTATACAGGTTTCATGGCTGTACTTAAAACAGAGCATGATCTATACCTTCGCACTTTCGAAGGCTTCCTACAGCGCCACCATTTGGCCGATTGCTGTACAAAGTAATAGCACACGTCGCCACTGTAAGCTGAACACATTGATGTTTTTATTTTCATTTTCTGTCGAAGTATACAGGAGTAGAAAGGTGCCAAAATATTGAGGAGAACTGTCTGTCTGACTGACCTACTAGATAAATAAATAATGACAATATCTAAAGTGTGCTCGCCTTACAGGTGAGCCCACAAATACTGTTCCTACGAAACAGTGTGGGCTCGCATGTAACACCATGTATGGGCACAAAGATCTACCCTTTGGCTGCACCTCATTGGCTAAGGGCCCTGCCGGTACAAAGGCAGTGTCTTACATCATTTTGAGGAGAACTTGATTGACATATTACGTCATTTTGAGGAGAACTTGACTGATAGATTTCCGACTTATTTCCGATTGGAAATGCATTGGATGCTTAAAGTTAAATATTTCAAAAACTACAAAAGATTTCATGTGGGTGTTGTTATTTATCTCAGGTCGCACTTGTTGGTGGTGATGTCACCAAGAACGCTGCTACCTCATTGGCTAAACCTTGTACTGTCGGCCAGTTTTGAGGAGAATAACCTTACTATATAAATATATATACCTAACCCTAACCCTAACCCGAACCCTCTTGGTGCACAGTCAGATGGATTTTCGGAGGTAATGACGTGTTACATCGTGCAGTGAAGAAGCTTGGGAGCTCTATTGGGTCAAACATCCTCTAGAAGCCCATTGGCTCTGTGTCTCTACATTTGCTGATGTTTGGCTGAAACACAAATCCTTGTGTTGGCAGTTGAAGTCTCCTGCATAGATGGCAGGTGCAGGTACCAGTGGGAGTGGCGAGTTCACATTGTCATGTGTCTTCTACAGACCATCTTCATCCACCTCCTTCTAAGACCTCATGGAACGAGGAGTTAGGAGGTGTTAGGAGGTGGTGTTAGAAAGAGGTGTTAGGAGGGGGTGGTGTTAGAAGGAGGTGGTGTTAGAAAGAGGTGTTAGAAGGAGGTGGTTTTAGAAAGAGGGGTTAGAAGGTGGTTGTGGAAGGTGATCTGTAGAAGACACATGACAATGACAAGTTCAGCCAAACATCAGCAAATGTAGAGAAAACAAAATAACAGCATTATCTATTCAATCTTCTTTTGCGTAACGTCAGAGGTCCAACTCTGTGTTGCATAGCCATGCCCGCATCTCAGGTCCTAGGTTGATGAGGCTTGCTTCCAAGGGTGGTCTGTATAAGGGGCATGTGGTGATTATATGGTCGGCAGTTTGCTCAGGGTCTCCGCACTCGCATGCCGCACTCTCCGCCAGGCCCCACTTCATTGATGTTTTAAAGCGACCAACCCCAGTTTGTAGGCAGTTCAGTGTGGTTCATTTCCGGCGTGGTGTGATTCCCCTGTCCAACCATTCAGGAGCTTGTGTGTCGTTGACTTGCCAGTCATCTTCCCAGATGTTGGCCCTTGCTTCTTCTTTGATTGTCTGGAGGGCAGGACTGTCTGCATAAAACTGAGCCTGCGTGGGGGGGCTACCTGGTAATGCAAGGCGTGTATAATACCCCTCTCCTGTGTTCTTCCTTCATCTTGAGCAATATGCATTCTTCTGATGTGTGGGGGAGAGATGCCAGCTATTCCCAACCGGCCCTTCTTCACACAAAATGCAAAAAAAGAAAGAAAATAAATGAATAATTTGTTCAAATTGCATGGAGGGTTGAATTCATAAGGCCGGATGACTCTTGAGGTCTTCCAAGTCCACTGTATGTGCAATGTATTCTTCCAGACTTCCTCAACCTTGAGGTTTGAGATCCATACCGTCTCTGTCGGATATCTATGGACATGTTCATTCCTGTAGGTCATTCAGGGGTCAAAGCAGTAGGGATCCATGGCCAAAGAGGAATATATGCCAGTAAAGCATTGTTTGATATTATTTGCGATTTGAGATTAACATAAAGCCAGTAGGTCAGTCAGGGGGTCAAACGTATTCGCTGACAGCTTCCACAGGTGGTTCTTCTTCGACTTTGAGTTTTAGTCATGGCATGGCTTACGATTCAAAGCAGTAGGGATCTATGGCCAAAGAGGAATACATGCTAGTAAATTATTGTTTAATATTATTTGTGATTTGAGGTTAACATAAAGCCAGGTCATCTTCAATTCAATTCAATTTGCACTTGTCAGGTCAATTTGGCCAGCTCAGGATATTCAATAAGTGAGAAGGCATCAGTCTTCTTGATGCAGTCAGATTAATTATCTGAGATGCCAACATATTCCCTTTGCTGACGGCATATGCCAGGTCTGGGTTGGTGTGGGTGTTACATTGTGCAGTGAAGAAGCTTGGGGGCTCTTTTGTGTCAAACAACAGCCGCTAGAAGCCCATGGGCTCTGTATCTCTACATTTGATGTTTAGCTGTAACCCCAATCCTTGTGTTAGCAGTTGAAGTGCCCTGCATAGATGGCAGGTGCAGGTACCAGTGAGAGTGGCGAGTTCACATTGTCATGCGTTTTCTACAGATCAGCTTCCACCACAACCACTAAGACCTCATGGAAAGAGGTGGTGTTAGGAGGTGGTGTTAGAAGGTGGTGTTAAGGAGGTGGTGTTAGAAAGAGGTGTTCGAAGGAGGTGTTAGAAGATTTGGGGTTAGAAAGAGGTGTTAGAAAGAGGTGGTGGAAGCTGATCTGGAGAAGACACATGCCAATGTGAACTCCCCACTCCCTCTGGTACCTGCACCTACCATCTATGCAGGGAACTTCAACCGTTAACACAAGGATTGGGGTTACAGCTAAACATCAAATGTAGAGAAACAGAGCCCATGGGCCTCTAGAGGCTGTTGTTTGAACCAAAAGAGCCCCCAAGCTTCTTCACTGCACAATGTAACACCCATACCAAAGAGTAATATATGCCAGTAAAGCGCTGTTTGATATTATTTGCGATTTAAGCTTCTCTTCTTCTTTCGTGTATCATCCTCAAATGTCCAACTCAGTATTGTGTAGCCACGCCCTTGTCTCTGGTCCCACTTGGAAGAGGCCGGCCTCAGAAGGTGGTCTGTACAAGGGGCAGGTGTTAATTATGTGCTTTGCAGACTGCTCAGGCTCGCCACAGTTGCATGCTGCACTGTCTGCCAAGCGCCACTTCTTCACAGCTGATTTGAAGCAGCCGACTCCAGTGCGCAGGCAGTTCAATAGAGTCCATTGCCGGTGTGGTAGGTACTCTCCTTCAACGCCTGCTCCCGGATCCCAGATGTAGTGGTGATGATGTGGACAAGTCCTCCAGGATGGAGTGAAGCAGCTCTTGTGCAGCCTTGTTGTAAAGGTGGCAGGACTTGTCTGTTTGGAGGCTTTGTATCCACTTTAGTGTTGTGCAGGATATGCCAGTTGTGTATCTGGGCTTTCCTTGCCAGCGTGAGGGTAGCGTCCTCTCGTCTGAGGTGGCAATTCCTGCAAGGACTGGCAGGTAGGACACAGGAGTAGGCTTCAGGCGGCCAGTTATGGTTCAGAGAGAGTTGTTGATTACAGTGTCAACCTTTTTGACATGTGGGATTTAAGCTTAACATAAAGCCAGTCCAAGGTCTGTTGTGCCAAATGCATTGCAGGAGTCAAATTGGATTTGATTACGGGTTTGAAAGATGGAATGAAGATGGTTCTTCTTCGACTTTGAGTTCTAGTCATCTCATGGCTTAAGAGGCAAAGCAGTAGGGGTCTAACTTCACCTCCATCTTGGTTGTTGTTCTCATAAGCCCATGATGTTCTCTGGGCATTGAAGTCGCAGATGCTGATGTGAAATTTCCTCTTGCATCTTTCTGGTAGTTCTGTGTACAGAAAGGGGGTTGCGGGTGATGTGAGAGATTTGGGAGGGCAACCGTGATGGTTTCCATGTGCACTTCCATAGTTTGAGTCCAGACTTCCTCAAGCTTGAGGTTTGGTTTGCCGAGAACAGCTGATCCATACCGTCTCTGTTGGATATCTATGGCCATTGTCATTCCAGTAGGTCATTCAGGGGTCAAACGTTTTCGCTGACGGCTTCCACAGATGGTTCTTCTTCGACTTCGAGTTCTAGTCATCTTATGGCTTACGATGCAAAGCAGTAGGGATCAATGACCAGAGATGAATATATGCCAGTAAAGCATTGTTTGATATTATTTGCGATTTGAGGTTTAACAAAGCCAGTCCAATGTCTGCTGTGCCAAATGACACTGCAGGAGTCAAATTGGATTTGATTACAGGTTTGAAAGATGACAGGATCTTACTGCATACTCCAGACAAGACTTACTTATGAATGAACCCGTCATGCAAATTGATTCCTGAAAGAGAAATCTCATGGATACCCCCCACCCCCAATCAACACCAACAAACAACTAATTTAGAAAGCAACACATTTGCACTGCTTTTCATATCAAATAAAAGCTGCACAATGCACTGCTTTCCTCAGCTTCAGCTAGACAAATTTTGAACGCAATTGCGCAGTTGCACAACCATAAAACATTGTTCACTAAGTAATGGAGGCCTAAAATGACTAAAATGCCACTTACACAGTTGCGCAATGGCTGGTAGGTGAGGGCTAACAGTTAAATTACCTCAGCTACACAAATTATTTCCTTTGCTGACACGGCCTAGGCCAGGTCTGGATTGGTATGGGTGTTACATTGTGCTGTGAAGAAGCTTGGGGGCTCTTTTGGGTCAAACAACAGCCGCTAGATGCCCATGGTTTCTGTTTCTCTACATTTGATGTTTAGCTGTGACCCCAATCCTTGTGTTAGCAGTTGAAGTCCCCTGCCTAGATGGCAAGTGCAGGTACCAGTGGGAGCGGCAGGTCACATTGTCATGTGTCTTCTACAGACCATCTTCCACCACCACCACTAAGACCTCATGGAAAGAGGTGGTGTTAGAAGGTGGTGTTAGAAGGTGGTGTTAGAAAGAGTGGTTAGAAGGAGTTGGGATTAGAAAGAGGTGTTAGAAGGAGGTGTTAGAAGGAGGTGGTGGAAGCCGATCTGTTGAAGACATGACAATGTGAACTCGCCACTCCCACTCGTACCTGCACCTGCCATCTATGCAGGGAACTTCAACTGCAAACAAAAGGATTGTGGTTACAGCTAAACATCAAATGTAGAGAAACAGAGCCCATGGGCCTCTAGCGGCTGTTGTTTGTCCCAGAAGAGCCACACAAGCTTCTTCACTGCACAATGTAACACCCATACCAAAGAGTAATATTATGCCAGTAAAGCATTATTTGATATTGATATATTGATATGTTTATATGATGCCAATGTAATGGAGGCCTAAAATGACTAAAATGCCTCTTGCACAGGCTGGTAGGTGAGGGCTAACACTTAAATTCCCTCAGCTACACAAATTTAGAATGCATTTGCACAGTTGAGCAAACGCAAAAGCAATGGAAGCCTAAAATGACTAAACTGCCTCTTGCACAGTTGCGCAATGGCTGGTAGCTGAGGGCTAACCGTTAAATATAATGTACTTTTAAAAAAGACCCGTCTTCCATTTGTTAAAATTGCATGACGGGTTGAATTCATAGGGCCGGATGATTCTTGAGGTCTTCTAAGTACACTGTATGTATGTATGTACAATGTATTCTTCCAGACGGCGTCATGCAATTCTGCAAGATCAAAAAGGCCAACAAGCGGCAATCCTATGCATAGAGTTATAAGAAGAATAGAGAGGACACAATTATATTCTATAAGCGCGAGGAGGCGACGCCGGGTCCCGTCGTTGTCCACTACGGAGGCGGCCGCGGGGAGAGGCTGGTCGAGAGCCTTGCGAGAAACGTCAATTCAGACGTCATAATTGTGACAGCCCTAAATAGGGGTCCTACCAAGAGCCGTGTTCAGAAGAAACCCCCGGCGGGCACCAAGGTCAACGGGCACGAAACCACCGAAGGGCATCCTCGGGTGTTCTCTGGGCATTGAAGTCGCAGATGCTGATGTGAAATTTCCTCTTGCATCTTTCTGGTAGTTCTGTGTACAGAAAGGGGGTTGCGGGTGATGTGAGAGATTTGGGAGGGCAACCGTGATGGTTTCCATGTGCACTTCCATAGTTTGAGTCCAGACTTCCTCAAGCTTGAGGTTTGGTTTGCCGAGAACAGCTGATCCATACCGTCTCTGTCGGATATCTATGGCCATTGTCATTCCAGTAGGTCATTCAGGGGTCAAACGTTTTCGCTGACGGCTTCCAAAGATGGTTCTTCTTCGACTTCGAGTTCTAGTCATCTTATGGCTTACGATGCAAAGCAGTAGGGATCAATGACCAGAGATGAATATATGCCAGTAAAGCATTGTTTGATATTATTTGCGATTTGAGGTTTAACAAAGCCAGTCCAATGTCTGCTGTGCCAAATGACACTGCAGGAGTCAAATTGGATTTGATTACAGGTTTGAAAGATGACAGGATCTTACTGCATACTCCAGACAAGACTTACTTATGAATGAACCCGTCATGCAAATTGATTCCTGAAAGAGAAATCTCATGGATACCCCCCACCCCCAATCAACACCAACAAACAACTAATTTAGAAAGCAACACATTTGCACTGCTTTTCATATCAAATAAAAGCTGCACAACGCACTGCTTTCCTCAGCTTCAGCTAGACAAATTTTGAACGCAATTGCGCAGTTGCACAACCGCAAAACATTGTTCACTAAGTAATGGAGGCCTAAAATGCCACTTACACAGTTGCGCAATGGCTGGTAGGTGAGGGCTAACAGTTAAATTACCTCAGCTACACAAATTATTTCCTTTGCTGACACGGCATAGGCCAGGTCTGGATTGGTATGGGTGTTACATTGTGCTGTGAAGAAGCTTGGGGGCTCTTTTGGGTCAAACAACAGCCGCTAGATGCCCATGGTCTCTGTTTCTCTACATTTGATGTTTAGCTGTGACCCCAATCCTTGTGTTAGCAGTTGAAGTCCCCTGCCTTGATGGCAAGTGCAGGTACCAGTGGGAGTGGCAGGTCACATTGTCATGTGTCTTCTACAGACCATCTTCCACCACCACCACTAAGACCTCATGGAAAGAGGTGGTGTTAGAAGGTGGTGTTAGAAGGTGGTGTTAGAAAGAGTGGTTAGAAGGAGTTGGGATTAGAAAGAGGTGTTAGAAGGAGGTGTTAGAAGGAGGTGGTGGAAGCCGATCTGTTGAAGACATGACAATGTGAACTCGCCACTCCCACTCGTACCTGCACCTGCCATCTATGCAGGGAACTTCAACTGCAAACACAAGGATTGTGGTTACAGCTAAACATCAAATGTAGAGAAACAGAGCCCATGGGCCTCTAGCGGCTGTTGTTTGTCCCAGAAGAGCCACACAAGCTTCTTCACTGCACAATGTAACACCCATACCAAAGAGTAATATTATGCCAGTAAAGCATTATTTGATATTGATATATTGATATGTTTATATGATGCCAATGTAATGGAGGCCTAAAATGACTAAAATGCCTCTTGCACAGGCTGGTAGGTGAGGGCTAACACTTAAATTCCCTCAGCTACACAAATTTAGAATGCATTTGCACAGTTGAGCAAACGCAAAAGCAATGGAAGCCTAAAATGACTAAACTGCCTCTTGCACAGTTGCGCAATGGCTGGTAGCTGAGGGCTAACCGTTAAATATAATGTACTTTTAAAAAAGACCCGTCTTCCATTTGTTAAAATTGCATGACGGGTTGAATTCATAGGGCCGGATGATTCTTGAGGTCTTCTAAGTACACTGTATGTATGTATGTACAATGTATTCTTCCAGACGGCGTCATGCAATTCTGCAAGATCAAAAAGGCCAACAAGCGGCAATCCTATGCATAGAGTTATAAGAAGAATAGAGAGGACACAATTATATTCTATAAGCGCGAGGAGGCGACGCCGGGTCCCGTCGTTGTCCACTACGGAGGCGGCCGCGGGGAGAGGCTGGTCGAGAGCCTTGCGAGAAACGTCAATTCAGACGTCATAATTGTGACAGCCCTAAATAGGGGTCCTACCAAGAGCCGTGTTCAGAAGAAACCCCCGGCGGGCACCAAGGTCAACGGGCACGAAACCACCGAAGGGCATCCTCGGGTGTTCTCTGGGCATTGAAGTCGCAGATGCTGATGTGAAATTTCCTCTTGCATCTTTCTGGTAGTTCTGTGTACAGAAAGGGGGTTGCGGGTGATGTGAGAGATTTGGGAGGGCAACCGTGATGGTTTCCATGTGCACTTCCATAGTTTGAGTCCAGACTTCCTCAAGCTTGAGGTTTGGTTTGCCGAGAACAGCTGATCCATACCGTCTCTGTCGGATATCTATGGCCATTGTCATTCCAGTAGGTCATTCAGGGGTCAAACGTTTTCGCTGACGGCTTCCTAAGATGGTTCTTCTTCGACTTCGAGTTCTAGTCATCTTATGGCTTACGATGCAAAGCAGTAGGGATCAATGACCAGAGATGAATATATGCCAGTAAAGCATTGTTTGATATTATTTGCGATTTGAGGTTTAACAAAGCCAGTCCAATGTCTGCTGTGCCAAATGACACTGCAGGAGTCAAATTGGATTTGATTACAGGTTTGAAAGATGACAGGATCTTACTGCATACTCCAGACAAGACTTACTTATGAATGAACCCGTCATGCAAATTGATTCCTGAAAGAGAAATCTCATGGATACCCCCCACCCCCAATCAACACCAACAAACAACTAATTTAGAAAGCAACACATTTGCACTGCTTTTCATATCAAATAAAAGCTGCACAACGCACTGCTTTCCTCAGCTTCAGCTAGACAAATTTTGAACGCAATTGCGCAGTTGCACAACCGCAAAACATTGTTCACTAAGTAATGGAGGCCTAAAATGACTAAAATGCCACTTACACTGTTGCGCAATGGCTGGTAGGTGAGGGCTAACAGTTAAATTACCTCAGCTACACAAATTATTTCCTTTGCTGACACGGCATAGGCCAGGTCTGGATTGGTATGGGTGTTACATTGTGCTGTGAAGAAGCTTGGGGGCTCTTTTGGGTCAAACAACAGCCGCTAGATGCCCATGGTCTCTGTTTCTCTACATTTGATGTTTAGCTGTGACCCCAATCCTTGTGTTAGCAGTTGAAGTCCCCTGCCTTGATGGCAAGTGCAGGTACCAGTGGGAGTGGCAGGTCACATTGTCATGTGTCTTCTACAGACCATCTTCCACCACCACCACTAAGACCTCATGGAAAGAGGTGGTGTTAGAAGGTGGTGTTAGAAGGTGGTGTTAGAAAGAGTGGTTAGAAGGAGTTGGGATTAGAAAGAGGTGTTAGAAGGAGGTGTTAGAAGGAGGTGGTGGAAGCCGATCTGTTGAAGACATGACAATGTGAACTCGCCCACTCCCACTCGTACCTGCACCTGCCATCTATGCAGGGAACTTCAACTGCAAACACAAGGATTGTGGTTACAGCTAAACATCAAATGTAGAGAAACAGAGCCCATGGGCCTCTAGCGGCTGTTGTTTGTCCCAGAAGAGCCACACAAGCTTCTTCACTGCACAATGTAACACCCATACCAAAGAGTAATATTATGCCAGTAAAGCATTATTTGATATTGATATATTGATATGTTTATATGATGCCAATGTAATGGAGGCCTAAAATGACTAAAATGCCTCTTGCACAGGCTGGTAGGTGAGGGCTAACACTTAAATTCCCTCAGCTACACAAATTTAGAATGCATTTGCACAGTTGAGCAAACGCAAAAGCAATGGAAGCCTAAAATGACTAAACTGCCTCTTGCACAGTTGCGCAATGGCTGGTAGCTGAGGGCTAACCGTTAAATATAATGTACTTTTAAAAAAGACCCGTCTTCCATTTGTTAAAATTGCATGACGGGTTGAATTCATAGGGCCGGATGATTCTTGAGGTCTTCTAAGTACACTGTATGTATGTATGTACAATGTATTCTTCCAGACGGCGTCATGCAATTCTGCAAGATCAAAAAGGCCAACAAGCGGCAATCCTATGCATAGAGTTATAAGAAGAATAGAGAGGACACAATTATATTCTATAAGCGCGAGGAGGCGACGCCGGGTCCCGTCGTTGTCCACTACGGAGGCGGCCGCGGGGAGAGGCTGGTCGAGAGCCTTGCGAGAAACGTCAATTCAGACGTCATAATTGTGACAGCCCTAAATAGGGGTCCTACCAAGAGCCGTGTTCAGAAGAAACCCCCGGCGGGCACCAAGGTCAACGGGCACGAAACCACCGAAGGGCATCCTCGGGTGTTCTCTGGGCATTGAAGTCGCAGATGCTGATGTGAAATTTCCTCTTGCATCTTTCTGGTAGTTCTGTGTACAGAAAGGGGGTTGCGGGTGATGTGAGAGATTTGGGAGGGCAACCGTGATGGTTTCCATGTGCACTTCCATAGTTTGAGTCCAGACTTCCTCAAGCTTGAGGTTTGGTTTGCCGAGAACAGCTGATCCATACCGTCTGTCGGATATCTATGGCCATTGTCATTCCAGTAGGTCATTCAGGGGTCAAACGTTTTCGCTGACGGCTTCCAAAGATGGTTCTTCTTCGACTTCGAGTTCTAGTCATCTTATGGCTTACGATGCAAAGCAGTAGGGATCAATGACCAGAGATGAATATATGCCAGTAAAGCAGTGTTTGATATTATTTGCGATTTGAGGTTTAACAAAGCCAGTCCAATGTCTGCTGTGCCAAATGACACTGCAGGAGTCAAATTGGATTTGATTACAGGTTTGAAAGATGACAGGATCTTACTGCATACTCCAGACAAGACTTACTTATGAATGAACCCGTCATGCAAATTGATTGTGCTGTGAAGAAGCTTGGGGGCTCTTTTGGGTCAAACAACAGCCGCTAGATGCCCATGGTCTCTGTTTCTCTACATTTGATGTTTAGCTGTGACCCCAATCCTTGTGTTAGCAGTTGAAGTCCCCTGCCTTGATGGCAAGTGCAGGTACCAGTGGGAGTGGCAGGTCACATTGTCATGTGTCTTCTACAGACCATCTTCCACCACCACCACTAAGACCTCATGGAAAGAGGTGGTGTTAGAAGGTGGTGTTAGAAGGTGGTGTTAGAAAGAGTGGTTAGAAGGAGTTGGGATTAGAAAGAGGTGTTAGAAGGAGGTGTTAGAAGGAGGTGGTGGAAGCCGATCTGTTGAAGACATGACAATGTGAACTCGCCCACTCCCACTCGTACCTGCACCTGCCATCTATGCAGGGAACTTCAACTGCAAACACAAGGATTGTGGTTACAGCTAAACATCAAATGTAGAGAAACAGAGCCCATGGGCCTCTAGCGGCTGTTGTTTGTCCCAGAAGAGCCACACAAGCTTCTTCACTGCACAATGTAACACCCATACCAAAGAGTAATATTATGCCAGTAAAGCATTATTTTATATTGATATATTGATATGTTTATATGATGCCAATGTAATGGAGGCCTAAAATGACTAAAATGCCTCTTGCACAGGCTGGTAGGTGAGGGCTAACACTTAAATTCCCTCAGCTACACAAATTTAGAATGCATTTGCACAGTTGAGCAAACGCAAAAGCAATGGAAGCCTAAAATGACTAAACTGCCTCTTGCACAGTTGCGCAATGGCTGGTAGCTGAGGGCTAACCGTTAAATATAATGTACTTTTAAAAAAGACCCGTCTTCCATTTGTTAAAATTGCATGACGGGTTGAATTCATAGGGCCGGATGATTCTTGAGGTCTTCTAAGTACACTGTATGTATGTATGTACAATGTATTCTTCCAGACGGCGTCATGCAATTCTGCAAGATCAAAAAGGCCAACAAGCGGCAATCCTATGCATAGAGTTATAAGAAGAATAGAGAGGACACAATTATATTCTATAAGCGCGAGGAGGCGACGCCGGGTCCCGTCGTTGTCCACTACGGAGGCGGCCGCGGGGAGAGGCTGGTCGAGAGCCTTGCGAGAAACGTCAATTCAGACGTCATAATTGTGACAGCCCTAAATAGGGGTCCTACCAAGAGCCGTGTTCAGAAGAAACCCCCGGCGGGCACCAAGGTCAACGGGCACGAAACCACCGAAGGGCATCCTCGGGTGTTCTCTGGGCATTGAAGTCGCAGATGCTGATGTGAAATTTCCTCTTGCATCTTTCTGGTAGTTCTGTGTACAGAAAGGGGGTTGCGGGTGATGTGAGAGATTTGGGAGGGCAACCGTGATGGTTTCCATGTGCACTTCCATAGTTTGAGTCCAGACTTCCTCAAGCTTGAGGTTTGGTTTGCCGAGAACAGCTGATCCATACCGTCTCTGTCGGATATCTATGGCCATTGTCATTCCAGTAGGTCATTCAGGGGTCAAACGTTTTCGCTGACGGCTTCCAAAGATGGTTCTTCTTCGACTTCGAGTTCTAGTCATCTTATGGCTTACGATGCAAAGCAGTAGGGATCAATGACCAGAGATGAATATATGCCAGTAAAGCATTGTTTGATATTATTTGCGATTTGAGGTTTAACAAAGCCAGTCCAATGTCTGCTGTGCCAAATGACACTGCAGGAGTCAAATTGGATTTGATTACAGGTTTGAAAGATGACAGGATCTTACTGCATACTCCAGACAAGACTTACTTATGAATGAACCTGTCATGCAAATTGATTCCTGAAAGAGAAATCTCATGGATACCCCCCACCCCCAATCAACACCAACAAACAACTAATTTAGAAAGCAACACATTTGTACTGCTTTTCATATCAAATAAAAGCTGCACAACGCACTGCTTTCCTCAGCTTCAGCTAGACAAATTTTGAACGCAATTGCGCAGTTGCACAACCGCAAAACATTGTTCACTAAGTAATGGAGGCCTAAAATGACTAAAATGCCACTTACACAGTTGCGCAATGGCTGGTAGGTGAGGGCTAACAATTAAATTACCTCAGCTACACAAATTATTTCCTTTGCTGACACGGCATAGGCCAGGTCTGGATTGGTATGGGTGTTACATTGTGCTGTGAAGAAGCTTGGGGGCTCTTTTGGGTCAAACAACAGCCGCTAGATGCCCATGGTCTCTGTTTCTCTACATTTGATGTTTAGCTGTGACCCCAATCCTTGTGTTAGCAGTTGAAGTCCCCTGCCTAGATGGCAAGTGCAGGTACCAGTGGGAGTGGCAGGTCACATTGTCATGTGTCTTCTACAGACCATCTTCCACCACCACCACTAAGACCTCATGGAAAGAGGTGGTGTTAGAAGGTGGTGTTAGAAGGTGGCGTTAGAAAGAGTGGTTAGAAGGAGTTGGGATTAGAAAGAGGTGTTAGAAGGAGGTGTTAGAAGGAGGTGGCGGAAGCCGATCTGTTGAAGACATGACAATGTGAACTCGCCACTCCCACTCGTACCTGCACCTGCCATCTATGCAGGGAACTTCAACTGCAAACACAAGGATTGTGGTTACAGCTAAACATCAAATGTAGAGAAACAGAGCCCATGGGCCTCTAGGGGCTGTTGTTTGTCCCAGAAGAGCCACACAAGCTTCTTCACTGCACAATGTAACACCCATACCAAAGAGTAATATTATGCCAGTAAAGCATTATTTGATATTGATATATTGATATTTTTATATGATGCCAATGTAATGGAGGCCTAAAATGACTAAAATGCCTCTTGCACAGGCTGGTAGGTGAGGGCTAACACTTAAATTCCCTCAGCTACACAAATTTAGAATGCATTTGCACAGTTGAGCAAACGCAAAAGCAATGGAAGCCTAAAATGACTAAACTGCCTCTTGCACAGTTGCGCAATGGTTGGTAGCTGAGGGCTAACCGTTAAATATAATGTACTTTTAAAAAAGACCCGTCTTCCATTTGTTAAAATTGCATGACGGGTTGAATTCATAGGGCCGGATGATTCTTGAGGTCTTCTAAGTACACTGTATGTATGTACAATGTATTCTTCCAGACGGCGTCATGCAATTCTGCAAGATCAATAAGGCCAACAAGCGGCAATCCTATGCATAGAGTTATAAGAAGAATAGAGAGGACACAATTATATTCTATAAGCGCGAGGAGGCGACGCCGGGTCCCGTCATTGTCCACTACGGAGGCGGCCGCGGGGAGAGGCTGGTCGAGAGCCTTGCGAGAAACGTCAATTCAGATGTCATAATTGTGACAGCCCTAAATGGGGGTCCTACCAAGAGCCGTGTTCAGAAGAAACCCCCGGCGGGCACCAAGGTCAACGGGCACGAAACCACCGAAGACCAGACCGGCGGCACAGAGGAATCCTCCACTCCTCCCACGCAGACCAATCCACGGTTGGAGAGAGATCTCCAGATCTCCATCTCTCAGGGCATCCTCGGTTGGAGAGAGATCTCCAGATCTCCATCTCTAAGGGCATCCTCGGTTGGAGAGAGATCTCCAGATCTCCATCTCTAAGGGCATCCTCGGGTGTAGTGGATAAATCTTATTCGCTCTGTAGTGGCACATCCTCCTTGCTCTGGCTGCGGCCACTCAGTAGGATTTGTAAAGAGTGGATCTCTGCTTTGTACAGATGCAATTCCTGCCGTACCTTTGAACTTTGACTATTGAGTGGCTGATGGGAGGGCTCAACAAAGCGCCAGTTCTTATACCGGCATTTAGGTCTGTCCCATTGGTTAGTGTCTATCACTGCCGGGTGACAGTTGAGCAGTGCTGTATTGAACCCTTGTGTATGTGGACCCTGTAACAGCACAACGACGCTCCGGTCGTCATCCTAACACCACTTCCTGGTTATCTCCACCGCACAGATGACTTCTTCTTGTCAACTTCATGTTCTGTAAAGACAAAAAAGAAAGAAGATCTTAGTAGCTTAATGACTAGTATGTAGTATTAAAATGTATATATTTTTTTATGTCCAATGTATTTGTATTTAGGTTCATAAAGATAACATGAGTATATAACTAAAAACGTTTGAAATGAAAACAAAAGGTTAGATTTCAGGATTACTGTTCAAAAATAAAAAAAAATATTCAGGATTCCAATTCAAAAGAAGCAAAAATAGCCGATCTACAAGCTCAAAACGCACCGCAGCGAGATGCGTTTTGAGCTTGTAGATCTGCTATTTTTGCTTCTTTTGTATAAGATACTAGAATGACAAAGTAGAACGTAGCAATGTGGCCCTCTGGAGTGAAGGTGGAAATATAGTGGCCCTCGCCATCATCAAAGTTGCCCACCCCTGAATTAAAGGGTGATGTCATAATATTGAGGCATACAATATATAAGGGCCATGAGAGGGGCCGTCTATGCCCACGATAACAAGGTATATATGGGGAGATTGTGATGTATTATTGGCTGAAGGGTTACAAGGGATGATGAGTAAAAACGCAGGGAACAATAGTGTGTTGCCCACACTAATAAACACATGTTATCTTCATTATTTATCTATCAGTCAAGTTCTCCTCGACAGTACAAAGGCAGGGCCCTTAGCCAATGAGGTGCAGCCAAAGGGTATATCTTTGTGCCCATACATGGTGTTACATGTGAGCCCACACTGTTTCGTAGGAACAGTATTTCTGGTTAGAAAGTTGCAATTCTGGGAAATTGCAAGTGTGGTTGCCTGACCAACAGCTTAACTTTTCTGTGCAGCCTTACAACCTGGTTAACATTACTCAAAATGTTTACAAAAAAATCACACCCAACGTGAAGTGAGCGGTGGTCGTGCTTGCATAACGTCTTCAGACTAGGATTTGAGTTAAGGATGTACAGGCTATGCTACACACACACGTTTTGCTATGTACACACATTTTGCTATGGCAAAACGCTGAGGAAAAAGGCTACATACACATGCACAGCCACTCTATGGAGCGGTTTACCACCGCTCAAAAACAGTTTTCACGTTGCTGGCAGGAGGAATCTAAAATCAAATATCGTTTTAAACGGTCAATTAAATGAAGTCACCTAATTTGCAACAAATTACATCTTGCATATAATTCTACATTGATTCAAATTCTGAACTTTGACATGCGGAGGGAGTCGGGGAGATAGGTGGGTTATTGCTAATTGAGTCTAATGATGCCTATCTACAAAATAAAAACATGGCACTTCATTTCAAAAAGGTTGCTGACCCCTGCAATAGTGTGTTGCCCATAGCAACCACACTATCTAACTATAAACTAAAAAAATCACACCCAATGTGAAGTGAGCGGTGGTCGTGCTTGCATAACATCTTCAGACTAGGATTTGAGTCTAGGATGTACAGGCTATGCTACACACACACGTTTTGCTATGGCAAAACGCTGAGGAAAAAGGCTACAGACATACGACATATCATATGACATCACTAGACAGACATGATGCTACGCACACACATTTTGCTATGGCAAAACGCTGAGGAAAAAGGCTACGGACACACGCACAGCTACGGACACACACACATTTTGCTATGGCAAAACGCTGAGGAAAAAGGCTTAAGACATAGCCTACGACATATGACATCACTAGACAAACATGATGCTACGCACACACATTTTACTATGGCAAAACGCTGAGAAAAAAGGCTACAGACATACGACATATGACATCACTAGACAAACATGATGCTACGCACACACATTTTACTATGGCAAACCGCTGAGGAAAAAGGCTACGGACACACGCACAGCCACTTATAGGAGCGGTTTGCACCGCTCAAAAATACTGTTCCTATGAAACAGTGTGGGCACGCATGTAACACCATGTATGGGCACAAAGATCTGCCCTTTGCAAGTGTGGTTGCTGACGTGACTATATTCTGCAGCGTGCTGTCATGCGAAGCTCAACCAATACTCCAGCTACCACCACTCCCAGATGTTTTCCCACCAATTTCCAATTGCACCTCATTGGCTAAGGGCCCTGCCTTTGTACTGTCGGGGAGAACTTGATAGATACACAAATAAATAAATAATGAAGATAACATACTGGTCTCGCCTTTCAGGCTAGCCCACAATTAGCCAAATCTATGTCCGTCTGTGTGTCCGTCTGTCTGCGCTTACACCCATCCAATGGGTTAAACCCCTGAACGCAGAGTGACGTCATTCAATGGGACCAGCATTGCGGTTCTTGGTGACGTCACCATCAACAAGTGCGGCCTGATATAAATTACAAGGCCCGCTCTGCTGGAGCATAAGCAGGTCATACAAATCTATGCATGTCTGTGTGTGTTTTAGGGCATTAACAAAAAAGTCGACAAGTTGACTCAAGCCCGTATCAGAGTCGGGTCCGCGGTGTAGTGCGGTGTAGTCTTTTTGAGTCATAAAACTACAACGTTAACGCTCAAAAAGACTACACCGCACTACACCGCGGTGGAAGGCCCGACTCTGATACGGGCTTCAGTCGTCTTCATTACATAAGTCGAAAGTCAAAGTAAAAAAATAAAAACATTCCATTGTGAAAATAGCAGATCTACATGCTCACAACGTTGTGAGCATGTAGATCTGCTATTTTCACAATTTCTGCCTCTATATATTTGACAATTTGGACAATGTTTAATTTGTCATTTTAGAGGTATTAAAAAGTCCTTAAAAGTCCTTAAATTGTCACTTTAGAAATGTGCAGATACCCTTTATACACTTAAACTTTATGTTGGTTTGTTTACTGTTGAGTGAGAAAACAATGTTGCACATTAAGTTAATCATCTGGGGACCCCCCAAAATAATTGGGGGGGGGGGGTCGTGTGTGATGTGATTGTCAAGCTATCTTGTATTTGTGCAGCTTCCCTGCTTGAAAGGGATTGGTACAGACCATAGGAGGTTTTAACTGGGTTCCACTCATACAATGACCACACCGTTTTCCTTCTTTTACTCTTCTTTACTTTTCTTTTCGTAGGTTTACAGGTACAGGTGAGCAGTAGGTAGGTATTGTGGGTAAGTAAGGTGTAAGGTGAAAAACCTTTAAAGAAAATAAGAAAGGACTACAGTAAATGCAATGCAGATGAAATAGAAATACATGCTTTTCATATATGCTTTTAAACACTTGTAAATACTGTTTTTACTTTCTTCATGAATTTGTTTTTAACTGTTTTTAAATATATGAATTCGTTTTTAACTGTTTTAAATCATGAATTCATTTTAATTATTTTAAAGATAAGCAATCTCAATTGAAATGTAAATATAATAAACATTTAACTTTAGCAGCATTGAAGTCGTTTTTATCAATCTACAGATCAACTAAATAAATC